>NC_138861.1:91265348-91865348 GCF_965194805.1 Balaenoptera borealis | reverse complement strand
AGGTCATTTGACCACATTCTGGCTGAGGGAAGCTCAGTAAGTGAGTCAATTATTGGTATTTTAAGCTTCATTAACATGATATAAATGCCGATAAGGCAGAATACTCTCCAGACTTTGAAAGAAGTTAGGTGTGAGTGGCCTGAAAGAATAACAGCTTTATTTGGTATACTGTATTTCAGAATACATTTTTTTTCAGAAAAATATATTCTTTTACAGTATTCTCTAATATTGTTGTGTTATCTTAGAATTTTTAGTATAATAGGTAGAAAAAATGTGCACAGTTTTTTCCTATCATGTGTATGCCCCTTTGAAATGCAGCATTCTAGTTCTCCCATTAAGAGGTGATTTCTCCAAAGCAAGAAACAAACTTGTTACTTGCTGTGGACAACAGGAACTTAGAAATGTTGTAAGCAGAGGTTTGAACAATGCCTGTGTTTTCTCTTTGATACTCTTGGGAACCCTGTAGCCAGCATAATGTGAACAAGCTCAGAGAGCCAGCTTTGTAATAAGTGACACACACCCCAGTCTTCCCATTGTCTTCCAAATGATGGCAAATGCATTACTGAGACTTGATAAGGTCATAGGAAGCAGCTGAAGACATCCAAATTACCCAACCATAGAAATGAGGAATAGATAGAGTATTTGTTGTTTTAATCTACTAAATTTTAGTGTGGTTTGTTCTCATCAAATGCTATTACATTTAGTGTTTACTCTATTACCTGTATCACAGAGTTGTTTTTTCCATCTTTAAATTGACACTTACCTGGCACACTTAAAGTAAGTAGCTAAAAATTAATTATTATTTGTAAATGTACATGGATATGGTTTATAGTGTAGCTTCAGGGAAGACCATGTATTTATTTTTTCAGTATGAGATATCACTTAAGTTTTTCTATTTACTTTTTTCTCTGAAATTTTTTAACAGCATGGCATCTTGGCATACTTAACACTTTTCAACATAGATAATGACATGAAAAACTTCTATTTTGGTCTACTACTCACATATCAATTGCTTTCAAAAGTCAAAGTCCATTATGCCAAAAAGAAAATAAGTGACAATTTTAGATCAGAAAAAAAGTTGATTATTCCTAACTAGAGAAATGGAACAATGACATGGACTCTAAATGTTTGACAGATAAATGATTCAAAGCTTTCATAGCACTCAGTGACTATAGAGATTACAGTGGATACAGCTCTGTGGGCAGTTATCATACAGTTTCACCAAGGAATACTGGTCAACTCATAGTCTGTCAGTAAAAAATACTTTAAACTCTAATGAACATGATATTTTTGATAGTTTTCACTGAATATCCCAGTGAATCAGTTTCTAAACTGAATTTATATGTGATATGTGAATGACTTGTTCAATTCTATTGTCATGGAAGGCTAAAGCATTTTCCCAAAGGATTTTCCTCCAAATTATACATATTGACTGAAGACTACTGTTCATTATGTCAAATTTCCAATTATTTCATGTGTATGAAAAAGTCATTTCCTTAAAGTGAAAAAAATATAAAAATGTTTTCTAAATTTGCTGTGTTGCAATTACAGAAACTAATTTTAGGTAAACAAAGATTTTTGTGACTTCGCTTCTATCATGTTATTCATCTCATATCCTCATATTTGATGGTGTTCATAATCTTTTGATCAAGTCATCTTGCATAATTGAATTTTAAATGGTTATGGATATTTGTTTATTGTTTAAAGGCTATTAACACATAACTATCAATATATGCATAACAGAAAGTTTTATAGAACATCAGTTCAAGTCAATAAAAATTTTTAAGGATAGTATGTGTTGACTGATGTATACTTGTGCAGTTCCACAAAAAGTCTGTATATTAAACCAATGAAATCAAGAAAAGTAGGAATTGTAAATTATTACCAGATATAAATATTACAAAAATATGATTTGAAATATTTCACTAGCTGGCATTTGTTTCAACTTCTCTATACAATAACACCATAAGAAAATGAATCTAACATGAGATAGAAAAAGCTAAGTTAGATTTGTCCAAGAAATGGAATAGTGAAAAAGTATTCATGGCCAGAATCTCAAAGAGCAAGATGACAACAAATAACCAGTATATTTGCAAATCATGATAAATTATTTATAGCTAAAATATTAATTAATTATTTTATTCATTTAGAATAGTACCATTTTACCACATTAAGTCTTTAAATATAACCTTATAAAATTTCAGTGTTTAATATAAATTCATCTTGTTGGAGTTTTAATCTTGTCTTGAGTTCAACTTCCAATTTCAGTTCTACCATTCTGCAGCCTTAGATGACTTATTAAATGGACATTAATAGAATAGCCCTTTTGCACATGAAGATATAAATGATACCCTCCTATAGGCTTTCTGATTTAATTTTCCCTTTAAAATTTGATCTTTGTTTAATTATATTTTACATTTTTTAAATTGAAAAGTGTAGTTGTTGACACTACTTCATACAATTATATATATTATAATGACCCACAAAACACAAAGTTTAAATTCTGAAATTTGCACACTATGACTTATCTCATGTGCAAAGTGGATCAGTGGCCAATAATCCCATTAGGGATTTTTATTCCTATTTGTACAGATGACAAAACTGATATCCAGAATTATCATGATACTTATCAAGTAGAGGACCTGAAGTTGCAATCCATGTCTTTTGATCAAGTACATTTCTAGTTCTAATAAGATATTACAGCCTCCTGCAGAATAGGATTTATCTATATGTTACCTTAAATTTTCTCATGCCAATTGACAATTCAATTTAAAAATTGAAAATGGGTCATTACATCAATAAATGGAGAAGCCATATGAGTTATACTTTTATGATTTTTTAGTCAATCATATGTCAGCAATTTGATGCTTAAAATGTCCCCCAAAGAAAATGAGTGTTTTTAATCATAACATAGCTCCTAGGAAAGGAAGGTAGGACTAAAATAACATTAAAACAAAAAATAAAGCGGGACAAAAAACTTCTTGGGTCTAATTAACACACAATACAGTTAAAGATGATTGCCTATTAAACCAGACAGGAGTCTCGTAAGAAATTAAAATAAATATAATAAATTTATTTAGAGTGGTACAAGATCTTAGTTTTAAAACCTTGAAAACGTTAAATCAATATTCAGATAATTACCACATTCTTTATATTTAATGACTACTATGCACTGCAGATACATAAGAATACACACAATATATTAACCTGAAAGAGCTCTTAGAAATAAATGAACATGGAGAAAAGTGTAAATATTTTACTGTTTATATATAACAATTTTCAATGACTTCTTGTAGCTAACCAGTAGATATCTTCCTTATTATCTAAGGTGCCTCAGATCTTAGTCCCAAAATTGTGCTTTTTGCTTTTTATGCCAGCAAAATTCTAGGATGTTTATGTCTTCCTGGGGTCTTATTGATGACCATCATTAGAACTGTAATGTATAAATATGCTCAATTTGCATACTAACAGGAAATTATCTTTTAACCAAACCCTAAGGAACTGCAAGCCACCGTTGACTAAACATTAAAATGGACAGGAGTATAGCCTAACCTAAAAGGTATTCAAAACTGTGATGTCAAGATATAGCAAAATTCTATGGTCTTTCCTGGGATTTATCAAAAACTTAAATTATTGCTCTATTATGAAAGTTCTTAACTCGAAATAATGAATTCACCAATATATCCCATTTCTCAAAAACTTGTATGTATGCATTATGCTATATAAAACAAGTATAATAGACCATGTTTCTCTTGAGAATTTTCATAAGAAAGTTAACTTATTTTAATATCCAGAATTTTTAATGTTACCATCAAAAGGAGAATTATTTAGAATTGAGGGCTCTTTTCTTATTCAAATTATTACACAGTATCCTACAACAGCAATGTGATTAACTTTACAGGTAAGCACAGGATGGGTCTGGTATTGATAGGTACTTATAACCATCTGCCTAAGACCCAAGAATAATGAGAATTTACTACTCAGACTCCCAAAAGTAATTTCTAAGATTCATATCAAGTACATGATTGTTATAAAGTAATTTCTCCAACACTTTGCATTTTAGAAATAATCTAGATAAATTCAGTCCACTAAAATTCCACTTGAGCCTGTTTAATTTCCTATGACTTGGTCTCATTAGCAAAAGGATTTTGTTTGGGTTTGGGGGTTATGCTTGAATAAGGCTCAAGTTAATCATTTAGGTACTTAAATGTTCTTAACTCAAGGATTTCCCCTGACAGTCATTTCAAGAATAGCTTTATAGTATTCTTCAATTTATCTATTACACAAGAAATGAATGCAGGGAAATTCTATTCTGCTCAGATTTTTCTGTCTTGTCACCAAAATGCATTCCTTGAGGCCATTTTCATTTATAAAAAGCCTATATACTGCCTGGATTGAAGCACCTATATTTCTCAGCTAAAGATCAAAGGATGTTAATCATAGCTTCATAATTGTTCTAAACTTTCATTAAGAAACACCATATTAAACTGATGGAAAGCCCTGCTTAATCTGGCTTTGCTAAAATTTCTGAGGTAGGTTATCAAGATGAAAGAGCTGGGAAGCTAGAAATATGCCTGAGGGAGAATGTGCCCTGTTGTTATCTATCTTTCTGCCTCTAAAACCAAGGTAGCACTGACAGATCTTTGGAAAAGAGAAAGTTCAGTCTTACTATTAGATTTTATTTTTAAACAGTAGAGTTTGATGGTTTCAATTATTGAAAATAAATGAAAGCACAACCTGTTCCAAGAGGATTTCAGGTAGGATGTTCCATTTCTACAAATAGTTTTAAACTTTCTACCTGATATTTGAAATGTCTAATGCCATTCAGACTTGTGTTGACTGCACTTTCTGGCATTAATCCCTCAAAAATATATTTGTGAGATATAACAGAGTACATATTATACTCTGCTATATGATATTTATCTATATTATAAAACACACTTTGCATTATTAATATGTAACTAGACACACCAACCTAATCCATGTTGAGTTATCACAATTATGTTCAAGCTACTCAGAATATTATGAAACAAAAGGAAGAAAGCACTAAAGTTTCAAGTACCTTATATCTGACATTAGTGTATATATATATGTATGTATAAATTAATATTCAATTCAAGTTAAAAAAACTCTTCATTGTTATACTATAAAAGCCACTAAACTAAACCCTAAGAGGCTATAAAAATATATTAAAACACAGTTCCCAAGTTGATTACTTTTTGAACACAAATATACATGTAGTATAAAAGTAGGGAGAGTATGATGCATTATTTTGGTGATATTACGTTTTATGGAGCTGCAGAGAAATGTGTAGTGAATTTTGGCTGGGGTCAAAAACTTTTAGGCCATTCTTCTTTTAAGGAGGTAATATTTGAGTCAAATCTTTAAAAAATGAGTAAAGAAAATCTTACTGATGTATTTGCAGCAACACATCATTTTCATTAAAAGAACAGCATGGGTATAAGAAGATATTTCATAGCAGGCATATGTAGTTAGATATATGTGGACATCCTTTGCAGATCAACAGGGCAGTGGTAATTCTCAATACATAGGAAATGGAAAGTACAACCAAGAGTAAGGCATAATGGAGCTGACATTTCAATAACAAGAACAGTGATTCATTCAGTAATTCAAGTGTAAGTTTTTCGTCATAAGGGTTATTAGGAGATATTGAAATATTTTATGCTGGGGAATGACATGATCCCATTTTAGTTCCCAAATAATCACTGAGTCTGCAGTTTATAGAGAGTATGGGAGGGAGTTGAAAGTGAAGACTGGAAGAAAGATCCACCTGTGTGCTGTTGCTGTGTTCAGTTGAAAAATAAAGGTAACTTGATCTAAGGTAGTGGCAAATGACAAATATGGACTGTTGAGAATAAGGAGATTAGAAAGATAGGACCTGGAAATTGATTACATATATGATCACAAATCTAGGAAGGTTATCATTCTATATTATCATGCTCTATTATTTGTTACTATTTCTATTATTTGTTACTATTTCTCCCCTTTCAAACTTCACCACATCACTAATCTTATATTTCTAAAGTATAAATCTCATTATATAAAAAAAACCCTAATAAACTCAGAATTAAAGAAGAACAAAAGGAAGATGGTAAGATTGGATTCTTGGTACTTTGATCATGGAAATAGATTTTTAAAACTCTGTTCCTATTCTGTTGAAATCATGAACCCACATTGACATTAGTGAGAGTCCTATAAATGAAGGTGGAAAGTAAGATTATTAATTACTTTAATTCCAAATATCTTTTCTCCAGTTTATGTGAATATCCATGTCAGAAATTATATTACAGATTTGCTTTAGGTTATAATGTGGTGTAATTCAACATCAATATATTCATCAACCTGTCCTTACCAGTTAACAGTGTAAAAGCCATTCAGCATCTGAAACTAATACTTTTTTTTAATCCCATGGAAATTGCCTGTGAAATTCATAGGAATATATTCTTTGTCACAAAGTTGAATGTGTAAGGATAAGTTTTGATATGGTGTCAGTGTATCAAAATAACACATTTCATGCTGTGTGATAAAATTTTCACCACTGTCAACCTCAGATAAAAATAATATTTTAACAGGTTTACAAGAAAGCAAAACATGCTTCATTATCTCTTTGAATATATCATGAGATCAAAGGAAGCCTGTTTTTTCCAGAGAAAAATCTGTTTCATTACTGAGAAAAACTTGTTTAGGTTTAAAAAGGTCAACATTTCTGAAATAAATGTTATATTTTTACTTAAAAAATAAGAATTTCCAAAATTTTTCAGCATTATACCCTACATTCTAAAAGTTGCAATTAAATTGTGTTTGTAGATATTCATTTTGAATTAATATTTTGAATGAAAAAACAGCACTTTTTTTAAAACACAGGAAAGAAAAACAAAATCTTATGATACAAAATTAATTTTAGTGTCTTGGGTGGTATAATGTGTTGAAGCATTTAGAGTATGATACATCTCCATCTGCATCTAAGACCTCCCCCTCACTAACTGTGTGATCTTAGACAAACTATTTTACTTTTCTAGACCCTTGTATTAGTCTGCTGGGCTGCTGTAACTACTAAATATCACGGACCGGGTGGCTTAAACACCAGAAATTTATTTTCTCACAATTCTGGAGGTTGGATGTCCAAGATAAAGATTCTGGCAGGGTTTTACTTCTTTTGATATCTCTCTCCTTGGCTTGTAGATGACCACCTTTTCTTTGTGTCCTCACATGGTCTTTCCTCTGTGTATGCACATCCCTGTTGTCTCTCTTTGTGTCCTCTCCTCTTCTTATAAGGACACCAGTCAGATTGGAAAGGGCCCAATCTAAAATGAGGAAACGGCCTCATTTTAACTTAATTACCTCTTTAAAGGTCCCATCTCCAAGTACAGTCATATTTTGGGGTACTGGAAGTTAGGACTTCAACATATGAATTTTGAGGGAAGGACAATTCAATTCATAACAACCGTAGCTTCTTCAGAATTAAATGAAGCAGAAACATCATTGTAAAAATCACATAAATATAAGCACTGAACAGAAGTTCATTTAATCAATCCAACTTGACAACAAGTAAAATTAAATCAAACTTTAACATAACTATAACATTTTTGTTTTTTCATTGGTAATGTTCAGAAAAATATTACTTAATTCTAAATATGTCCATAATAATTCATAACAGCATAATATTATACTGAAACAAATTTTCAACATCAAATAAAAGCCAAAATAACAAGACCAAAATTCAAGATCTTATTAGAACATATCTCCACTTGTCTTTCAGTTGATGTACACTTGGTCAGTTCCTCACCTCATCTGTAAACTGTTCCCTGCAATCCCCATTTTGTTAGCAATGTGTATATGACTTTGGAGAAGGATTACAACTATTTTAGTGTCTGGAAAAAATGAAATTTTAGTAGCAGACAGGTTTCATTTAAATAACTGACATGTTATAAAGCAGATAGAGAAACATACATCCTTGGTATGTTGAAGATAATCTATCAGAAGCTAGTTGCCAGTATAATCTTTTTTATTTTTAAACATCTTTATTGAGTATAATTGCTTTACAATGTTGTGTTAGTTTCTGCTATATGACAGAGTGATTCAGCTGTACATATACTTATATCCCCATAACCCCTCCATCTTGTGTCTCCCTCCCACCATCCCTATCCCACCCCTCTAGGTGGTCACAAAGCACTGAGCTGATCTCCCTGTGCTATGCAGCTGCTTCCCACTAGCTATCTGTTTTACATTTGGTAGTGTATATATGTCCATGCCACTCTCTCACTTTGTCCCAGCTTACCCTTCCCCCTCCCTGTGTCCTCAAGTCTGTTCTCTATGTCTGCATCTTTATTCCTGTCCTGCCCCTAGGTTCTTCAGAATCTTTTTTTTTTTTTTTAGATTCCATATGTAGGTGTTAGCATACGGTATTTGTTTTATTTTTATGACTGACTTCACTCTGTATAACAGACTCTAGATCCATCCACCTCACTACAAATAACTCAATTTCATTTCTTTTTATGGCTGAGTAATATTCCATTGTATATATGTGCCCCATCTTCTTTATCCATTCATCTGTCGATGGACACTTAGGTTGCTTCCATGTCCTGGCTATTGTAAATAGTGCTGCAATGAACATTGTGGTACATGACTATTTTTGAGTTAAGGTTTTTTCGGGGTATATGCCCAGTAGTGGGATTGCTGGGTCATATGGTAGTTCTATTTTTGATTTTTTAAGAAACCTCCATACTGTTCTCCATAGTGGCTGTATCAATTTATATTCCCACCAATAGTGCAAGAGGGTTCCCTTTTCTCCACACCTTCTCCAGCATTTATTGTTTGTAGATTTTTTGATGATGGCTATTCTGACCGGTGTGAGGTGATACCTCATTGTAGTTTTGATTTGCATTTCTCTAATGATTAGTGATGTTGAGCATCTTTTCATGTGCCTCTTGGCCATCTGTATGTCTTCTTTGGAGAAATGTCTATTTAGGTCTTCCACCCATTTTTTAATTGGGTTGTTTGTTTTTCTGATATTGAGCTGCATGAGCTGCTTTTATATTTTGGAGATTAATCCTTTGTCAGTTGCTTTGTTTGCAAATGTTTTCTCCCATTCTGAGGGTTGTCTTTTCCTCTTACTTCTTGTTTCCTTTGCTGTGCAAAAGCTTTTAAGTTTCATTTGGTCCCATTTGTTTATTTCTGTTTTTATTTCCATTTCTGTAGGAGGTGACTCAAAAAGGATCTTGCTGTGATTTATGTCAGACTGTTCTGCCTATATTTTCCTCTAAGAGCTTTATAGTGTCTGGCCTGACATTTAGGTCTTTAATCCATTTTGAGTTTATTTTTGTGTATGGTGTTAGGGCATGTTCTAATTTCATTCTTTTACATGTAGCTGTCCAGTTTTCCCAGCACCGCTTATTGAAGAGGCTGTCTTTTCTCCATTGTATATTCTTGCCTGCTTTATCAAAGATAAGGTGACCATATGTGTGTGGGTTTATCTCTGGGCTTTCTGTCCTGTTCCATTGATCTACATTACTGTTTTTGTGCTAGTACCATACTGTCTTGATTACTGTAGCTTTGTAGTATACTCTGAAGTCAGGGAGCCTGAGTCCTCCAGCTCCGTTTTTCTTGCTCATGATTGCTTTGGCTATTCGGGGTGTTTTGTGTTTCCATACAAATTGTGAATTTTTTTGTTCTAGTTCTGTGAAGAATGCCATTAATAGTTTGATATGAATTGCACTGAATCTATCGATTGCTTTGGGTAGTGTAGTTGTTTTCACCATGTTGATTCTTCTAATCCAAGAACATGGTATATCTCTCCATCTGTTTGTATCACCTTTAATTTTTTCATCAGTGTCTTATAGTTTTCTGCATACAGGTTTTTGTCTCCTTAGGTAGGTTTATTCTTAGGTATTTTATTCTTTTTGTTGCAATAGTAAATGGGAGTGTTTCATTAATTTCTCTTTCAGATTTGTCATTCTTAGTGTATAGGAATGCAAGAGAGTTATGTGCATTAATTTTGTATCCTGCTACTTTACCAAATTCATTGATTAGCTCTAGTAGTTTTCTGGTGGCATCTTTAGGATTCTTTATGTACAGTATCATGTCATCTGCAGACAGTGACAGTTTTACTTCTTCTTTTCCAATTTGAACCCTTTTATTTCTTTTTCGTCTCTGATTGCATCCAAAACTATGTTGAATAATAGTGGTGAGAGTGGGCAACCTTGTCTTATTCCTGATCTTAGAGGAGATGGTTTCAGTTTTTCACCACTGAGAACGATGTTGGCTCTGGGTTTGTCATATATGGCCTTTATTATGTTGGGTAAGTTCCCTCTGTGCCTGCTTTCTGGAGGGTTTTTATCATAAATGGCTGTTGAATTTTGTTGAAAGCTTTTTCTGCATCTATTGAGATGATCATATGGTTTTTATTCTTCAATTTGTTAATATGGTTTATCACATTGATTGATTTGCATATACTGAAGAATCCTTGCATTCCCGGGATAAACCCCACTTGATCATGGTGTATGATACTTTTCATGTGCTGCTGGATTCTGTTTTCTAGTATTTTGTTGAGGATTTTTGCATCTATGTTTATCAGTGATATTGGCCTGTAGTTTTCTTTTTTTGTGACATCTTTGTCTGGTTTTGGTATCAGGGTGATGGTGGCCTCATAGAACGAGTTTGGGAGTGTTCCTCCCTTGCTATATTTTGGAAGCGTTTGGGAAGGATAGGTGTTAGCTGTTCTCTAAATGTTTGATAGAATTCACTTATGAAGCCATCTGGTCCTGGGCTTTTGTTTGTTGGAAGATTTTTAATCACAGTTTCAGTTTCACTGCTTGTGATTGGTCTGTTTATATTTTCTATTTCCTCCTGGTTCAGTCTCGGAAGGTTGTGCTTTTCTAAGAATTTGTCCATTTCTTCCAGGTTGACCATTTTATTGGCATTTAGTTGCTTATAGTAATCTCTCATGATCCTTTGTATTTCTGCAGTGTCAGTTGTTACTTCTCCTTTTTCATTTCTAATTCTATTGATTTGAGCCTTCTCCCTTTTTTTCTTGATGAGTCTGGCTAATGGTTTATCAATTTTGTTTGTCTTCTCAAAGAACCAGCTTTTAGTTCATTTCCTTCATTTCTTTTTCACTTATTTCTGATCTGATCTTTATGATTTCTTTCTTTCTGCTAACTTTGGGGATTTTTTTGTTGTCTTTCTCTAATTGCTTTAGGTGTAAGGTTAGGTTGTTTATTTGAGATGTTTCTTGTCTCTTGAGGTAGAATTGTATTGCTATGCACTTCCCTCTTAGACCTGCTTTTGCTGCATCCCATAGGTTTTCGGTTGTCATGTTTTCATTGTTATTTGTTTCTAGGTATTTTTTGATTTCCTCTTTGATTTCTTCAGTGATGTCTTGGTTATTTAGTGGTGTATTGTTTAGCCTCCATGTGTTTGTGTTTTTTACATTTTTTTTTCCCTGTAATTGATATCTAGTCTCATAGCGTTGTGGTCAGAAAAGATACTTGATACGATTTCAATTTTCTTAAATTTACCAAGGCTTGTTTTGTGACCCAAGATATGATCTATCCTGGAGAATGTTCCATGAGCACTTGAGAAGAAAGTGTATTCTGTTGTTTTTGGATGGAATGTCCTATAAATATCAATTAAATCCATTTTGTTTAATGTGTCATATAAAGGTTGTGTTTCCTTATTTATGTTCACTGTGGTTGATCTGTCCATTGGTGAAAGTGGAGTGTTAAAATCTCCTACTATTATTGTGTTACTGTCGATTTCCCCTCTTATGGCTGTTAGCATTTGCCATATCTAATGAGGTGCTTGTATGTTGGGTGCATAACTATTTACAGTTGTTATATCTTCTTCTTGGATTGATCCCTTGATCATTATGTAGTGTCCTTCTTTGTCTCTTCTAATAGTCTTTATTTTAAAATCTATTTTGTCTGATATGAGAATTACTACTCCAGCTTTCTTTTGATTTCCATTTGCATGGAATATCTTTTTCCATCCCCTCACTTTCAGTTTGTGTGGGTCCCTAGGTCTGAAGTGGGTCTCTTGTAGACAGCACATATACGGGTGTTGTTTTTGTATCCATTCAGCCAGTCTGTGTCTTTTGGTTGGAGCATTTAATCCATTTACATTTAAGGTAATTATCATTATGTATGTTCCTGTTACCATTTTCTTAATTGTCTTGGGTTTGTTATTTTAAGTCTTTTCCTTGTCTTGTGTTTCCTGCCTAGAGAAGTTCCTTTAGCACTTGTTGTAAAGGTGGGTTGGTGGTGCTGAGTTGTTTTAGCTTTTGCTTGTATGTAAAGGTTTTAGTTTCTCTTTCGAATCTGAATGAGATCCTTGCTGGGTAGATTAAACTTGGTTGTAGATTTTTCCTTTTCATCATGTTAAATATGTCCCACCACTCCCTTCTGGCTTGCAGAGTTTGCTGAAAAATCAGCTGTTAACCTTATGGGGATTCCCTTGTATGCTATTTGTTGCTTTTGTTTTGTTGCTCTCATATTTTTTCTTTGTATTTAATTTTTGATTGTTTGATTAATATGTGTCTTGGTGTGTTTCTCCTTGGCTTTATCCTGTATGGGACTCTCTGCACTTCCTGGACTTGATTGACTACTTCCTTTCCCATATTAGGGAGGTTTTCAACTATAATCTCCTCAAATATTTTCTCAGTCCCTTTTTTTTTGTCTTCTTCTTCTGAAACCCCTATAATTCGAATGTTGCTGTGTTTAGCATTGTCCCAGAGGTCCCTGAGACTGTCGTCAATTCTTTTCATTCTTTTTTCTTTATTCTGCTCTGTGGTAGTTATTTCCACTATTTTATTTTCCAGTTCACTGATCTGCTCTTCTGCCTGAGTTATTCTGCTGTTGATTCCTTCTAGAGGATATTTAATTTCATTTATTGTGTTGTTCATCTTTGTTTGTTGCTGTTTAGTTCTTCTGGGACCTTATTAAATGTTTCTTGTATTTTCTCCATTCTATTTCCAAGATTTTGGAACATCTTTACTATCATTACTCTGAATTCTTTTCTAGGTAGACTGCCTATTTCCTCTTCATTTCTTTGGTCTGGTGGGTTTTTACCTTGCTCCTTCATCTGCTGTGTATTTTCTGTCTTCTCATTTTGCTTAACTTAATGTGTGTGGGGTCTCTCTTTCACAGGCTGCAGGTTCATAGTTCCCATTGTTATTGGTTTCTGCCCCCAGTTGGTATGATTGGTTCAGTGTGTTGTGTAGGCTTCCTGGTGGAGGTGTCTGGTGCCTGTGTTCTGGTGGATGAGGCTGGATCTTGTCTTTTTGGTGGGCAGGACTGTGTCTGGTTGTGTGTTTTGGGGTGTCTGTGAACGAATTTTAATTTCAGTCAGGCCTCTCTGCTAGTAGGTGAGGTTGTGTTCCTGTCTTGCTTGTTTTTTGGCCTGGGATGTCCCGCACTGGAACTTGCTGGTCGTTGAGTGGGGCTGGGTCTTAGCATTGAGACAGAGATCTCTGGGAAGACTCTCACAGGTTGATATTATGTGGGGCCAGGACGTGTCTGGTGGTCCAATGTCCCGAACTCAGCTCTCCCAACAGTGTCCTGAACTCATCTCTCCTACCTCAGAGCCTCAGGCCTGCCAAGTGGCTGGAGCACCAAGACCCAGTCAGCCACATGGCTCAGAAGAAAAGGAGAAAAAAAAAAAAAGAAAGAAAGAAAAAAATAAATAAAGTTATTAAAATAAAAATTAAAAAAATGTATTAAAGAAATGTAAAAACTATTAAAAAAAGAAAACAAAAAGAGAGCAACCAAACCAATAAACAAATCCATCAATGATCAAGCGCTAAAAAATAAACTAAGATAAACATAAAAATCAGAAACTGGTCGGTCACATACAGCAAATCCCAAGTCTACAGTTGCTCCCTAAGTCCACCGCCTCAATTTTGGGATGATTCCTTGTCTATTCAGGTATTACACAGATGCAGGGTACATCAGGTTGATTGTGGAGATTTAATCCACTGCTTCTGAGGCTGCCTGGAGAGATTTCCCTTTCTCTTCTTTGTTCGCACAGCTCCTGGGGTTCAGCTATGGATTTGGACCTACCTCTGCATGTAGGTCGCCCTCTGGCTTCTGTTCTTTGCCCAGACAGGAGGGAGTTAAAGAAGCGGCTGATTAGGTGGCTCTGGCTCACTCAGGCTGAGGGGAGGGAGGGTTACGGAATGCGTGATGAGCCTGTGGTGGCAGAGGCCTGCGTGACGTTGCAACAGCATGAGGCTCGCTGTGTGTTCTCCCAGGGAAGTTTTCCCTGGATTATGGGACCCTGGCAGTGGTGGGCTGCACAGCCTCTTGGGAGGGGAGGTGGGATAGTGACCTGTGTTTGCACACAGGCTTCTTGGTGGCTGCAGCAGCAGCCTTAGCGTTTCATGCCCGTCTCTGTTGTCAACGCTGATAGCCACAGCTCGCGCCCAGCTCTGGAGCTCATTTAGGCAGTGCTCTGAATCTCCTCTCCTCTCACACCCTGAAACAATGGTCTCTTGATTCTTAGGCAGTTCCAGACTTTTTCCCAGACTCCGTCTTGTTTAGCTGTGGTGCACTAGCCGCCTTCAGGCTGTGTTCACGCTGCCAACCCCAGTCCTCTCCCTGTGATTTGACCTCCAAATCCTGAGCCTCAGCTCCCAGCCCCACCTGCCCTGGCGGGTGAGCATACAGGCCTCTCGGGCTGGTGAGTGCTTGTCGGCACAGATCCTCTATGCGGGAATCTCTCCGCTTTGCCCTCTGCACCCCTGTTGCTGCACTCTCCTCCGTGCCTCCAAAGCTTCCCCCCCCCTTCCCCCCTGTCTCCGCCAGTAAAGGGGCTTCCTAGTGTGTGGAAACTTTTCCTCCTTCACAGCTCCCCCCCCCGAGATGCAGGTCCTGTCCCTATTCTTTTGTCTCTGTTTTTTCTTTTTTCTTTTATCCTACCCAGGTATGTTGGGACTTCCTTGCCTTTTGGGAAATCTGAGGTCTTCTGTCAGCTTTCAGTAGGTGTTCTGTAGGAGTTGTTCCACATGTAGATGTATTTTTGATATATTTGTGTGGAGGAAGCTGATCTCCACGTCTTGCTCCTCTGCCATCTTGAAGGTCCTCCCTCTGCCAGTATAAGGTTACATGGTGATTTAATAGAAGTGCTTATGCCCAATATTACTAGTACTCTTTTAAACTATTCAGGACAGATTGGTCAACGCATGAACAATAACAGTAACAAAGGAGGTACACCTGTATAAAAATGTTGGAAATATTCTTATTTGAAGATAATATGATTTTTTTTTAAAAAAAAGGGGTATGTAAAGGAGATATACACTATACTTTTTAAAAAATTGAATAAATTAAGTATTATTTCTACAGACAATAAAATGTAAAATATCTTGCAGGTAATATGTAGGCTATCCTTCATGTTACCTACATGATATTTCTGATAGACTATAGATAAGTAGGTAGATAAATAGAATAGAGATATAGAGTATACAGTTGATCCTTGAACAATATGAGTTTGAATTTTGAGGATTCACTTACAGGCAGACTCTTTTCAATAAATACATACAGTACTACACAGTCTGCAGTTGGTTGAATCCAGGGATGTGGAAACTCTGATATGGAATGCTGACTATGGGATGTGAACATCTGCTGATTTTACTGAATTGGGCCCTCTTTCTTTTTTTCTTGAGGAGTCTGGCTAAAGGTTTATCAGTTTTATGTTTTCAAAGAACCAGCTCTGAGTTTCACTGATCTTTTCTAATTTTTTATCTCTATTTCATTTATTTCTGCTCTGATATTTATGATTTCTTTTCTTCTACTAACTTTGGGTTTTGTTTGTTCTTTATTTCTAGTTCCGTTAGGTATAAGTTTAGGTTGCTTATTTGAGGGTTTTTTCTTGTTTCCTGAAGTAGGCTTATATCACTGTAAACTTCCCTGTTAAAACTGCTTTTGCTGCATCCCATAGATTTTTGTATGGTTGTGTATTTGTTTTCTTTGTCTCAAAGCATTTTTTAAAAATTTATTTATTTATTTTTGGCTGTGTTGGGTCTTCGTTTCTGTGCGAGGGCTTTCTCTAGTTGCAGCGAGCGGGGGCCGCTCTTCATCGCGGTGCACAGGCCTCTCACTATCGTGGCCTCTCTTGTTGCGGAGCACCGGCTCCAGATGCGCAGGCTCAGTTGCTGTGGCTCACGGGCCCAGTTGCTCCGCGGCATGTGGGATCTTCCCAGACCAGGGCTCGAACTCGTGTGCCCTGCATTGGCAGGCAGATTCTCAACCACTGCACCACCAGGGAAGCCCTAGGCATTTTTAAATTTCTTCTTTGATTTCTTCAGTGACTACATTGGTTGTTTAGCAGCATGTTGTATAGCCTCCATATGTTTGTGTTTTTTGCAGTTTTTTTCTTGTAGTTGATTTCTAGTCCATAGTGTTGTGGTCAGAAAAGTTGCTTGATATGATTTCAGTTTTCTTAAATTTATTCTGACTTGTTTTGTGGCCTAGCATGTGATCTATCCTGGAGAATGTTCCATGTGTACTTGAAAAGAATGTGTTTTCTTTTGCTTTAGGATGGAATGTTCTATGTATCTCTGTTAAGTTTATTTGGTCAAATGTGGTGATTAAGGCCAGTGTTTACTTAAACTGGTGTTTAAGACCAGTTGATTTTCTGTCTGGATGATCTAAGAACCCAACTATTAAAATGTGAAAAAGACACTGAAGTTTCATGTATTGGAAATGCAGATGTTGAATAAGTGTATGAAATAATTTAAATCACAAATACCTTCCCTTTGAGAATTTATATTATCCTGGCTGAGATGGACAAGAAACACATAAATAAATAAGTTTGTGTCAACACCAATTAATACATATATAACACATCAGATAGTAAGAATTGATAATGAGAAAATTAAGGCACAGTAAGGATAGACATATTCACTGAAATCATTGATAATATTTATTAAGCATTTATGTAAAAGCATCCATCTAAGCTTTTTACAAAAGTATTGCATTAAACACACCCAGTGCTTATGATGAAACTTCAGTATCCTAAAATTTTTCTAAAACACATAGAAACTAAGGGATAAAGAGGTTAAGTTGCTTGCCCAAGGCACACTAGTGCCAGGATTTTGAAGCCCATGCTTTTAACACGTAAGTTACTCTCTCAATAAATATTTTGTACCAACTATTATGATCAAGTGAATAAGTGTTTGAATGTTTTCTATTTGGACAAATTCATCAAATTATATTCAAAATTACTAAATTGTGTTTAAATTTCTTTTATTTATAAACGTAAGAAAATAATATTCCTATGACCTAATCTTAACTTATTCTTCAAAGTACATGAACTCACATTTCATCTGTAAGAATGAACATCTGGCAAATAAGATATTTACTTTATTTAATTGTCCTTCTTAAACTGTTTTGATGAAGATTTTATATCCTAATTGCAAAATTATCACAGAAACTATCAAGTTAAGCATTTTTTCATGGAATATTATATTTATAATTCATAGTTGAATAGAGCAGAATTACCTAGACTATTCAGTTCCTTCAGTGTTTTATTGATTTATTCAATAGTTTATTCTGTCAATCTTTCACAACAAAAAAATACTGTGGGATTTAAGCTTATAGTGAGAAAAATAGTTAAATGCTATTTTAGATTATTTTGCCCTCCAAATCAGAAAGTTCCACATTAATCAAAGGGAATAGAAAGAAAAAGAAAAGAGCAGGAATACAAACACTGTTACTTAGAAAGATGAGAAGCAGTATTTTTTTCCTTTCCTGATCATTTAGCTTTTTCTCACATGGCTTTTTTTTTTTTTTTTTTTTTCTCTCACATGGCTTTTGCTTCACTAGATCCAGAAACAGCCATATGTGAAAACAATATTCTAGAAAAACTTGGATTGCATCACTTTGTGTTGGCTTTTTAAATAGATAAATTATACATTTCATTGAATGAGTAAATACATTGTAAAATTAATAGAATTATTTCATCTGTAAATAAAAATTGAACAAATAAATACAAATTGTTTATCTATATCACGTTTTTTTTTTTTCTCAAATATTTTGGGTGAGATAAACTCAGCATGTTAGAGAAATTTTTTCCACAAAGTGCTAAATGTGTGTATGTGAATATGAATGTATATTTGCACTCACATTGGCATAAGAAGTTTTATTTTGTCACATCATAATTATATTTATAATTAAAATGTCTAACTGTCCCACTTTTTGTTAAAAACTGTCCATGCATTAGATATACCTGGAATAAAAAATTATTTCGAATCTGATGTATGGCCAGACTTAAAGAAGCTGTTGACAATACAGAAAAGTAATGTGATAGTTTTATGTACTTAGGGGTTGTGAGACTGAATTTATGAAAGAAATTAAAGGTACCTATTTTCAGTTGTTTTTCTTTGTTAACAAATAAATGCTATTCCAGTATGTTGGGTTTTTTTTCTGCTAAATATTCAGTATATTAAAATGGAACCTAATGGCAATTTCTGACCTTTGTATCTTATTAAAATAACTGTATTAAAAATAATGGATTCAGGTTTTCAATAAATGCCTTTATTTTCTAGTTTTTCTTATAAGAAATACAAGTTATTATTGAATTATAAATGTAGATGACAGATTGGCAGGACTTTTTTTCCTTTTCTAATTTCAAGCACTCTCATTTATTGTCGCAGATACCTTTCTTATCCTACCAATGACCCAGTTGTTGCGGGGGATTCATGAATATGTATTTGAGTGTAATGAGGGTCAAGTTGAAGCAAGATAGTGAACCAGAACTCTTTTTTCCTCACTCCTCTCTGTAGGAGTTGATCATTTGTTAATGTGGCACTTTTCGTAATATATGGAGAGCAAGGGTGCCTTCTGCCTCCCACTCACCTTCCCCTGGAGGTGCAAAGGCAGGGTGCTGCCTTGACAGAATCATTTCTGTCTGAAAATGCTTTGCATTGCATCTGTACAAACAAGAACATATAGAATTATAGTTTGCATGCTAAACACATTTTTCATATTCATAATGTGATGTTTTGGATTACTCAGGTCCTGTCTGGTATTTAGCTGTGAGATCACAATCACAATTCTTAGAGAACTTTGTATAAGCAAATTTTTTGTTTTTTTGTTTTTGTGAGTTGGCCTTTGGAACATAATTGCTGCCCTTAATGGAGTACGTGCCACCAGGAAAGGAGCTGAGTCTGCCCGGGTTCGTTTCTTAGGATTTGGTTCAACTATTCCCAAAAGGTCCATTCAGGTGTTTCAGTCTAAACCAGTCCTTCTATATAGGAGATAACATGTCAAGGACTTTTGCCATGAGCTTCAAAATCTAGTCTACAGTAGCACATAGACACCCAACTGGTCTGGTATATCAATGAATAAATTAAGCTGCTACTCTTTCAAAAAGTAACTAAAAGAAATTCAGTTTTAGTGTGGAAGCAGGACAGCTACTGAAACAAATTTTCTGACCTAATACTCATCTGTTTTAATGGAGAATATTAATATTCACATGCGGTAAATGGAATGAATTGTCACTTATTCAATTTAATTTTAAAAATATGATTAGCTTCCATTATGGCTCTAAAATGGTGATTTTAATAGATAATGTTGTCTTTTTAACTTGAAATTTTGTAACCTTATGAAAGATTCAAAATTTTTATTTCTTATCTTTTATAATTCCATCTCAATTTACAGATAGTTTCTTTAATACTGGAAAGTTCTACTGAAAATTACCATCTAAATACAAATGAAAACTGTGAATTACATATCATTAAAAGTACAGATAATTTGGAAGGGCTTAAAATAACATAATCAGCCCTCAGTCGCAGGTTCCACATCTTCGGAGTCAACCCTATCTTAGATCTGGGATTGGTTGAATCCATGGATGCAGAACCTGAGAATACAGAGGACCAACTCTATATGTTTAGGTTTTTTTTAACCTTTACAACTTGCTTAATTTTAAGAAGGATGGTTTTCCATGAGACTTTTAAGAAACAAAATACATATATGGTATAGCTAAAAGGGCAGTAACTCTAGTATAAACAGGCTGTTTGTGGAAGTACAATTATTGTTTTTAAATTTTGCACTCATTCATTTCATAATAGTTTAAAATTCTACCTTTTTATTGCCATAGTTATAGACCTTAATGGAATACTTTATTTAACAATGTTAACTCTGATAGGACAGTGTTCCCCTGCCATTACTTGTCCAAACATGTTTGTTGCCTGCAGTTTTCATTTAAACTCTTCCTTCTTTCATGTGTAATTTTGTTGTAAACTTTCAGTACCTCAGAAATGTATTATCTTATGAGAAAAGGAAGTATTTGGGGACAGGAGAAGGTCAACAATATTTCCTTAAAATGTGCCTTGCAATAGAAAGATAAAATCCAGTTATTTTAAGTGGAGGAAGTATCAATGCTCTTTTAGTTCATTGAGTCAGACCCAATTTTATTAGTGTTTTGTCTCAGAAAGAATATGTATTCAACCTGTAAGCAGATGTCAACTACATATTTGCATTTATATGGGTATTTTTAAATTGAGACCTTCTATCATAAGTATCTAAATTTTACATCAAAAAGCTCATGTTCTTATGAAGTTATAAGAGCAATTCTTAGGAATAAAGGTTCCATATATTTAAGCAAATATCTGTCTGACATTACATTATACTTTCCTAAAATGATAATTAGAAAGAAATCCACTGTGTTTTGTCTGTGTAAGTGAGACCCAACACCTTCTGAAGGAAACTCTGATAAACCAAGTTGTTTGGCACACTGAAGTGTCCTTTGTTATGTAGGTGTGGATGCTTTCTAGGATATTTGGACTAGAACACAGGTAAGGCTAACAATAAATAAGGGGGACATGGACCAAAAAATCAGACTAGTATTTTGAGTCTACATTCCATTTCTTGTACCAAATTGTCATTTAAAACTTAAAAACTCCTACAACTTACTGTATGTTCCTGTCCAACACCTAGAACTTTTAATTTTTAACAATGAAAATATTTGCAATTTAGGGCCAAATTAGAATTATCTCCATGATACTAGTCCTTAATTTAACGTAAAATGATCATTTGTCTTGGTGTTTGAGAACACTTTTTATTATTCTCATATTCATTATCTGTGGTTTTTTAATCATAGCAATTTTCTGTGTTTGTCATCTCTACAACTAAATTATAAACTCTTTGGGGATAGCAATTATTGCTTATTTTTATTGGTCCTAAATTAATAAAAATACTGCTGTTTGTATTAAATACAAGAATTACACTAATATTTTGTGAATGAATGAATGAATAACACTTATAAGCAGAAGATTTAAATGTTATACATGGAATGTTTAGTCAACAAATGAAAGTACAGTCATCTTAATCAGTCCTGACTAGGTATAAAGAGTGAAACAATAATGAATAAATATAGGACAAAAAAAATGGAAGCAATACAGAACAAGAATGAAGGGAGATGATTATAGCAATCAGGCAGTTGGGCTGAAGCAGGTCGAGGCTGCAGCAGCAGCAGCAGCAGCAGCAGTGGTCAAAAGTGGTAACAGGCACAGTGAAAAGCAACAGGAGAGGCAAGAGTGGCAGGCAGCAGCAGGGAGGAAAATACCATATATAGTGGTAAGAAAGAGTACCATTTTGGGTGACACTCTTATCCAAGGAAAATTAATGTAAATAGAAATACATTCAGCACATCCCAATAACCAGGGCCTCAAGGCCCTTATCATACAGATGAAAAGACAGCAAAACATTTTTTTAAATGAGGATAGCCACTAAAGAATAAATTGAGCCATACAGGAATTCATGGCTTCTGAATGCAAGAATTTTGATCATTCGAAAGATCACATTCCCTGTATTTTAAAATCAGGCTGAAAATAGTGGATTCCTGAGACAGCATAATATTAATATTCTCTCTCCCTTCCTCCCTCCCTCCCTTCCTTCCTTCCTTCTTCGCTTCCTTTCTCTTTCTTTTTTTCTTCTTTCTTCTTTAAATCTTCTTTTTTTCTTTCCTACGTTTTAAACCAGTGACTCAAAGGGGAAACTACACAATTCCTAACTTACTTTAAACAAAAGCATTTTTTTCCCCTTTCCTTCCTTTTTTCCTCTCTCCCTCCCCCAACTGCATGTCTTATTAGAAGATATTCCATGGATATTCAAATTGTATACTTTAGAGATGAATTTGGAAGAGTATTGGCAGTTGTGACTATTAGTAAACGTTTTATAAACCTTCCTTTCCTGAGGCATATATCTATGTGGCATTAAAACTGAAGAATGTATTCTCAAGGGCAAACAGCAAGTAATTAATTTAATTTTTCTTAATCGGAAAATTAAATTAAATGTAACTGTTCATCCCAAGGGTAAGAAGGTTGAAGCAGCCTAATGTAGTCATCAAAATATTGGCGTACCCCATATATTAGCACTTTTATATAAAGATACTTATTTTTCTTCCCTGGTCCTTACAATTTACAATTTGTAAACCACATTCTAAATTATTTTTCAATATTCTTATTCTGTGTAGTAGGCAGAATAATGCCCCCCGCCCCCCAATCCTTTCCTCATCCGTGGTAACTGTGACTGTGTTTACCTTACATGGCAGGGAGAATTAAGGTTTTAGACAAAATTAGATTATTAAAATAAGCAGATTATTCAGGTGAATCCAATGTAATCAAAAGGTTTTTAAAAGGGGAAGAGAGTAGCAGAAGAGGTCAAAGTGCTACAGAGTGAGAAGGAATTGACAGACTACTGGCTTTGAAGATAGAAGAGGGTGATAAGTCTAGGAATACAGGGAGCCTCTGGAATGGAAAAAGCAAGGAAATAGATTCTCCTTTAGAGGCTCCAAAAGGAATACAGCCTGGCCAATAACTTGATTTTAGCCAGTGTGACCCATTTTGTACATCTGACCTCTAGAATTACAAGATAATTAATTGCCTTAAGTGACTACAAATTGTTATAGCAATTTGTTACAAAAAACCATAGGAACTATTACATTCAGTATAATGATTATGAACCCCAAACATTGTTGAGTCAATATTTTGATTTTTTGACAAATGAATTCTGGAAGGACACAAGCAGTTACTCTATAGCACTAATCTACTTATTTGGGACAGAAAAGAAGTGCAAGAATTTATGTCTCTCAAAAATAGTCCAAGATAGGCGGAGGAACCAAGATGGCGGAGTAGAAGGACGTGCTCTCACTCCCTCTTGTGAGAACACCAGAATCACAACTAGCTGCTGGACAGTCATCGACAGGAAGACACTGGAACTCACCAAAAAAGATACCCGACATCCAAAGACAAAGGAGAAGCCACAGTGAGACAGTAGGAGGGCCGCAATCACAGTAAAATCAAAGCCCATAACTGGTGGGTGGGTGACTCACAGACTGGAGAACACTTATACCACAGAAGTCCACCCACTGGAGTGAAGGTTCTGAGCCCCACGTCAGGCTTCCCAACCTGGGGGTCGGGCAACGGGAGGAGGAATTCCTAGAGAATCAGACTTTGAAGACTAGTGGGAATTGATTGCAGGACTTCGACAGGACTGGGGGAAACAGAGACTCCACTCTTGGAGTGCACACACAAAGTAGTGTGCACATCGGGACCCAGGGGAAGGAGCAGTGACCCCAGGGGAGAGTGAACCAGACCTACTGCTAGTGTTGGAGCATCTCCTGCAGAGGCGGGGGGTGGCTGTGGCTCACTGTGGGCACAAGTACACTGGCAGCAGAAGTTCTGGGAAGTACTCCTTGGTGTGAGCCCTCCCAGAGTCTGCAATCAGCCCAAGCAAAAAGCCCAGGTAGGCTCCAGTGTTGGGTTGCCTCAGGCCAAAAAACCAACAGGGAGGGAACCCAGCCCCACCCATCAGCAGTCAAGTGGATTAAAGTTTTACTGAGCTCTGCCTACCAGAGCAACAGTCAGCTCTACCCACCACCAGTCCTTCCCATCAGGCCTCTTAGATAGCCTCATCCACCAGAGGGCAGACAGCAGAAGCAACAAGAACTACAATCCTGCAGCCTCTGGAACAAAAACCACATTCACAGAAAGATAGACAAGATGAAAAGGCAGAGGGCTATGTACCAAATGAAGGAACAAGATAAAACCCCAGAAAAACAACTAAATGAAGTGGAGATAGACAACCTTCCAGAAAAAGAATTCAGAGTAATGATAGTGAAGATGATCCAGGACCCTGGAAAAACAATGGAGGCAAAGATCGAGAAGATGCAAGAAATGTTTAACAAAGACCTAGAATAATTAAAAAGGAAACAAACAGAGATGAACAATACAATAACGGAAATGAAAAATACACTAGAAGGAATCAATAGCAGAATAACTGAGGGAGAAGAAAGGATAAGTGACCTGGAAGACAGAATGGTGGAATTCACTGCTGCAGAACAGAATAAAGAAAAAAGAATGAAAAGAAATGAAGACAGCCTAAGAGACCTCTGGGACAACATTAAACGCAACAACATTCGCATTATAGTGGTCCCAGAAAGAGAAGAGAGAGAGAAAGGACCCAAGAAAATATTTGAAGAGATTATAGTTGAAAACTTCCCTAACATGGTAAAAGAAATAGCCACCCAAGTTCAGGAAGTGTAGTGAGTCCCCTACAGGATAAACCCAAGGAGAAAAATGCTGAGACACATAGTAATCAAATTGGCAAAAATTAAAGACAAAGAAAAATTATTGAAAACAGCAAGGGAAAAATGACAAATAACATACAAGGGAACTCCCATAAGGTTAACAGTTGATTTCTCAGCAGAAACTCTACAAGCCAGAAGGGAGTGGCATGATATAGTTAAAGTGATGAAAGGGAAGAACCTACAACCAAGAGTACTCTACCCAGCAAGGATCTCATTCAGATTCGATGGAGAAATCAAAAGCTTTACAGACAAGCAAAAACTAAGAGAATTCAGCACCACCAAACCAGCTCTACAACAAATGCTAAAGGAACTTCTCTAAGTGGGAAACACAAGAGAAGAAAAGGACCTACAAAAAGAAACCCAAAACAATTAAGAAAATGGTCATAGGAACATACATATCAATAATTACCTTAAACGTGAATGGATTAAATGCTCCAACCAAAAGACACAGGCTTGCTGAATGGATACAAAAACAAGACCTGTATATATGCTGTCTACAAGAGACCCACTTCAGACCTAGGGACACATACAGACTGAAAGTGAGGGGATGGAAAAATATATTCCATGCAAATGGAAATCAAAAGAAAGCTGGAGTAGCTATACTCACATTAGATAAAATAGACTTTAAAGAATGCTACAAGAGACAAGGAAGGACACTACGTAATGATGAAGGGATCAATCCAAGAAGAAGATATAACAATTATAAATATATATACACCCAACATAGGAACACCTCAATACATAAGGCAACTGCTAACAGCTATAAAAGAGGAAATCGACAGTAACACAATAACAGTGGGGGACTTTAACACCTCACTTACACCAATGGACAGACCATCCAAAATGAAAATTAATAAGGAAACAGAAGCTTTAAATGACACAATAGACCAGATAGATTTAGTTGATATTTATAGGACATTCCATCCAAAAACAGCACGTTACACTTTCTTCTCAAGTGCGCACGGAACATTCTCCAGGATAGATCACATCTTGGGTCACAAATCAAGCCTCAGTAAATATAAGAAAATTGAAATCATATCAAGC
The DNA here is from genome assembly GCF_965194805.1 of Balaenoptera borealis. Classification (NCBI taxonomy): domain Eukaryota; kingdom Metazoa; phylum Chordata; class Mammalia; order Artiodactyla; family Balaenopteridae; genus Balaenoptera; species Balaenoptera borealis. The sequence goes on along the minus strand of NC_138861.1, from coordinate 91,839,701 downwards.
ATCTTTTCTGACCACAACACTATGAGATTAGAAATGAATTACAGGGAAAAAAACGTAAAAAACACAAACACATGGAGGCTAAACAATACGTTACTAAATAACCAAGAGATCACTGAAGAAATCAAAGAGGAAATAAAAAAATACCTAGAGACAAATGACAATGAAAACACGACGATCCAAAACCTATGGGATGCAGCAAAAGCAGTTCTAAGAGGGAAGTTTATAGCTGTACAAGCCTACCTCAAGAAACAAGAAAAATCTCAAGTAAACAATCTAACCTTACAAGTAAAGTAACTAGAGAAAGAAGAACAAACGAAACCCAAAGTTAGCAGGAGGAAAGAAATCATAAAGATCAGAGCAGAAATAAATGAAATAGGAACAAAGAAAACAATAGCAAAGATCAATAAAACTAAAAGCAGGTTCTTTGAGAAGATAAACAAAATTGATAAACCATTAGTCAGACTCATCAACAAAAAGACGGAGAGGACTCAAATCAATAAAATTAGAAACGAAAAAGGAGAAGTTACAACAGACACTGCAGAAATACAAAGCATCAAAAGAGACTACTACAAGCAACTCTATGCCAATAAAATGGACAACCTGGAGAAATGGACAAATTCTTAGAAAGGTATAACCTTCCAAGACTGAAGCAGGAAGAAACAGAAAATATGAACAGACCAATCACAAGTAATGAAATTGAAACTGTGATTAAAAATCTTCCAAAAAACAAAAGTCCAGGACCAAATGGCTTCACGGGTGAATTCTATCAAACATTTAGAGAAGAGCTAACACCCATCCTTCTCAAACTCTTCCAAACAATTACAGATTAAGGAACACTCCCAAACTCATTCTATGAGGCCACCATCACCCTGATACCAAAACCTGACAAAATACTACAAAAAAAGAAAATTACAGACAAGTATCACTGATGAATATAGATGTAAAAGTCCTCAACAAAATACTAGCAAATACAATCATACATGATGATCAAGTGGGATTTATCCCAGGGATGCAAGGATTCTTCAATATATGCAAATCAATCAATGTGATACACCATATTGACAAATTGAAGAATAAAAACCATATGATCATCTCAATAGGTGCAGAAAAAGCCTATGACAAAATTCAACACCCATTTATGATTAAAACTCTCCAGAAGGTGGGCATAGAGGGAACTTACCTCAACATAATAAAGGCCATATATGACAAACCCACAGCAAACATCATTCTCAATGGTGAAAAACTGAAAGCATTTCCTCTAAGATCAGGAACGAGACAAGGATGTCCACTCTTCCCAATATTATTCAACATAGTTTTGGAAATCCTAGCCATGGCAGTCAGAGAAGAAAAAGAAATAAAAGGAATACAAATTGGAAAAGAAGAAGTAAAAGTGTCACTGTTTGCAGATGACATGATACTATACATAGAGAATCCTAAAAATGCCACTAGAAAACTACTAGAATTAATGAATTTGGTAAAGTGGCAGGATACAAAATTAATGCACAGAATTCTCTTGCATTCCTATACACTAATGATGAAAAACCTGAAACAGAAATTATGGAAATACTCCCATTTACCATTGCGATAAAAAGAATAAAATACCTAGGAATAAACCTAACCTAGGGAGACAAAAGACCTGTATGCAGAAAACTGTAAGACACTGATGAAAGAAATTAAAGATGATACCAACAAATGGAGAGATATACCATGTTCTTGGATTGGAAGAATCAATATTGTGAAAATGACTATACTACCTAAAGCAATCTACAAATTCAATGCACTCCCTATCAAATTACCAATGGCATTTTTTACGGAACTAGGACAAATCACCTTAAAATTTGTATGGAGACACAAAAGACCACGAATAGCCAAAGCAGTCTTGAAGGAATAAAACAGAGCTGGAGGAATCAGACTCCCTGACTTCAGACTATACTATAAAGCTACAGTAATCAATACAATATGGTACTGGCACAAAAACAGAAACATAGATCAATTGAACAAGATAGAAAGCTCAGAGATAAACCCACGCACCTATGGTCAACTAACGTATGACAAAGGAGGCAAAGATATACAATAGAGAAAAGACAGTCTCTTCAATAAGTGGTTCTGGGAAAACTGGACAGCTGCATGTAAAAGAATGAAATTACAACACACCCGAACACCATACACAAGAATAAACTCAAAATGGATTCGAGACCTAAATGTAAGACCAGAAACTATAAAACTCTTAGAGGAAAACATAGGAAGAACACTCTTTGACATAAATCACAGCAGCGTCTTTTTTGATCCCCCTCCTAGAGTAATGGAAATAAAACCAAAATAAACTAATGGGACCTAATGAAACTTCAAAGCTTTTGCACAGCAAAGGAAACCATAAACAAGACGAAAAGACAACACTCAGAATGGGAGAAAATATTTGCAAACGAATCCTTGGACAAAGGAGTAATCTCCAAAATATATAAACAGCTCATGCAACTCAATATTAAAGAAACAAACAATCCAATCCAAAAATGGGCAGAAGACCTAAATAGACATTTCTCCAAGGAAGACATACAGATGGCCAAGAAGCACATGAAAAGCTGCTCAACATCACTAATTATTAGAGAAATGCAAATGAAAACTACAATGAGGTATCACCTCACACCAGTTAGAATGGGCATCATCAGAAAATCTACAAAGAACAAATGCTGAAGACGGTGTGGAGGAAAGGGAACCCTCTTGCACTGTTGGTGGGAATGTAAATTGATACAGCCACTATGGAGAACAGTATGGAGGTTCCTTAAAAAACTAAAAATAGAATTACCATATGATGCAGCAATCCCACTACTGGGCATATACCCAGAGAAAACCATAATTCAAAAAGACACATGCACCCCAATGTTCATTGCAGTAGTATTTACATCAGCCAGGTCATGGAAGCAACCTAAATGCCCATCGACAGACGAATGGATAAAGAAGAAGTGGTACATATATACAATGGAATATTACTCAGCCATAAAAAGGAACGAAATTGAGTCATTTGTTGAGACGTGGTTGGATCTAAAGACTGTCTATATATAGAGTGAAGTAAGTCAGAAAGAGAAAAACAAATATCGTATATTGACGCATGCGCGTGGAACCTAGAAAAATGGTACAGATCAACCGGTTTGCAGGGCAGAAGTTGAGACACAGATGTAGAGAACAAACGTATGGACACCAAGGGGGGAAAACCACGGTGGGGTGGGGATGGTGGTGTGCTGAATTTGGCGTTTGGTATTGACATGTATACACTGATGTGTATAAAATTGATGACTAATAAGTACCTGCAGTATAAGAAAACAAACAAAGAAACAAAAAACCACTAATACTAAACTTTCTTTGGTTATTTGTATGGAAATATGTTAATATAAATGTTTCAGACATTACATGAAATTTCTAAAAATCTTATATGTTCTGGTGTAATGTTATAAGTCATAATTCTAGTTATTTAAAATGTATATCTCAGAAGTAACTATATTTCCTTGTCAATTGCATTATTATGAACTTTCAAAATTTTTTAAATTTTTTCATATTGAAAGTATAGTCGATTTACAATATTGTGTTAATTTCTGCTGTACAGCAATTGTTTTGATTTTTGAGGTACTCAATCAGGCCTATAAAAAAAATGTCTGAAGGGTATCAAGTTGAAATAATTATTTGCTCTGATTATTATCATTGAATTTAACTGATATGAAAAGCATTGGTATTTTAATTATATTTAGGGTTTTCATGTTTGGTTGCCATGTAAACTCAAAGTTAAGATTCAAAGTCTCGGGTTGCTAGTTGATTTCAGTATGAGTTATTCAATCATGCTAGCAAGAAAGCATCATCTTTCAATTTGAGGTAGAAAAAGGTTAAAAAAAATTTACCTTTCCCTGACGTATGTCCCCAATTTACTAAGGAAGTCTTCTTTAAGGAAACAAATGTATGTCAGATGATTATATAATAAAGAATCAAAAATAGTTATTTCAAAATATAATCAAGCTTTACTATTAGTTCATTAGATCTCCTTTAATGATAATCAACATAACCTTTGTTTATAGTGCTAGAGAAAAAGTTTCTATCTATATATTATCAATCATCTCTTATTTTCCTTTGCATTATATCAGAACTTCATCTTTGATATAATATGATTATAAAAACATGATATTTTTCTTGGATTGTGTTTGTAAAATTATACTTTCTTCATTATTTTTTCACTTTTCTCCCTCATTTCTCTCTCTCAATCAATTGCAATAATCTCTGAAATGTTCTTCATGCCTCCAGTTTCTCTATGCCTGTATATGTGAGATTCCCCTGCCTGAAATGCTCTTTCAGTCCATTTTTGGAAAGTGAAATGATTTACATTTATTAAAACACTGCTCAAAGTACTTCTCTCTGTGAAGTCTTCACTACTTTCCTAGCTCACTGAGGTTGCCACTTTCAATGCAGATTTTAAAATACTTTGACAGTACTTTTTTACCTGGCATTACCATTGTTGCTTTATATGTAATCCCCCTGCCATAGAAGGTGAATTATTTAAAAGCAAGAACACAGCACAGCACCTAGGACACTCTATCAATGTTTATTGAACAAGTTAAGTACCTGATTAAATTCTAGGCAGGCATATGTCTTTTAATCTAAGAACCTGCATTTGTTCTGGCGAGGTGTAAAGTATTGGCAGTATGATGGATACCTGTCACTCAATGTCCTTAACCACTCCAAACCGGTTAACAGATACAACTGGAAAATCCTTGGTAACAAATTAATGTATCTGTTAAAGAATCTCATTCTGAGCAACTGGTTTTTACTTCCGTGTGCTGGTTACCCACTTAATATGGTACACTAGAAGAAGCATAGGGACCATTTCACTCTGAGTGGGATAATTCATTTTTCATAGAAGGGTTTAAATGGCTTTATTTGTATGTTTATGATCCATTTTGTTTTTCAGCTTAGTGATCACTAATTCTATTTATACTTATTTGTAATTTAAAGGTATTTTCTTTGTTTCTTGGGTGCTGAATAACACAGATTAATCATAATACTTAAGGTGAAATAAAACCTGGTCTCCCGAGTCAGACAGCTTGACTTAAAGCTTGTCCTAACACTATGTTGGTAACTCTGAGCAAGTTAGTAAATTCTTGGTGACTCAGTTTCCTGAGAATGGATGGTATACTTTTCATACTAACTTGGTTGTAAATGCCTGGAGGAGTCAAAAGAAAAAATGCATATGCTAGATGGAGCCATGTTGAAGAAATAACTGCTCTTAATAGTAACATTTCTTCTATTCATGTGTTCACTCGTTTAAATACATTATATGCCTAGAATGGTCAAAGTACTGACTAGGAGCTGTTTCAATTTGTGAAAATTTTAACAATAAAATAATAGGATTATATATTTTTTTCAAAAGCTCTTCACATTTCTGATCATAGTTGATTCACAGGAACAATCCTGGTTACCTTTAACTCAGAAATAGTGATAATACTTATCTTTTGACTGAACACTTATTGTATTGGAGATTCTGTGTTAAGAGCTTTATATGTCTTTTTTCATTTAACTTTTACACTTTAAAAATTTATTTTAATTCTCATTTAAAATTTGTACTAACTGGTACTTAATGATATTAAACAACCTACTTTCTAAGTGGTGGAAGCAAGCATGATTCCCCTAGACCTTCCGTATTCTTAATAATGTCTTCTTGACCAACCACATCCCTTTCATTCTCTGTCTTCTATTCCATATTTCTGGACAAACAGTTTACAGTTTTCTTCTTTTGGATAACTTCTCCTTAAGTCTGACTGAGTACCTCTTAATTCTAGAACAATTGCACATTTTGTTCAATATGTTTCTCAGTCTTATAAAGTAATAATTTTTGTAATGTTGCAGATTAAAAAAATCAGTCATAAAAATGCTAGGTTATGTTCCTGAAGTCACACGATTAACAACTGAGAGAGTTCGATTTCAGATCCCATCTTTTGTATATTCCACTGTCCTAAAAAGTTTTAATGGGACTGGAAACTAACCTATCATATTTCATTTGAAGCAACTTTGAACTTCATCTACCTCCTCACAGAAGAAATGACCCAAATGTCTACCTGATTATAACATCATTTTTGTTAGAAAGGACAGGAGACACATTTGTTATGACTATTTGCTGTGACTCTCTAAAGAAATAGGTTTAAACTCAAAAGCAGATGAATTTTTTCCTACTTGCTTCTTCTATCAAATACATATATTTACATGTATATGTAATATGTACATGTATATGTAAATATATGTAAATATTATAAATATGTAAATATATAAATATAGCCTTTATATTTCAAATCTATATATGATCTATAAAAATCTACATATTTGATTATCTAATACATATGTTTGCCATGTTGCCTCATCTTTGTAACTATACAATTAGCAAGTACATATACATATATATTCAATTAGGAAAAATATATATATTCAAATATTTTGTAAAACCAATGGAAAATTGGTTAGAAAGAAAACTAATTCTTTCATTGTTCTCATGGTATATCTAAGATTTCAGTTGTATATTTTTCCTTCTTTGTTTACATTCACACTTCTCATTTGAAATATAGCGCACCAAAAATAACATGAGTCCTTTTGCCTTCAAAAGTTAAATTATTTTCTTTCCTCTTTCCCTCCTAGCCTGCCTCCCTCCATTCCTCCCTTCTTCCATTTTTTCCTCTCTTTATTTCTCTCTTATTTTGAAAATGTGGGCCAACCATTTTCTCATTACTTTTTAAAGTTATTTACCAGCTACTCCATGAAAAGAAAGGCATAACAAAAATATAAAGCAGGTTAGCTATCAGAATTATGAGCTGTTAAATAAGATCCTATGCCAAACGTATACAAAGAAAAGAGCCTAGAGACCCAGATCAGAATGGAGTGAATATGGGCAATAAAGAAAGTATTTTAGTGCCTTACATTTTTACTTTGTTCCTGCTTTTATGCTATAACTTGAAGACTTTCCAAATGAAAATACAGTAGAAGTCTGGGAGATTGAAACATCCAGTTCACTTTTATTTTATTTCACTAGCTTAAAGGGAAGATATACTGTACTGTTCTTTCCGTTGATGTGTGTAGGCTATTTTGGCATCTTTCAAGTCCCAGTAGGAAATCCTTTTTCTTTTGTTGTTTGTCGCTAAAATCAGCTCCTGTTTGAAGCTGCCAGCTCTTATGCTTCTCTTCAGCTGCTACAGTCCACCACTTGCCCAATTATCTATTACTTGTATGCAGGAACAATCTTGATCTCATGCAACCTTGAATCATCCTATAAGCTATTGTCAGGACTTCATGGACATCCCTGTTCATTAAATAAGGATGGCACTATTGTGATCAGTCACAATAGAAGGTGAAGCCACAGTTTTTTAAAGAATTTCCTGAAACTGACACAGTCCATTAGAATGTTCATCTGTGATATTAATAGCATTAATTCTTTACTTCAAAAAGTACAACCTATGATCCTTTAAGCATTTGAATCCTGACTATTTGGCTTAGGAAATAATGTCAAAAAATGAGAAAAAAATGCCCTCGGGGGATTAAAAATGAAAACAAATACCTTTGTTACATTTTTACCATAGGCTCTTTTCTGAACATTTTTTTAATTTACCAAGTTTGAAATAGCACCAAATTTGTAAGTATTTGCTAAGTCTTTTTTTTTCCCTGCTCCATCCTTAAATATGTGAATCCTCTCAGCATGCATTTTGTTTCCAAGTTGTTTAGATATGCCTCCACCCCGACATAATAACACCCAGAAACCCTATTTTATTATGAAAACTTAGCCACCTAATACAGACTAGCCTATTGAAAAATATTTCTTTTCCCATAAATGTTGTGGTGTTAAATAAACTTATTTTATAAATATTAAAACAGGGAGTTCCCTGGTGGCCTAGTGGCTAGGATTCAGCCTTGGCCTGGGTTCGACCCCTGGTTGGGGAACTGAGATCCCGCAAGACGTGTGGCACGGCCAAAAAAAAAAAAAAAATCAAAACAAAAGTATGTCAGAATTATCTGTACATATTCATTGTTAGGAACAATGGTTTCCTAAATGGATTTTTAAAAAATAGATGCATCTTTATATATAAATCTAAGCAGACAAAAAAAAGTATAAAATAAGAAAGCTTCATGTTAAGATCTTGAAAAATGTATTTCAAAGCAAGTTTGCCTATGATATGAGGGACATAGCTTGTCAAGGCCAATTCTTATCAATACATGGGGAGGAGACGAGTAAAGCATGGTCACGTGGATAGGGAAGACTTTTCTATCAAGGTTCAATCATAATTTTATTATAGTAATTAAGGTTTGGTGTTTAATAGGTCATAGAATCAATTGACTCGAAGGCAGCTTCAGAGGTCTGTTGGTCCCTGCTGACATTTTCCTGAGGGTCAGATTTAAGAGTGTTATAAAGAAGGACAAAATGATGCTTTTGTCAGATTATATTCACAATAAAACTGTAAGGCCTATCTTTTCTAAATCAACTTTAATGTTACAAAGAAGGCTATAATTTCTTTTTGTCTCTCTCTTTTTCACTTCCTTCCATATTAGCAATATCCCAACACTGGATTTATTAAAATAATGATATGTAAGACTTGAATGACATTTTAAAAAATAAAAATTTTTATTGTTGTTTGTCTACATGTTAAGTGTCCTGTTCACAGTACATTTAATTTTACAATTAAATATTTCAGTTTTATCTATGTGCTTGATTGTAAGGAATATGTAAAGAATAGAGGTTCTCCAATATTTTATTGCATTGCTAGTAACTAAGGAAACACATTACCTCTCCCACCCATATCATTTTTGAAACTATTAGTTGTGTAATAAATATATTTATTCTGAATACATGACATTACAGGCTTGACATGTACCTGCTTTTAATATGTTTCTTTACTGTAAATTAATAATATATAAATTAGAAATTTTTATTTATAACATTTATATAACTTTATTGAGTTGATTGATTGATTTATACTGGTGACCTTTCAGAGTGATCAAATACTTGAGGTTGAATTTATAGAAAGCATAAAACCTACATAGTACATTTATAAGTCAACCTTAAGTAAATCTCACATTGTAAATAAATCAAGATGATGTGAATGATGTTTCAAGGCAGTTCAATCCCCACCAACACTCTTTGTCGCAGTATCATTTACAATCCTTATAGTACCTAAGTATACACATACTGTCCTATTTCCTCATTCTTTATAAGGGAAGTATTAATACACATATTAAAGAATCAACATAAATCAATGAAGTGATTCTGAAGTGATATACTTTAATTTGTATAATATATATATTTAATATTTATTAAGTGCTTAGATGATTAAAAATTGCCCACAGGCATAGTAATATTCAGAGTTATAAGAGAAGGAAATATAGGCAAATTTCATAAAACAGATGATCTTCTCTGCTCTAAATTTAATTTTTAAATTATGTAAAACATAGCCTATTTAATAAATATGTGTGAGCCTACAAGTTTGTGTCATTCATCTTTAAAACAATATATTTTGTTTGTGGACATTGTAAGTAGCTTATCTATAAAGGGAATTAGTAAATTATAAAATATGATCAGAACAAAATTTAATATTTCATCCATTCCAAATTTACATTATATACTTTAGAAAAAAGTATTTTTCTCAATGTTTTTTTCAAGTTTAAAAAAGAAATCAGCCCAGAAATAGTAAACAATACTCATCTTGGAACACCTGAGTTCTTCAGTAAGATTGAAAGCACCATGGAGCTGATGAGGGGATGTTTGAAGTGCCAGTCAAGGAACTGTTCCCAAATCCTCCCACAGGGTTGAAATCCTGCTGTCAGGAACATATTGGAAAGTTGTTCATTCACTTGAAGTGACAGATACAGATTGTGACAAGCCTCATATTGGGACTCCAGCCCGAGGGGGCAACACAGAGTGAAATGAGGAATGCAGAATTAATGGAGAAAAATGTCACTTGCCAATCTCCCTACTCACTTATTTCACTTTGGACTACAGTTCACAGTATTATTTGGAAAAAGAAAGCAGGCATATGTGAGATTTTATCTTACATTTTATATTTAAATGTTTAAGACATAGTGTGTATATTTAATAATTAGAGGATCAAGTAAGATTTTTTTCAGATCACTTGTAGTTTTTTTGAGTTAGCGAAAATAAAATTTACTCATTATGAAATTAAACTGGGAGAACTTGAAAGGAGAAATTGTATCTTAAATTTGAAAACTTATTTGACTGTCTGAATATATCGCTGCTTTGGCAGTGATAAATTAATCTCGGTATCCATAAATTTCATTTTTCAATAAGACAATACACACTTAACTCTAGGGCTCTTTACTTCTTTCGAAGCACCTAAGTATGCATCTCCCCACAGGATTTGCAGTTGAAGAACCACTAAGTCGACTTTAAGGTATTTAGAACCTTATTTACAAAGTATCATCTGTATTCCTAGTGTACTGTTCTCCCACTCTGGTATAAGAACATTCTAAGGCTTTAAAACATCATTTTTGTAGAGATGAAATTTAGGTGAAAATAATAATCATGAACATGGCTAAGTGACACTTTTACAATAAAGTCTCAATAATTAAAACTCAGCTTTACCTCATACCAGTTAAAGGAGTTCAAACTTCTAGCCATTCTATTAAAAGTTTATTAGTATTAGCCTTGTGTGTGTAAATGGGAAAAGCACTTATAATCTAGTGATTACACACACACACACATACACTCTCATAAACTGTTACCAAGAAACTAGAAATACTGATACGTCTCATGTTGTACTCTACAAACAGAGAATGTATCTTCTTTTAGATACCCAAGGAAAAGTTGTCAAATGATAATAATAATTAAAAAATAGTGATCATATAACAGAACACAGAGAAAGTTTCACTGAATTTCTGAAATCATAAGCTGTACTATAATTCAATACATTATATATAGAAATTAACAGTGCAAATTAAATTAGCAATCCTCAGTCATGTGACATTTTTTTTTAAGTCTTAAAATGTATTGGTTCAAGAAAGAAATTAAATAAAATAAATCAGAATTTGAAACATATATGAAATCTGACTATGGAGATGTTCCTCAATGAAAGAAATCTACAACTTGAAATATTCTTATTCAAAAACAAGAAATTTAATTAATTAGTATTTATCTCTGAATTAAAAATATGCTTTAAAGATTAGTAAAACAGGGAGCAAGTAATAAAAATAAAAATTAAAAGTTAAAAGCAAGTTGTTTAATTATAAGAGTAAAATTAATCATGTTTAAAATGATGTAAAGAAAACAGTCATATATTTTAGAAATTAAAAAGGGAAAGGAGAAAAAGAACAGACATGGGAAACATTTTAAAACATTGTATATATACTTTGAGAACTATACTAATTTGAAAATGTGAAGAAACAGATATCATTCTCTTGTAAAAATTAAATATTTTCACCAATTTTGAATCACAAAGCATGAAGAAATATTCAGGTTTATAGCAGTTTTCAAGAAATAGATCATTTTCCTTGTTCTGAAAGTTTTGGATATTTTGAAAAGGCAGTTATTGAAAAAATATTCTATTTTGCAGATGACTTGAAAATTGTTTATAACAATAATAGCATTTAGTGAATTGTTATATGTTAGATATTAAAAATTAGAAACTGACTTTTATGCAATTATAATTTAGAAAATATTTATAATAGAAGTAAAAATCCATCTTAGATCACAGTGTAAAACAACAAAAATATAAGATGCTGAGATAATTATAATAAAAATATAATACCTATATGAAGAAAATAACAAACTGACTCAACGTATTTTTGCCAAAAAATGGAGAAATTCTGCAAATATTAATGCAAAACAAATATCCTTCAGCTAAAATTTTTAGACTATATAAACCAATTCCAAATATTCTTTGAATATGTGAGAATGACTGAAAATTTGGATAAAAAACAAACCTTAAAAAAGAAATTTTTCCTATCCAGATATTAATGAGTATATACATTCTCATTTTTTAAAAATATTTCTATTTCACAAGTGAAAAGTTAGATTAATGGCACATAAATAAAATAGGATGTAATGATTAAACTTAATGTGCAAAACGTAAGTTTGTGCATAAAGACACTCATTAAATAACGGCTAGAGTACTGATTAGTTACCTTTTTAAAAAATCCAAATCAGATCTTCATTCTATACAAAAATATTTTAAAATTCAAAATGTTAATAATGATTTTTTTCTTTATCATAATTTTTATACATTTGTCGTACAGCAAGCATGTCTGATAATAAAATTATATAAAGGTAATATTTCCCTTTTTTAGTTACCTTATTAAAACAAGTTTTTAATTGACTCTTCATAAATATGTACCTCATAAATTTATTACTTCCCTGTGGATTATTCAGTTACATCAGCATAATACAGTCTCAAATAAAAATTAAATATCAACAAACTCTTTGTAGTGTTGACAGTTATACAACAGCTACAAAACATGAGAATCTATAATAATTTTCCTTGGATTATGGCATGTTTTGACTTTATATTCACTGATATTCTGTTAATGAGACGTGACAAATGCTGCTTTCTCTGCTCCTTTTCATACAGCTTCTGTCGTTAAAATATTAACAATGATACTTTTGACTTGGAGGAATAAGTATGTGAATTTCCTCAAGTTATTATGCAAGAATATTTTTTTCTTCTTTCCTTCCTCCCTTCTTCCTTTCCTCCCTGCCTCCATTTTTTCCTTCCTTCCTTCTTTCTTGCCAATAGATAGCATGAAAGCCAAAGAGGGCATAAAGAAAGCAAAATAATTCTGATCCTAGTATTCCACAAAAAGTATGAGTATACTTATTTATTTATACTTTGGCTTGTGTTCTTCACTCCCCACCATAAGCCTCCTATTCTCATTTATAAATACATACATACATATATAAATACATAAAAAGAGAAATATCTTGTTTAGTATCATAGAGTAGACTGTAAACTCCTGGTAATTTTTCTTAAAATCTGTTACTGTAGATTACTATGTTAGAGATAGGCATTTATTTCTCTAAGGCCTTGGATAATTTTATGTATCATCTTATATATATATGGTTATGGAAACCACTAAAGCTGATTAACAGGGGTTAAAGTAAAGTTATTGTTGAAAATCAGAAGGAGAAGATGTGATGAAAGGAAAAGGGGTGGAAATTTGACCTTTGCACCCAGTCCCCTCTGGAAGACAATAGTAGTCTGAAAGTTATTTTAAATGAATATTTTATAAAAGAAGTTTTGTCAGCTAGGGATTAACCAAATGTGAGATATTCAGAATGGTCTTTAATGTTAATAACTTATATATTTAGCCTTCTAAATAAGACCAGATATAATCTGATAGAGCAAAGTGAAATGGTAGAATAAATCAATATTCAGATGAAGGCTTCTTATATAAATTGTTTAGACTGAATTGCTGATGGATTAATTTTACTTTAAGTCAAGATTGAGTGATGGACACAAAATTGATCAGTTCTACAGGCATAAATTTTAACTGGACTAGTGGAGTGAGCCACAATAAAAAATAAAAATGTCCTTCTATACATACCCCACATACATAAACACATATAAATATCCATGTGTACAGATAAGGGAAGAATCTGTTACCTTACTTTAACAAGACATAAAATTATGAATCATACACTTCTAAAATTTTCTTTGAACTATTTTTTTAAAATGTTCAACTGATAAAAGCAATAGTATTCTTATAATGCATGTCTATTCTTCCAAGAAAACTAGTGTGTTAAAAAGATTAACAGCAAATTGACTGACCCAAGGTGCAAAGTTGCAATTTGGAAAGAGAAAATTAAGAAAGGAGGGCTAGGGGAATTTTTTCCATTATAAACATGTGGTAAATTTTCCCAGATTAGGAAAAAGAAATAGATGAATCGAGAAAATGAACAAGTTTGAAAAAGCCATCTTGTCAGTAAATACAGCTTCGTTAAGAAACATATGAAAAATTAACTTAAGGAGCAGCAATTACTGATAGGCACAAAACACCTTGCTGTTTCCAGGCTTTGTTCATTTACCAATGTGCTGTCTATATTTTCCATCTGTTGAAATCTTACTATTTTTTAAGTAAAATATTTTATGAATGGTCTTTTACATCAGTTAAAATAGTCTTTAGTGGACTTACATAAATTAAATTTTCCTGCTTTATGTAACCTATTTATTATGATTAAAATATTAACGAAGGTCCTATTCATGGAATATTATTAATTACTTCTGAGAAAGAAAAATCAAAAAACAAAAAAGAGCAACCCCTGGCTTTGAGAAGCTGGCCTGGCACTCATAGCTAAGTCATGTTACTGTCCCATTAGACATAAGCAATCACACACAATCCCAACTTCAGATGAGCTTACTCTGAGACCATAATAAAATGATACAAAGCAAGGCCGTTTCTTAATTTTTTTCTAAGCATAACAAAAATAAATTGACTATGCCACCAACAAAATACCAAACACGCCTTCTCTTGTTAAAATAAATGATTATTACTTCTTTACCAATTATAGCTTTATCCTCCTGCCAGTTTCCCACCCTAGAAATAAGATTTAAGATACTCAATCACAGTTTTTTCTTATTCTCTAACATCATCTGACCTACAGCAAACTTCTACTTCTTTATACCCCTCCCCCAAATCACTCAGTGAGAAGTCAAATCTTGTATTAGGTTTTTATGCTAACATCCTTTTATAAAGACACATCATGGTTCCTTATGGTACATATTTGTGTGTGTTTGGTGATACTTGGCTATAAAACACTGACACTTAAGTTGAAGTTACATATTCTGTAATTAAAAGTTTTCTGAAGTATTAGGTGAAAAACAGTAAACTTTAAGTTAATATTAATCAGCATCGATGCTTGCAATTGTGCATGAATTCATTTTTTTTTTTTCACTGAACATCTTTTTAAAATTGAGCCCTTACCATGTTCTAGGATTTTAAGGAAATGTTGTTTATATAATGGTGAACAAACAGATGTGTTCCCATCCTCTCATGGTTAATTCTAGTAGTGGAGATACAGGAAACTTGGTCACTTACTTCTCTGGCCATAGCATAGATAGTGTTGGATACAAGTAAGTGCAAGACCTCCCCAGTCTCAATATTAAGAATAGTTTCAAGCCCTTAGAAACTATTAGTCTGTATTATTCCATTTAGTCTCCTGACTTTTACAAGTTTCACATCCCAGCAGGACCTCAGGATTTACATCCATCAGTGCTACCCATTTTTCAATCCATCATTAGCTTCATTGCTTCAATTCTGCCTTTACACAGCTTAAATTCTGTTATCTATAATTTTCATCTTGCATTCCATTCCCCTCTTTAATTATATTGTACTCATTTGCAGGGCTGGGGGAGTGAATAAAACAGATAAAATAGTTCTCCTACTCTCTTTGGCAGTAGCTAAGTGTAGCTGGAGAAAAAAAGAAACAAACATGGATACAGTTTCCAGTTAAATAATTGACCAATAACATTAAGTAGGCTCTTAATGATTCTGTTCCTCCGACAATATTCCATGGTTTATCACACTCTCTCTTTTCTAGAATATTCATTTGTATCTTCTAATCTCCCCTCAAATCTACAACACTATTTCCCTCATCCTTACTCTCAGTTGATGTCTTTGCTTCCTAATTCACTGATGGAATAGAATAAATAAGAAGACAAATTCCAAAAGTTACCAGGACTGCATCTGGACCCTACCTAGATCTGTGCCCATTTACTCTGAGTTGCCTATTACTATGGATGGACTGCCTGGATTCCTACTGAAGGTCAACCACTCGACTAGCTCATTAGATGTCATCCTGCTTGCCCCTAAAGTGATTACTATGGCACTTCCCCATTTCATATCCTGCTTTATAGCGAGGTCTTCCCTCCCTATTAATAGCTCAGTTCCTTCAGCATTAAAACACTCTCTCATATACCCAACCTTAAAAACAAAAGCAAACAAACAAAACATTTCTGGACCCCACTCCTTGTTCCAACTCTTAATTTCTCTACTGTAGGACTCTTTGACTCTTCTACACTAGATGTCTCCAATTCTGCAAACCTCCATTCTATTTTGAACATAACCTAGTTAGGTTTTCTCCATGACAGCTCTGTTATATCTTCTCTTTTCAAGGTTGTGATTATCCAGGGGATATTGCTTCATAGTAAACTTTCTTTACTGGGCATTCAGGGCATCAGATTAACCTCTTTTCTTCTAATCTCAATGACTGTTAATTTTCCCATGACTGAACTCTAAGTGCTGGAATGCCCTATGTCTTAGTACTGAGAACTTTTTCCTATTTTCATTCATATGGTTCAACTCTTATGGCTTTAAATTATTTATATACCCCTAATTACATATAATTTTTATCTCTAGGCCATATCTTTCTCCAGAATTATAGATTAACTCATCCCATTATTTGTAATATCTTGATTATATAATAGTTGTTTCAAACTTGGTATGTTGTAAGTGAATTGGTGACGTTATCTCAAAAAATTGCATAGCCATGTAACCAGCAAATGGGCTAGCCTAGTATAAAAACAAATCTACAAAAAAAAAAAAAAAAAGAAGCAAATCTGCAAAAGTTGACAAAGACAAAAATATTAGTATCAGTATGGCCATGGAAGGAGTTGTAGCACAAGGGATCCTATGTTATCTTCTTTCACTACCTACCCAATTTCACTCATTTTTTGAGATTGTGACTGCTAATCATCCTGGCTCATCAGTAACAGCTTAGACTCCACATGGAGCACAAGTGAGTAGGTCTGTATGGTTCAAGGAGTAAACTGTAACAGACCCTATTCATGTTCCACACTATATCCCATAAGCTTATCGGTGTTCATCTGTACTTGTAAAATAAGTAAGTTTTTAGCATGTCACCTTTCCCTTTCAAGAACCTGTGTGTCTCTTATTTTCTGTCAGAGAGCATTTTACAGCACAATATTGACTTCACAGCTGCCTTCAGATAAAATCCTTAAATATGGAGGACTTTCCTACACCAATAAAAGATGGAAGTCATTAGGTTATACTCTAGCCTCCTCACTATTTAATGGAATGAATCTGAGATATGTCTCACAGAGTTTCTAAGAGTTCTAAATAGATTGAGTCTTGATTGATTGATTGTTGATATACATTTTTTTTGTCTTTCTTCTTTTCTGTTTTACTTTGCCCATATTTCCCCTTTTATTTTCTGGTGTCTTCATCCAAATACACTGCCTGCATCCAAGTTCATGTTTCAGGTCCTGCTATGGAGCAAAACCTAAACTATGATAGGAGTCAATAAAAGACTGTTTGGAAAAAAAAAAAAAAGTGATAATTATCCAGTTATGTGAAGGACAGCAAGGAGTCTGCAACTTGAGGAATGGGAAGTAAGATATTCTAGATAAAGTAAATAGTATATGGCAAATTAGAGAGCTGTAAAAAATAGTGTCCCAGGAATGGATGGAAGACAAGTGTGGCTTTATTGTAGTGATTGAGGGGGAGAGTGACAGGTGATTTTAGAGAATTAGCCAGAGGCCATAGTAACTGTTTTGGATTTTGAATTAAGTTAAATGGGAAATCATTATAGAATTATAAGCACAGGAAATAGATAAGAAAATATAATTCTGCCTGCTTTGCTGCAATAGACCAGGACAGGTTAGAATAGTGGGACATCCAAGGGTAGAAACTAGGGCATTAAAGAGTAGAAGATGTAGAAAGCTATTTTAAGCTTAATTAGTAGTACTTACTCTTGGAATAATTGTAGATGTTGAAGAAGAAAGTAGTGTTCTAAAAGAGTAGAAGAAAAACAGACATTTCTCAATATAAGGATAACATTTATTGGTCTGTCTCTGGGGAAGGAAATTTAACAATACATTTAACATTAAAATACAGGTAGACTTTGACCCAGTAATTCTACTCAATAATTTTACATATAAGTTTCATACTTATAAATTTGTAAATTCATATATTTTTACTTTAAATATAGACTTTTAAAATACCATATGATATAATATGTATTGTATATATTTGTATATACTTATACAAATGCAAATATTATTTACACTTATATAAAGACATTGCTTACTAATTTATGCAATGATGCATGTACAAGGATAACCACTGAGATTTTGAAGAGCATAAGAAGAGAAACAAACACTATGTTCAAACTCCTACAGATTATGGGACATTTATAAAATGATATATTATTCAGTCATTACAAAGGAAAAGGAAACTGATATATACTGATACATAAGAAATACAAAATTTATTACCTAAAAAAAGCAAAGGGTAGAAAGTTTATGTAGTTTGCTGCCATTAATATGATACCCTATATTGCCTTCACACTTAAAGTGCAAACTTGAATTTGTTTCTTAATTAAACAAATACTGACTGAATTTCTCTTTTTATTTTTAAACTTTTTTATTTTTATTTTTTTAACATCTTTATTGGAGTATAATTGCTTTACAATGGTGTGTTAGTTTCTGCTTTATAACAAAGTGTATCAGCTATACATATACATATATGCCCATATCTCCTCCCTCTTGCGTCTCCCTCCCACCCTCTCTAGCCCACCCCTCTAGATGGTCACAAAGCACCGAGCTGATCTCCCTGTGCTATGCAGCTGCTTCCCACTAGCTATCTGTTTTACATTTGGTAGTATATATAAGTATATGCCACTCTCTCACTTCATCCCAGCTTACCCTTCCCCCTCTCCCTGTCCTCAAGTCCATTCCCTACATCTGCGTCTTTGTTCCAGTCCTGCCCCTAGGTTCTTCATAACCATTTTTTTTTTTTTAGATTCCATATACATGTGTTAGCATACGGTGTTTATTTTTCTCTTTCTGACTTACTTTACTCTGTATGACAGTCTCTAAGACCATCCACCTCACTACAAATACTCAATTTCATTTCTTTATATGGCTGAATAATAATCCATTGTATATATGTGCCACATCTTCTTTATCCATTCATCTGTTGATGGACACTTAGGTTGCTTCCATTTCCTGGCTATTGTAAATAGAGCTGTAATGAACATTGTGGTACATGACTCTTTTTGAATTATGGTTTTCTCAGGCTATATGCCCAGTAGTTGGATTGCTGGGTCGTATGGTAGTTCTATTTTTAGTTTTCTAAGGAACCTCCGTACTGTTCTCCATAGTGGCTGTATCAATTTACATTCCCACCAAGAGTGCAAGAGTGTTCCCTTTTCTCCACACCCTCTCCAGCATTTATTGTTTATACAATTTTTGATGATGGCCATTCTGACTAGTGTGAGGTGATACCTCATTGTAGTTTTGATTTGCATTTCTCTAATGATTAGTGGTGTTGAGCATCCTTTCATGTGTTTGTCGGCAATTTGTATATCTTCTTTGGAGAAATGTCTAGTTAGGTCTTCTATCCATTTTTATATTAGGCTGTTTGGTTTTTGATATTGAGCTGCATAAGCTGCTTGTAAATTTTGGAGATGAAACCTTTGTCACTTGCTTCATTTGCAAATATTTTCTCCCATTCTGAGGGTTGTCATTTCATCTGGTTTATGGTTTCCTTTGCTGTGCAAAAGCTTTTAAGTTTCATTAGGTCCCATTTGTTTATTTTTGTTTTTATTTCCATTTCTCTAGGAGGTGGGTCCAAAGGGATCTTGCTGTGATTTATGTCATACAGTGTTCTGCCTGTGTTTTCCTCTAAGAGCTTGATAGTGTCTGGCCTGACATTTAGGTCTCTAATCCATTTTGAGTTTATTTTTGTGTATGATGTTAGGGAGTGTTCTAATTTCATTCTTTTACATGTAGCTGTCCAGTTTTCCCAGCATCATTAATTGAAGAGACTGTCTTTTCTCTATTGTATATCCTTGCCTCCTTTGTCATAGATTAGTTGACCATAGATGTGTGGGTTTATCTCTGGGCTTTCTATCCTGTTCCACTGATCTATATTTCTGTTTTGGTGCTAGGACCATACTGTCTTGATTACTGTAGCTTTGTAGTATAGTCTGAAGTCAGGGAGCCTGAGTCCTCCAGCTCTGTTTTTCTTTCTCAATATTGCTTTGGCTGTTTGGGGTCTTTTGTGTTTCCATACAAATTGTGAGATTTTTTTGTTCTTATTCTGTGAAAAATGCCCTTGGTAGTTTGATAGGGATTGCATTGAATCTGTAGATTGCTTTGGGTAGTATAGTTTTTTTCACAATGTTGATTCTTCCAATCCAAGAACATAGTATGTCTCTCCAGCCGTTTGTATCATCTTTAATTTCTTTCATCATTGTCTTATAGTTTTCTGTATAGAGGTCTTTTATCTCCTTAGGTAGGTGTATTCCTAGGTATTTTATTCTTTTTGTTGCAATGGTAAATGGGAGTGTTTCCTTAAATTCTCTTTCAGATTTTTTTGTCGTTAGTGTATAGGAATGCAAGAGAGTTATGTGCATTAATTTTGTATCCTGCTACTTTACCAAAATCATTGATTAGCTCTAGTAGTTTTCTGGTAGCATCTTTAGGATTCTCTATGTACAGTATCATGTCATTTGCAAACAGTGACAGTTTTACTTCTTCTTTTCCGATTTCGATTCCTTTTATTTCTTTTTCATCTCTGATTGCATCCAAAACTATGTTGAATGACAGTGGTGAGACTGGGAGACCTTGTCTTGTACCTGATCTTAGAGGAAATGGTTTCAGTTTTTCACCACTGAGAACGATGTTGGCTGTGGGTTTGTCATATATGGCCTTTATTATGTTGGGGTAAGTTCCCTCTATGCCCACTTTCTTGAGGGTTTTTATCATAAGTGGGTGTTGAATTTTGTCAAAGCTTTTTCTGCATCTATTGAGATGATCGTATGGTTTTTATTCTTCAATTTGTTAATATGGTGTATCACATTGATTGATTTGTGTATATTGAAGAATCCTTGCATTCCTGGGATAAACCCCACTTGGTCATGATATATGATCCTTTTAGTGTGCTGCTGAATTCTGTTAGCTAGTATTTTGTTGAGGGTTTTTGCATCTATGTTCATCAGTGATATTGGCCTGTAGTTTTCTTTTTTTGTGAAATCTGGTTTCTTTGTCTGGTTTTGGTATCAGGGTGATGGTGGCCTCGTAGAATGAGTTTGGGAGTGTTCCTCCCTCTGCTATATTTTGGAAGCATTTGGGAAGGATAGGTGTTAGCTGTTCTCTAAACGTTTGATAGAATTTGCCTGTGAAGCCAGCTGGTCCTGGGCTTTTGTTTGCTAGAGGATGTTTAATCACAGTTTCAATTTCAGTGCTTGTGATTGGTCTGTTTATATTTTCTATTTCTTCCTGGTTCAGTCTCGGAAGGTTGTGCTTTTCTAAGGATTTGTCCATTTCTTCCAGGTTGTCCTTTTTATTTGCATATAGTTGCTTGTATTAATCTCTCATGATCCTTTGTATTTCTGCAGTGTCAGTTGTTACTTCTCCTTTTTCATTTCTAATTCTATTGATTTGAGTCTTCTCCCTTTTTTTCTTGATGAGTCTGGCTAGTGGTTTATCAATTTTCTTTATCTTCTCAATGAACCAGCTTTTAGTTTTGATTTTTGCTACTGTTTCCTTCCTTTCTTTTTCATTTATTTCTGATCTGATCTTTATAATTTCTTTCCTTCTGCTAACTTTGGGGATTTTTTGTTCTTCTTTCTCTAATTGCTTTAGGTGTAAGGTTAGGTGTTTATTTGAGGTGTTTCTTGTTTCTTGAGGTAGGATTGTTTTGCTATACACTTCCCTCTTAGACCTGCTTTTGCTGCATCCCATAGGTTTTGGGTCATCGTGTATTCATTGTCATTTGTTTCTAGGTATTTTTTGATTTCCTCTTTGATTTCTTCAGTGATCTCTTGGTTGTTTAATACTGTATTGTTTAGCCTCCATGTGTTTGTATTTTTAACAGGTTTTTTCCTCTAACTGATATCTGGTCTTATAGCTTTCTGGTCGGAAAAGATACTTGATACGATTTCAATTGTCTTAAATTTACCAAGGCTTGATTTGTGACCCAAGACATGATCTATCATGGAGAATATTCCATGAGCACTTGAGAAGAAAGTGTATTCTGTTGTTTTTGGATGGAATATCCTATAAATATCAATTAACTCCATCTTGTTTAAATTGTCATTTAAAGCTTGTGTTTCCTTTTTTATTTTCATTTTGGTTGATCTGTCCATTGGTGACAGTGGGGTGTTAAAATCCCATGCTATGATTCGTTACTGTCAATTTCCCCTTTTATGGCTGTTCGTATTTGCCTTATGTATTTAGGTGCTCCTATGTTGAGTGCATAAATATTTACAGTTGTGATATCTTCTTCTTGGATTGATCCCTTGATCATTATGTAGGTAGTGTCCTTCTTTGTCTCTTGTAATAGTCTTTATTTTCAAGTCTATTTTGTGTGATATGAGAATTGCCACTCCTTTTGGTTTGCTTTCTTTTGATTTCCTTTTGCATGGAATATATTTTTCCATCCCCTCACTTTCAGTCTGTATGTGTCCCTAGGTCTGAAGTGGGTCTCTTGTAGACAGCATATATACAGGTCTTGTTTTTGTATCCATTCAGCCAGTCTGTGTCTTTTGGTGGGAGCATTTAATCCATTTACATTTAAGGTAGTTATCTATATGTATGTTCCTATTACCATTTTCTTAATTGTTTTGGGTTTGTTATTGTAGGTCTTTTCCTTCTCTTGTGTTTGCTGCCTAGAGAAGTTCTTTTAGCATTTGTTGTAGAGCTGGTTTGGTGGTGCTGAATTCTCTTAGCTTTTGCTTGTCTGTGAAGGTTTTAGTTTCTCTTTCGAATCTGAATGAGATCCTTGCTGGGTAGAGTAGTCTTGGTTGTGGGTTTTTCCCTTTCATCACTTTAAATATGTCTTACTACTCCCTTCTGGTTTGTAGAGTTTCTGCTGAAAGATCAGCTGTTAACCTTATGGGGATTCCCTTGTATGTTGTTTGTTGTTTTTCCCTTTCTGCTTTTAATATTTTTTCTTTGTATTTAATTTTTGATAGTGTGATTAGTATATTTCTTGGCATGTTTCTCCTTGTATTTATCCTGTATGGAACTCCCTGGGCTTCCTGGACTTGACTATTTCCTTTCCCATATTAGGGAAGTTTTCAACTATAGTCTCTTCAAATATTTTCTCAGTCCCTTTTGTTTAATCTTCTTGTTCTGGGACCCCTATACTTCGAAGCTTGGTGTGTTTAATGTTGTCCCAGAGGTCTCTGTGACTGTCCTCAATTCTTTTCACTCTTTTTTCTTTATTGTGCTCTGCAGTAGTTATTTCCACTATTTTATTTTCCAGGTCGCTTATCCGTTCTTCTGCCTCAGTTATTCTGCTATTGATTCCTTGTAGAGAATTTTCAATTTCATTTATTGTGTTGTTCATCATTGTTTGTTTGCTGTTTAGTTCTTCTAAATCTTTGTTAAACGTTTCTTGTATTTTCTCCATTCTATTTCCAAGATTTTATATCATCTTTACTATCATTATTCTGAATTCTTTTTCAGGTAGATTGCCTATTTCCTCTTCATTTGTTTGGTATGGTGGGTTTTTACCTTGCTGCTTTATCTGCTGTGTGTTTCTCTGTGTTCTTATTTTGTTTACCTTACTGTGTTTGGGATCTCCTTTTCGCAGGCTGCAGGTTTGTAGTTCCTGTTGTTTTTGGTGTCTGCCCCCAGTGGCTAAAGTTGGTTCAGTGGGTTGTGTAGGTTTCCCGGTGGAGGGGACTAGTGCCTGATTTCTGGTGAATGAGGCAGGATCTTGTCTTTCTGGTGGGCAGCACCGCGTCCAGTGGTGTGTTTTGGGGTGTCTGTGACCTTTGTATGATTTTAGGCAGCCTCTCTGCTAGTCGATGGGGTTGTGTTCCTGTCTTGCTAATTGTTTGGCATAGTGTGTCCAGCACTGGAGCTTGCTGGTTGTTGAGTGGAGCTGGGTCTTAGTGTTGAGATGGAAATCTCTGGGAAAGCTTTCACCGTTTGATATTACGTGGAGCTGGGAGGTCCCTGGTGGACCAATGCCCTGAATTCAGCTCTCTCACCTCAGAGGCACAGTCCTGTCACCCGGCTGGTACACTAAGACCCTGTCAGCCACATGGCTCAGAAGAAAACGGAGAAAAAAAGAAAGAAAAAATAAATAAAAAGAAATGAAGTTATTAAAATAGAAAAATTAAAACTTAAAAAGTAATTAAAAAAGAAAAAAGACAGCAACCCAACCAAAAAACAAATCCACCAGTAAATACAAGCACTAAAAACTATATTAAAAACAAAACAAAAAAAGGAAAAACGGACAGACAGAACCCTAGGACAAATGGTAAAAGCAAAGCTATGCAGACAAAATCACACAAAGAAGCATACACATATACACTCAGAAAAAGAGAAAAAGGAAAAAAAATATATGTATATTTAAAATAAAAAAAGGAAGAGAGCAACCAAATCAATAAACAAATCTACCAATGATACTAATCTCTAAATACTAAACTAAGATAAACATAAAACCAGAAACCAGTGAGTCACATACTGCAAACCCCAAGTCTACAGTTGCTCCCAAAGTCCACCACCTCAATTTTGGGATGATTCATTGCCTATTCACGTATTCCAGAGATGCGCAGGGTACATCAGGTTGATTGTGGAGATTTAATCTGCTGCTCTTGAGGCTGCTGGGAGAAATTTCCCTTTCTCTTCTTTGTTCACATAGCTCCTGGGGTTCAACTTTGGATTGGCCCCGCCTCTGCATGTAGGTTGCCTGAGGGCATCTGTTCCCACCCAGACAGGATGGGGTTAAAGGAGAAGCTTATTAGGGGGCTCTGGCTCACTCAGGTTGGCGGGAGGGAGGGGTACGGAATGTGGGGTGAGCCTGTGGCGGTAGAGGCTGGCGCAACATTGCAACAGCCTGAGGTGTGCCGTGCATTCTCCCAGGGAAATTGTCCCTGGGTCACGGGACCCTGGCAGTGGCGGGCTGCACAGGCTCCCGGGGTGGGGTTTGGAGAGTGACCTGTGCTTGCACACAGGCTTCTTGGTGGTTGCAGCAGCAGCCTTAGCGTTTCATGCCCGTCTCTGGTGTCCATGCTGATAGCCGCGGCTCATGCTCGTCTCTGGAGCTCGTTTAGGCGGTGCTCTGAATGCCCTCTCCTTGCGCAGCCCGAAACAATGGTCTCTTGCCTCTTAGACAGTTCCAGACTTTTTCCCCGGACTCCCTCCTGGCTTGCTGTGGCGCACTAGCCCCCTTCAGGCTGTGTTCATACAGCCAACCCCAGTCCTCTCTCTGGGATCTGACCTCCGAAGCTGAAGCATCAGTTCCCAGCCCCCACCCATCCCAGCGGGTGAGCTTACAAGCCTCTCGGGCTGGTGAGTGCTGGTCGGCACCTATCTTCTGTGCAGGTATCTCTCCGCTTTGCCCTCTGCACCCCTGTTGCTGTGCTCTCCTTCGTGGCTCTGAAGCTTCCACCCCCCCACCCCCCACACCCGTCTCCACCAGTGAAGGGGCTCCTAGTGTGTGGAAGCTTTTCTTCCTTCACAGCTCCCTCCCACTGGTGCAGGTCCCATCCCTATTCTTTTGTCTCTGTTTTTTCTTTTTTCTTTTGCCCTACCCAGGTATGTGGGGAGTTTGTTGCCTTTTGGGAAGTCTGAGGTCTTCTGCCAGTGTTCAGTAGGTGTTCTGTAGGAGTTGTTCCACATGTAGATGTATTTCTAATGTATTTCTTGGGAGGAAGGTGATCTCCACGTCTTACTCCTCTGCCATCTTGAAGGTCTGAGCTTCTCTTTTTATAAGAATTCTAGAATCAAGGAATAGAGCAATGAAAAGGGTACCAGATTATAGTTTATAATTTTATAAATATTAACTTTATAGGTGTTAAAAGCATTGAGTCTGGTTCCAGTTCTCTTTTAACTTTAAAATGAATTTTACGATTGTCAAGTCCTCAGAATTTTGACTCCCATCGTTATGGTTGTTACCTATGGGATTTTGTTAATTCTTCTGCCTTCACTGTCTTAGGTTTCCTTTAATTTGCATTTCCTATCAACCACAATAGTCAGCTCTTTTTGATATCCATAGGCAGTATTCACATGACACTTCTGGGCACGTTTTAATTTTGTTGTCAAAAAGTTATTTACATTCCTCTTCTTAGAAGCAATATCAAACTGCTATTTATTAGTGGATAGGAAAAAATATTTAAGAATAAATGAATTGCTGTTTTTGACAACAATTAAATAAAAAAAACTACTTCCAATGAGAATTTAGGGAAACAGACATGTTTTCTACATTGTAGCTTGGTGTGCGAATTACTAAAGTATTTTGGAACATAAACTAGAAATTTCTACAGAAGTTGAAAAATACAGAAAACCTTTCAAATAATCTCTCCTGTGGCGATAATTTCTATAGAAATAAAAGCATTGGGAAACAAGAATATATGGACAATTATTTTGATTGCAGCATGGATTGTGGTAGCATGAAACTGTGAACAACTTAAATATCAATATAGGAATGGTTAATGTCTATTCATACTTCAGTATATGTTCATCAATTAAAAAGAGTGAGTCAGATCCACATCTTTTGGCCTTAAGAGAATGTGAAATTCTAAGTGATGGTAGTGTGGGGGATATGTACAAGTGATTACATTGTTGTGGGAATAAACACTAGTAATATAGTATTTCAGTGATTCAAAGTCATTTTTTTTTTAGCATCATAGGCATGCATCTTATAATGTGACAAGAAAACAAGTAAATTTAATTTTTAAACGTTCTTTTTTTTAGTGTTAAACTTAAGAAAAACTTTTACAATCAATATCTTCTTAAATCCAGTGACATATGGCAATAATAACTAACATTTATTGAACACTTACATGCATAATTCCACATATATGATTTCACATGTACAACATTCTTGCAAAGGCAAATATAGTGTCAACTTAAAGAAAAACACACAACATAAGAGTCGTGAGTTTAAGTTTTATTCAGGGTCTTACTGAGTACCGGTAAGACAGCCCAGAAGATAGCTCTAAGGAACTGTTCCAAAGCGGTAAGAGAGGAGCCAGTTTATATATGATTTTTTTGGCTGGAAAATACGTGTAGTCAAGCACACATTTTGGTAAAAAGATTACTGTTAATCACAAAGAACAGATATTTCAAGTTAATAATTTTAGTGCTTTTCTATGTATGGGAAGATACAAGAATCTGGGGTCATTAAAATTCTTTCTGAGATAGGCATCTAACAACTATCTAGGGGTCCATTTATCTAAAGCATAGAGCGCCTCATCCTGCTTTGTTTTGTTTTCTTTTGTTTTCATCTTGAATTCCTCTCAGGGCGCTATTGGTGGACATGGGTGGCTGTGGTGGGTTGTGGTTTAGCCCTTGCATAACTGGGTGATGAGCAACATTCTTTGTTCTTCTTTGTTCACAATAGAGACAAAAACAGATTAGTGATTGCCAGAGATTTTGGGTGGGGAAGTATTGGCTACTAACGTACATGAGGGATATTTGGGGGGTGACAAAACTGTTTTATATCTTGATTGTGGTGGTGCTTACCACCCATATGCATTTTTCAAGACTTGTAAAACACTACATTAAAAGGAGTGACATTTATTGTCTGTAAATATACCTTAATTTAAAAATGCAAAAATCTTAAGTGTTAGGTAGAAGGTCAAATGACATATCTGCCCTTTCAAGAATGACTATAATATTCATTTAAAAAGAAGTTTATGATGTGGGGGAGGAAAAATAACTTTTCTACTGTTCTATGTTCTTTACTGAGACACCTCTGTAATAAAAAGATAGATTAACAGGAGAGAAACAAACAAAAGTTTAATAAATAACATGCATACCTCCTGTATCCATGGGAGATACCCAAGAAAACTGAGTAACTTTTGGAAAGGGCCCAAGCCACCACTTTAAATAGCATCTCCATCTAAAGACAAAGGATGTTGGGGGCAGGCAAGGCCAGTTATGGGAGGTTATCAAGGAAAGCACAGTAAACAAGGCTAAGGTTGTTATACAGATTTGTCTTGGCCTTTTCTTTCTGGAACAGGGAGGGAACAACCTTACAGATGGAGATTTCTTTTATCATTATAAATGTCTCTCACAAAAGGGTAACTTCTCAGTTTTCAGAGGTTCTCCTGTGTCTGATATTTATTAAAAATAATCAACCTAAAATACTCAATATGCCAAAGAGGCATATTTTCAGTGGTATATTTTGTTCCCCTTCAAAAATGTGTTTGCATATGATTTGAAGTTTCTATAAACATAAAAAGTATGTATAGATCTATGTATAGCTCTTAATATTGATTACCTTTAGGCAACAGAGGGTGAAGAATGAAGATGGTTTAGAGGGGACTGATAAACTTGTGTGCATATTTGTGAGAGAAAGAGAGAGAGAGGGGTGGGGAGACGTGTTTATTCACTCTTTTCATTGAATGCTTATTAAACATTTATAATATTTGATGATACATTTAATCCCCCAGCATAACTGTCATCTCAGTGATGACTGGGATTTTAGTCTGTTCTCTTCACTGTGATCTCTAGCTCATAGAATGGTGCCTGGCACATAGTATATGCTTAATTAATCTTTCTTAAATAGAATGATTCATTAATTAATATAAAATGTTAAGACTCCAGTTCATGCATGATATGATATACTCATTTGTAGAGATTTTACCTCTAACAGGTAATGTTTATGTCTGGTATTTACTGGGTGGAGAGAATTGAAAACATTATACAGGCTGATTATGAGTATTATTGGTTAGGAAGAGAAATGTATTGTCTAACAGATGTGACTTTTAGCCCTGGCTTACCACTTCCTAGATAAGTGCCTCTAGGATTATTGTCTAAGTACTTTCAGTCTCATTTTTCTTGCACGTAGGTTTATCTTTTAAGACTAAATATTTGACAACTATAAACATAATTTAATAATTTACCTTATTTTCATTATTAAAGTTTAGGTAAGTTTTAGTACCTCATATTTTAATTACATGGCAAAAAGTGGATAGTGTGTATATTTTAGAGATGATTTGTATATAATTCGCCATGAAAGCTGAGGAAAATATATAAATTTTAAGATTATATCCAGTTTTATTATTCTCTGATTTTTTTCTTCCTACTTGCTTTTCTTTCTCTTCCTCCTTTTCTTCCTTTGTTCTTTTCTTTCTTTCTCTTCTTTTTCATTCAGCTGTGTTCCAAGTACAATGCAGTTACCGGACATATGTGTTCAATAAGTTGAACACATTAAACAAAGTCCCCACCCTTATGGACTTTAAGCTCAAACAGATTTATGCAGTTATCCATTCAACAGGTATTGAACTGAATGCCTACTTTGTGCTAGACATAATGCCAAGTGTTATTAGTCTGCTTGCTATAAAATAGAATGATTGGCAGCACCTCTGCCCTTTCCAGGTTTATACCTCTGTGTGACAAGGAATAGAGCACATTGAGTAAACAATGAAACATACCCATGTATATTTCCAAACCATGATGAACATTAAGAAGGGAAAATACAGGGAGCTATGAGATATTAAATACCAAGCCATAATTTAGTTTCAAGGGAATTTAGATTGCCTTAGTATGTATGTATGACTACTTTCATTTCTTAACAATGAGATAAAAATTATATTTTATATGCTTCTTCAGTGCAAAGAAAGGGTCCATTTAATTTTCATCCTAAAACTGTCTAGCGTAGCATAACTATGGGCACATTAGAGCGGTTAACAAATGACCTGAAGATGGTAAGGATATTACATATCAACAAGATCCATCATGCCTTTCATATTGTGTCTATAATATCATTTAAATTTCCCAACAGGGTCAGATTTATTATGAGACAGATACAGTATTACATTTTTTATCATCGTGGTGTTTTGTGAGGCTAAAAAATGTACACATACATTTTTGGAAAGTGACAGAAACAAACAATCAAAAATCATCTTGAGAATTAAAATCATACCATGTTCTAGATCACTAGATGACATTCTCTTACCTAGGTCACTAAAAATAACTGCATTTAAGTACTTTTTTCTATTTCAGTTAATTAAATCTTGTTTTTATCTGTCTATTGTTAAAGAAAACCAGAACCAGGCAGTAGTTAGGCAGTAAAAACAAATTTTATTCAAGAACTATGACAATAGGAAAAAAGAGACTTCAGTATAGAACTGAGCTCAGTTCTGAATACAATACAATAAGAACAAGTGGGGATTTATCCCAAGGAAAATGTTTGAAGAGAGGGGTCCGTGGATAGAAAATTATAAAGTGGAGGCATTAAGATTAGGGGAAATTCTTGCTAAACTGACCTAACAGGATTCTAGCTGAAGACATGCAAGGGTGGTCAGAGATCACCTGGAGAATGAGAAATCTGACAGATATTCTGGGTGATCAGATATCAAGGGTGGAGAATTCTCTCTAAACTGCTTTAGCAGGATTCTTGCAAAAACTGGGCCATGCAGGCTGAGTTAGGAAAACTGAATTTTCCTGAGTAGGGACAAACCCAGTTCTTTCCTCCTATGTCTTTCTTTTCTGTGTCTCTTTATTACTCTCACTCTCCTACCACGCTCACTCAGAACAATTCATTTCTGACACTTCTGGTCATGAAACATGTGGAGTGTTTTCCCCACAAGCAATTCTCTGCAACACTAGCTGCGTGTCCTACAATTCAACTCAATTCTGACACTATCTGGAGACAGTGTCAGATCTCACAGATTAAGGGCACAGTTCCACAAGATGACTCCCACCCCACTTCAGATGCCAATTGCAAGTAATAGGTCCCCAGGTTACCTACAACTTCTACAAATTGGGGTCTCCCACAACCCCCTCCTTGGGTTTGATTAATTTGCTAGAGCAGCTCAAAGAACTCAGGGAAACACTTACTTATGTTTACCAGTTTATTAAAGGATACAGATGAACGGCCAGATGAAGAGATACATAGGCTAATATGTGAGAGGGTCCTGAGCACAGGAGCTTCTGTCCCTGTGGAATTGGGGTGAATCACCCTCCCTGTGTTGATATGTTCAACAACCTGGAAGCTCTCTGAATCCCATACTATTGGGATTTTTATGGTGGCTTCATCATATAGGCATGATCGATCATAAACTCCATTTTCAGACTTTCTCCCTTCTTAAGAGAATGGGAAGTGAGACAGAAAATTCCAAGATTCTAATCATGGTTTGTGTTTTCCAGTGACTAGCCCTCATACAGGACCCACTGAGGAGCACATCAAAAGTTGCCTCATTAGAACAAAAGACACTCCTATCACCCAGAAAATTACAAGGGATTCAGGAGCTCTGTGCCAGACACCAGGGGCAGAGACCAATGTATATATATTATTATCTCGTGGGGGCCTAGCAAGGACAGACACTGAAGCCAAAGGTTGAAGGGTTCTTAAGAGGAGCCTGACTAAAGTTTAGTCAAGGAGAGTATCTTAGTCACTATATATCATTCCTGGGTTTGATGGCAATGCTTACTGATGTGCTTCCTAGAATAGGGATGGGAAACATCACAAATTACACATTTACACAAAGAAAAGTTGCACATGGTCACATTATCCTTTTATTTTAACTTAGTATTAAGTTTTCAGAATAGGGGCTAAAGAGATGCAATATTGTCTGTAGATCTCCTTACCATTTCTTAAGAAAGACATTGTCAATGGGAGAGGTGTTATAGAAAGAACACAGATTGGCAAAGTTTTCAGAAACTAGGGAATGTTTGGAAGAATTAAAATGTTAATTCTACAAAACAAGACATTTTCACTAGTTCATAGTAGAATCTTATTAACTATTTCCAGATTTAGTGTGTGAGGAAAAATGAATTACTAATATTCTACGTGAACCCAAAATGACTTCCTTATAGGAAATGAAGAAACGGAGTCAGGAACATAAAGTGCCTTTATTTAATCACCACAATCATCCTATAAAATAGGTGATGGTGTCCCCATTTGTACAAGAGAAATAGATTTCAGTCAAAGCAGTAAGAGTTTTCTGACAACTTTCTTTTCTTATACCTTAAATGTTGTTATTAATCTGGTTACCATGGCCTATATATATAAATATTAGCTACTTTGGTTTCTTTAAGAAAAAAATTGGGTCAAACTCCTGCAGATTTGTTTTGTTCTATATTATATACATTGTCTTAACTAAGCCTTTAAAATATTTAAATGTGATTTTTTCTCCTGTAAGTACAACTTAAACAAGGTCCTTGATATTAAATAATAGTCTTATTTCATTGTACATGCAGCAGATTTTCTCTGAGTATTCTTTTCTACTGATTACTTGACTTTAAATTTCTAATTTTTCAGCAGATCTCAAAAAGAATCCAGAGGGAAAGATAAAATAAAATCATTATCAGTGACGTTATTGCAGATAGGGGGTATAGTTGCAAATGATCTATGCTTCTCTTAAAACTAAATTCCAACTTATGAAAAAGGAGATCATTTCCTTTATTCTAATAATATAGTGTATTTCCAGGAGAATCTATAGTCCCACAGTATAAATTTAGTATCATATGGTACCAATTTCAGATGGTATTGATTTACAATAGAAAAAAAAATGTTTGTGTGTATGTTTTGTTTGTTTAGCTGAGAGGGATTATTTCCAAACTGTTAGTTTAAATATCTTTTTTATAATTCAAAGGAAAAACTTATAATCTCACAAATGTGAATAATTTATCAAAGATTGTGTTTAGTAGCCTCATTGCATATTAAAACAACAGAAATGTATATTCTATAAATTGTCCTGATACCTCAGAAGTACAATTTATAGAATGAAAGGGAGAATAAGACACTACTGTCTTGGAAAAGAGCTTCATGGTACAGCCATCTTGAAGTCTTCTTACGGGGTTAATATAATGAGCTTTGTGTGGAAACTTTTTTATTGCATCTCAAAGGGTTTGTAAATAATAGAAATCTGAAGAGCTAATAAGAAATGACAAATGTATTATATTATATAAAGAAACACTAAAGAACAGTTTTTTTTTCCCAATTATATACCAGCACTGAAAGGAAAAAGGAGCTATTGTCACAAGTTTTCTTTCAAATACAATAATATAAAACACTCCATTTTAGCTAGTTAATTGCTGTCATGTCCTAGTGTAAAGAGAAATTGTTTAACATAAACCAATGTGGACTTTCCACAAAATAACAACAGAAATCCTTGCTGAAATACCAGGCCACCTCTTATTAACTCACTCTTACAAGTGTGATTCTTAAAGACAAAGAAGTAATTTCACAAGCATCAATCCCAAGAGGTCATGTTTTGAAGGTTCAAATTATAGGAGATGATTGTTAAAATAATCAAAGGTGAAGGAAATTAGTTAATTTTTATGAAAGGAAATCTTCAAAGATAGATACATGCTGTTTTTGCTTATAGGAAATAAAAGCAAACTCTTTCACCCACATTCTATAGCAGTCAAGCAATTAAACCTATAGGTGCATGAAAATTTCCTCCTCCCTAGACCAGTCTCTGCTCTCCATTTGCCAATTTTCTGTCACAAAGATGATTCAGGAAAGCTGAGTGTAAAACACAATTTGAAATACAAATCTTTTTTATTTACCCATGATGATCATAACAGACATATCACAGGATAGAGGAAAAAGATGGTTGAGATAGCAACTCCTCAAATATATGCTTGACCACAAATATCTTTAGGATATTAAGAGGAAAACAAAAAGTTAAACTGTCAAAACTAACTTGGGAAAGCTGGTTTAACTAAGCTAAGAAAAGTTTTTTTAGGACCTCTCGGATTTGTTGATATACAAGATTACAAAATTCCAGAAGTATAGTGGACAGTATTTTCTAACCTTTTGATATTTTGATTTAAGCAGATGATAAAAATGTAAAAACAGGCAAACAAATAAAATATTTCTTATATTTACCCAAATAATACTCTATTTTTATCATTATTTGATCCATCCTTAAAATTCTTCAAAACATATTCAAGTGGAATATCTAGCCACATCATCCTGGAATGTTCATTTACTCCCTCATTAATTCCACATACAATACATATCTGTAGATCATGTATCATATTGGAGTCCAGGGCAGATTTATTCACCAGGATTATAGCAGTGCATGAGAAACATGTGCTCTTTGACTTTAGGAAGCAAACATTCTAGTGGGGAGAAACAGATATTAAACAAGGAAATGGTATATAAATGAGATAATCTCAGATTATGAAAGAAGTGCAAAGATGATTGCTAGGTGGAAAGTGAAGGTGGATGGGGAGAGGGATTCTGCTGAATGCATTGTTTGAGAAAGACCTCTCTGAGGAGCCAATAATGAGAAATATTTTGGTCTGAGAGCTCAGCGTGCATATTTGTGAGACTGGAAGTTTGCATTCACTGACATGTGCAAGTATCATGTTTTTGCAGTGCCAACATCGAGTCCGTTATTTAAGCATTAGGCAGAATTTGGCTACTATTAGAAACAAGGTAAACTGTGTGTGTGGAAAAAAACCACAGTTACAGAAAGATAGAGAAGATGAAAAGGCAGAGGGCTATGTACCAGATGAAGGAACAAGAAAAAACGCCAGAAAAACAACTAAATGAAGTGGAGATAGGCAACCTTCCAGAAAAAGAATTCAGAATAATGATAGTGAAGATGATCCAGGACCTCGGAATAAGAATGGAGGCAAAGATTGAGAAGATGCAAGAAATGATTAACAAAGACCTAGAAGAATTAAAGAACAAACAAACAGAGATGACCAATAAAATAGCTGCAATGAAAACTACACTAGAAGGAATCAATAGCAGAATAACTGAGGCAGAAGAATGGATAAGTGACCTGGAAGACAGAATGGTGGAATTCACTGCTGCGGAACAGACTAAACAAAAAAGAATGAAAAGCAATGAAGACAGCCTAAGAGACCTCTGGGACAACATTAAACGCAACAACATTTGCATTATAGGGGTCCCAGAAGGAGAAGAGAGAGAGAAAGGACCAGAGAAAATATTTGAAGAGATTATAGTGGAAAACTTCCCTAACATGGGAAAGGAAATCGCCAACCAAGTCCAGGAAGCGCAGAGAGTCCCATACAAGATAAACCCAAGGAGAAACACGCCAAGACACATAGTAATCAAAGTGGCAAAAATTAACGACAAAGAAAAATTACTGAAAGCAGCAAGGGAAAAACAACTAATAACATACAAGGGAACTCCCATAAGGTTAACAGCTGATTTCTCAGCAGAAACTCTACAAGGCAGAAGGGAGTGGCATGATATACTTAAAGTGATGAAAGGGAAGAACCTACAACCAAGATTACTCTACCCGGCAAGGATCTCATTTAGATTTGATGGAGAAATCAAAAGCTTTACAGACAAGCAAAAGCTAAGAGAATTCAGCACAACCAAACCAGCTCTACAACAAATGCTAAAGGAACTTCTCTAAGTGGGAAACACAAGAGAAGAAAAGGACCTAAAAAAACAAACCCAAAACAATTAAGAAAATGGTCATAGGAACATACATATCGATAATTACCTTAAACGTGAATGGATTAAATGCCCCAGCCAAAAGACGTAGACTGGCTGAATGGATACAAAAACAAGACCCATATATATGCTGTCTACAAGAGACCCACTTTAGACCTAGGGACGCATACATACTGAAAGTGAGGGGATGGAAAAAGATATTCCATGCAAATGGAAATCAAAAGAAAGCTGGAGTAGCTATACTCATATCAGATAAAATAGACTTTAAAATAAAGAATGTTACAAGAGACAAGGAAGGACACTACATAATGATCCAGGGATCAATCCAAGAAGAAGATATAACAATTATAAATATATATGCACCCAACATAGGAGCACCTCGATACATAAGGCAACTGCTAACAGCTATAAAAGAGGAAATTGACAGTAACACAGTAATAGTGGGGGACTTTAACACCTCACTTACACCAATGGACAGATCATCCAAAATGAAAATAAATAAGGAAACAGAAGCTTTAAATGACACAATAGACCAGATAGATTTAATTGATATATATAGGACATTCCATCCAAAAACAGCAGATTACACGTTCTTCTCAAGTGCGCACGGAACATTCTCCAGGATAGATCACATCTTGGGTCACAAATCAAGCCTCAGTAAATTTAAGAAAATTGAAATCATATCAAGCATCTTTTCTGACCACAATGCTATGAGATTAGAAATGAATTACAGGGAAAAAAACGTAAAAAGGACAAACACATGGAGGCTAAACAATACGTTACTAAATAACCAAGAGATCACTGAAGAAATCAAAGAGGAAATAAAAAAATACCTAGAGACAAATGACAATGAAAACACGACGACCCAAAACCTATGGGATGCAGCAAAAGCGGTTCTAGGAGGGAAGTTTATAGCTATACAAGCCTACCTAAAGAAACAAGAAAAATCTCAAGTAAACAACCTAACCTTACACCTAAAGAAACTAGAGAAAGAAGAACAAACAAAACCCAAAGTTAGCAGAAGGAAAGAAATCATAAAGATCAGAGCAGAAATAAATGAAATAGAAACAAAGAAAACAATAGCAAAGATCAATAAAACTAAAAGCTGGTTCTTTGAGAAGCTAAACAAAATTGATAAGCTATTAGCCAGACTCATCAAGAAAAAGAGGGAGAGGACTCAAATCAATAAAATCAGAAATGAAAAAGGAGAAGTTACAACAGACACCGCAGAAATACAAAGCATCCTAAGAGACTACTACAAGCAACTTTATGCCAATAAAATAGACAACCTGGAAGAAATGGACAAATTCTTAGAAAGGTATAACCTTCCAAGACTGAAGCAGGAAGAAACAGAAAATATGAACAGACCAATCACAAGTAATGAAATTGAAACTGTGATTAAAAATCTTCCAACAAACAAAAGTCCAGGACCAGATGGCTTCACAGGTGAATTCTATCAAACATTTAGAGAAGAGCTAACACCCATCCTTCTCAAACTCTTCCAAAAAATTGCAGAGGAAGGAACACTCCCAAACTCATTCTATGAGGCCACCATCACCCTGATACCAAAACCAGACAAAGACACTACAAAAAAAGAAAATTACAGACCAATATCACTGATGAATATAGATGCAAAAATCCTCAACAAAATACTAGCAAACAGAATCCAACAACACATTAAAAGGATCATACACCACGATCAAGTGGGATTTATCCCAGGGATGCAAGGATTCTTCAATATACGCAAATCAATCAATGTGATACACCATATTAACAAATTGAAGAAGAAAAACCATATGATCATCTCAATAGATGCAGAAAAAGCTTTTGACAAAATTCAACACCCATTTCTGATAAAAACTCTCCAGAAAGTGGGCATAGAGGGAACCTACCTCAACATAATAAAGGCCATATATGACAAACCCACAGCAAACATCATTCTCAATGGTGAAAAACTGAAAGCATTTCCTCTAAGATCAGGAACGAGACAAGGATGTCCACTCTCACCACTATTATTCAACATAGTTCTGGAAGTCCTAGCCACTGCAATCAGAGAAGAAAAAGAAATAAAAGGAATACAAATTGGAAAAGAAGAAGTAAAACTGTCACTGTTTGCGGATGACATGATACTATACATAGAGAATCCTAAAACTGCCACCAGAAAACTGCTAGAGCTAATTAATGAATATGGTAAAGTTGCAGGATACAAAATTAATGCACAGAAATCTCTTGCATTCCTATACACTAATGATGAAAAATCTGAAAGAGAAATTATGGAAACACTCCCATTTACCATTGCAACAAAAAGAATAAAATACCTAGGAATAAACCTACCTAGGGAGACAAAAGACCTGTATGCAGAAAACTATTAGACACTGATGAAAGAAATTAAAGATGATACCAACAGATGGAGAGATATACCATGTTCTTGGATTGGAAGAATCAACATTGTGAAAATGAGTATACTACCCAAAGCAATCTACAGATTCAATGCAATCCCTATCAAATTACCAATGGCATTTTTTACGGAGCTAGAACAAATCATCTTAAAATTTGTATGGAGACACAAAAGACCCCGAATAGCCAAAGCAGTCTTGGGGCAAAAAAATGGAGCTGGAGGAATCAGACTCCCTGACTTCAGACTATAGTACAAAGCTACAGTAATCAAGACAATATGGTACTGGCACAAAAACAGAAACATAGATCAATGGAACAAGATAGAAAGCCCAGAGATTAACCCACGCACCTATGGTCAACTAATCTATGACAAAGGAGGCAAAGATATACATTGGAGAAAAGACAGTCTCTTCAATAAGTGGTGCTGGGAAAACTGGACAGCTACATGTAAAAGAATGAAATTAGAACACTCCCTAACACCATACACAAAAATAAACTCAAAATGGATTAGAGACCTAAATATAAGACTGGACACTATAAAACTCTTAGAGGAAAACATAGGAAGAACACTCTTTGACATAAATCACAGCAAGATCTTTTTTGATCCACCTCCTAGAGTAATGGAAATAAAAACAAAAATAAACAAGTGGGACCTAATGAAACTTCAAAGCTTTTGCACAACAAAGGAAACCATAAACAAGACGAAAAGACAACCCTCAGAATGGGAGAAAATATTTGCAAATGAATCAACGGACAAAGGATTAATCTCCAAAATATATAAACAGCTCATTCAGCTCAATATCAAAGAAACAAACACCCCAATCCAAAAATGGGCAGAAGACCTAAATAGACATTTCTCCAAAGAAGACATACAGACGGCCATGAAGCGCATGAAAAGATGCTCAACATCACTAGTTATTAGAGAAATGCAAATCAAAACTACAATGAGGTATCACCTCACTCCTGTTAGAATGGGCATCATCAGAAAATCTACAAACAACAAATGCTGGAGAGGGTGTCGAGAAAAGGGAAACCTCTTGCACTGTTGGTGGGAATGTAAATTGATACAGCCACTATGGAGAACAATATGGAGGTTCCTTAAAAAACTAAAAATAGAATTACCATATGACCCAGCAATCCCACTACTGGGCATATACCCAGAGAAAACCGTAATTCAAAAAGGCACATGCACCCAAATGTTCATTGCAGCACTATTTACAATAGCCAGGTCATGGAAGCAACCTAAATGCCCATCAACAGACGAATGGATAAAGAAGATGTGGTACATATATACAATGGAATATTACTCAGCCATAAAAAGGAACGAAATTGAGTCATTTGTTGAGACGTGGATGGATCTAGAGACTGTCATACAGAGTGAAGTAAGTCAGAAAGAGAAAATCAAATATCGTATATTAATGCATGTATGCGGAACCTAGAAAAATGGTACAGATGAGCCAGTTTGCAGGGCAGAAGTTGAGACACAGATGTAGAGAATGGACATATGGACACCAAGGGGGGAAAACTGCGGTGAGGTGGGGATGGTGGTGTGTTGAATTGGGCGATTGGGATTGACATGTATACACTGATGTGTATAAAACTGATGCCTAATAAGAACCTGCAGTATAAAAAAACAAACAAAACAACTAATACTAAACTTTCATTGGGTTATTTGTATGGAAATATGTTAATATAAATGTTTCAGACATTACGTGAAATTTCTAAAAATCTTATATTTGTATTTGTATGGAAATATGTATGGAAATATGTTAATATAAATGTTTCAGAAAAAAAAAAAAAACTGTGTGTGTGTGTGTGTGTTTCATTCGGTCAGGGGAATACAAACTGCTAGTTGTTTGTACTCTGAGTCCATTCAAACTACCTCTGTTAAGATGTCTAAGTTTCCTTTTTGTGGAATCCACCTTTTCTTTTTTAATCAGTTAAGTGCCTATTCGTTGAAAACTCACACATATGTAAAATACTGATGAACATGTCAGTTATATTCCTGTGGCCTTAAAGTCAGTCAGTAGGGTTGATTTGGTCCACCCCATTTAATTCATGTAAGAACAGGTTTTTCCTAAAATATGGACTCCTGCCTACCTGCATGGAAATACATTGTAGACCTTTTTGAAAAATGCGAGTCATGTGTTGTAATTCCAGAACTAATTTATCAGACTTTCTGAGTATGGAACGTGAAGAACTGGCTTGTTAAGAGGCTCCCCTAGTGGTATTTATTTATGCTAAATTTGAGAACCTTTGTCCTAAATGCCATGTGTCTGCCTTTCTATTTACTGCCACAGGTGAATGGTGATTTTAATTAATGATAAATGGGTCATTTGATTACCCTTTCCACTAAACATGATTAACTGAAAGTAAAACCAAAGCACTCATGTCCTCATTATGATTTTACTTTTAGTTTTTATTTATTTATAAACTTTATTAAAATCATAATGCCAATTGAATACTGATACTGCTATGGTCTGAATGTTTGTGTCCCTCTAAAAGTCATAGGTTGAAATGTTAACACCCAAAGATGATCGTATTAGGAGGTGCTTAAATCATGAGGGTGGAGCCCTTAAGAATGGGATTAGTGCCTTATAAAAAAGACCACACAGAGATCCTCTGCCCTTTCCACCATGTGAGAACACAACAAAAAGTGCTGACTGTGAACCAGAAAGAGGGATTCTCACCAGAACCCAACCATGCTGGTGATTTGATCTTGGACTGGCCAGCCTCCAGAACTGTGAGAAATGAATTTCTTTTGTTTATAAGCTACTCAACCTGTGGCATATTGTTACAGCAATCTGAGTAGACTAAGAAAGATACACTTCCAAAGACATTCAACATTAAAAAATAGGACAATATATACAAAAAGTAACCTTTAAAGTATTGTTAATCTTCTAGTAAAATTCTGCTCTCCTTTCACACTAAAGAGAGCTTCAAGACATTGCTCCATATATCAGTTCCCCCTTTCCTACATTTGAAAGTTGGAGAGAGAAAAAGTATCCCACATAAGATATAGGTACATAGTACATGAGTCTTCTTGAGAATTTTATGCCAATATTTAATTAATTTAGGCCAATGCTACTCAATGTGTGGTACACACTGGTGCTTGTCTGTGAACAGTTTCTGGTCCACCAGGAGATAAGAAACTTGTGCTAGAAATATAAATCATCCAGTACTTTCTTCATCAAGAAAGTCATGTTACCCCCACCTCCACACCAACCCCCTAAAAAAAGTTGGTGAAACTAACCAGTGTAGTATGTTTACTGCCAGAGTTGATTTACAGACTGGCTCAAGCCTCCCATCTCCTTAGAGACCAGTAATAACTAGCCAGTCAAGGACAAGCCTCTTTGAGTAACACTGATGGGAACTAACACATATGGGCAGTGCTCATTGAAATTCTTTGTCTTTGACACATTTGTGTTTATTTACACTGAATTGAAACATTCAATTGTGGAAAATTTTTATTTCACTTTCAATGGAAGATTTCTGGAAATTTCCAGGAAATATTTATTTTCTATTAAATGGGTTAAGCTCAAAATAAAATTATCTTCTGCAGATAGTTAATTTGAGTCTATAATCCTTCATTGTTAAATAGCCCATATAAATGCATAAAAGGAATTTAAAAGGAAATAATGAGTTTTTATTAAATATAACGTCACTTAATTGTTGACTCATAATTGAGAAAACATGAGGTTTAGCTTGTTTTATTTCCAGTGATGCTTATTACTTTCTGTTCATACATTCATAAATGTTTTGTGTTCTTTTAATAATTGAACAAGGAGAATGGTATTTACCTGGTTGCTATGGTGAAAAAAAAAACTCATAGCACTAACCTCATGATTTAACTTGAGACATTAATCAACATTGATGAAAAAAATAAATTTGATGACATCTTCAGAATAGTTTACAAGTTGACTTTTATTAATTATTGATTTCTTGAAATTGTTAGCATATAGCGTGCTATTTAAGAACCTGTTAACCACTGCAAAATTTAGGTTTAAATTCTAATTCTGCTATCTACTTGCTATTTGATCTTAAGCAAATAATATCTCAGATTGCACATTCTTTAAAATTCTTTGAAAATAAGAGTAAAGGCACTAACTGATAGTGTCCTTGGGTGGATCAAGGCATATAACAAAATTACTAACTCAGGGTTTGGCACATAGTAGGTGCTTGATACGTTGTTGGTATATATATATATATATATATATATATATATATATATATATATATACACACACACACATAGTCTCGTCAATTTGTATCTCTACACACAGACAATAATGCATTCTTCCAGGAATGATACTAGTCACTGAAGGTATGGCTGAAATGACATAGTATCGGTCCTCAAGAAGTCTGAGAGGGGTACAGTTTATAACTGAAATCCTGTAAAATAATGCCAATGCTAATTTTTTTTTTTTTAAGTAATTTTATTTATTTTTTGGCGGCGTTGGGTCTTCATTGCTGCACGTAGGCTTTCTCTCTAGTTGTGGCGAGCAGGAGCTACTCTTCATTGTGGTGCACAGGCTTCTCATTGTTGCAGAGCATGGGCTCTAGGCACACAGACTTCAGTATTTGTGGCATGAGGGCTCAGTAGTTGTGGCGTACAGGCTTAGTTGCTCCATGGCACGTGGGATCTTCCCAGACCAAGGCTTGAACCTGTGTCCCTTGCATTGGCAGGCGGATTCTTAACCACTGTGCCACCAGGGAAGTCCGCAACTGCTAATCTTAGTACTGTTACAAGGAGTGGAACGATTTCATTTGCTAAAGTAAAAATTCTCATAACTGGCAAGATAAGTTTATTATTGTCCTTAAAACATGTCAGTACCATCTAAAGTAGTTACTGTTGTGGAAAACAATAAACATGACTATAAAAAGGAAAATAAAGGAAGAAAGAAAATTCAGGTTTGAAGAACCAAACAGAAAATCAAGCACCCTTGAGGCAATGTGTGGCAATATGTGGCCCAGTTCCTTGGCAATTTACCCCTTTTTAGGTCTAATTAATTGTTTTTATGCCAGCAATTCTGAATGTCTTTGGGAGCTAGTTGTATGGATATTTTAAGCTGTTTAACTGTGGTCTTTAAGTGTTCCCAGTACTGATAACAAAGACTACTCCCTGTCCCAAAAATAAGTCAATACTAATCAGCAAAAGTAAAACAATATAGAAACACTCTTAAGTATTTTGTGTATTTTGGCATTCATTTCATGTTCTAGATCATTTTGTTCACCTTTAACTTGGTTGAACATTTTTGCCAGACTTAGATTCAAAAAAAAGAGAGACCAAGATATTACAAAGAAAATACCTATGTAGCACTGACAGGTTTTCTTTATCTCTAC
The DNA here is from genome assembly GCF_965194805.1 of Balaenoptera borealis. Classification (NCBI taxonomy): domain Eukaryota; kingdom Metazoa; phylum Chordata; class Mammalia; order Artiodactyla; family Balaenopteridae; genus Balaenoptera; species Balaenoptera borealis. The sequence goes on along the minus strand of NC_138861.1, from coordinate 91,796,624 downwards.
CTCCTTGTGAATATAATATATTGTGTTTCTTGTTGCTATTGCTGATTAGTAGTTAAAGAAATTTGAACTAACACTCAGGAGCCCAGTGATGAAAATGAATGTGGCTGCACATTAGTTTAGGCAGAGGTTTGAGGATGTAATTCATTTATGAACTAGTGAATTAATTCATGAGAATATGGATGTGGTTATGGGATTAAGGTTCTTTGCTCTCTAATCTTTGCTTAGAAAATGTATAGTTTAGAGGTTTTAGCCAGCCGGTAATTAAGACCATTAAATGGAAGCCAGATTGGCTTCTTTCTTTACTCACACAGTCACCTCGAAGCCAAATGTGAGGACTACATTCTACCTGTCAAAATCAATATGCTTTTGAGGACAAATATATTTCATAGAAAAATTTTAAGCTTATTCCAGACAATCTACCTGTTTACTTTTTTTTTTTTCCTGTTTACTTTTAAGGCCAAGCATTTTCTTTATTAAGTAAGCAATAATGTAACTATGAATCTGTGATTACGGAATAAAATCCTGAAGAATATTAATGAAAATGTGATGCAAAAGTCTCAAGTTTTAGAAACTAATAACTACATATATACAGACACCCCAGAATATAGTCATTCATTTGAGACTGCTGCTGCTGAAGCCCTTCTTTCAAAGATGTTGAAAAGATAAACTTAATTTCTTTTACCAAAGATATTAATTAGGGTCAGAAATGCTCAAAATCCCAAAGACGTTTAAACCTGTCTTTAAAGTCTTGCATATTTTTAAGAGAAAGAGAGTAAAGCAGTTAAGGGGAGGCTGAGATCATTTGATGAGATAAAATGTGTTTCTTGCACAGTTTAGATTATCAGCTGGTTTGAGTTTCAGTTTCCATTCCCAGTCTGATATCCATAATCATTGCTGGGGAATGTTTCATTGGCCAGGAACACCCACAGACAGTAAGTAGAAGATAGAGAAGTGCCATTCCTTGTGTCCTTAAAAGCCTTAACTGGGTTCTTTCCATCCTGAAGTCTAGCATGAAGAGGGTGGCCTTGTAATTGACATCGTTAAATATGAAAAACCCCGAAAGTAATAAAATAAATAAATCCAAGCAATCAATCATAGGGATTCAAATTTAAAGTTCTAATCTTGTAGCTTCTTAAGACCACTATAACAATGCCCAAGAATTAACAGGTAAAGTAATCTCTCTTCTTACTTTCACAGAACTTAAGCTGTACTTTTTTAGTGACCCCTTTACTGGTTTTGTTGGCATGAATTATTTATTTATGAATGTGTTCCATGTATTCAGTGAGTCAGAGAGTTCCTGGAGGACTGGCATCAGTTCTACATCCCTCTCACAGTCCTTTGCACCGGGAAATTATTAAATAAACATTTTATGATTAATGAATAAAGAATGGAGCAGTACATTAACAAACTAAGGGCAGCTGAGCTACAAAATTACTCTCATTAAGCTGGTGTTAGAACCTGATTTAGGAAAAACACAATAGATTTGTTTTAGTGGAGAGAAGGTTGGCAAGTGGAAGCTTGGGGGCATTTCAGCTGTAGAGGTTTGTGCTGGTGAAAGGCAGAATGAGGGCTCCCATTGCCTGGGGAGGCTGTTGAGGAAGTGATCATTGGAAAGAAGAGTAGGGGAAAGGGAAAACAATGAAACTACTTCACTTATTTTACTATTTTTCTTAGACTTGGCTCTGAAAATGGATTTCAGAAATGGAAGAAACACCCTGATTGGTATATCTATAGTTATAATAATAATAAAAATAATGATATTTATTATCCATTAAACAGTGAGCACATTTGCCTAAGAACATACTTAAGATAGTTTTCTTTTTGCTTGTATTAGAATGCATAGGGATATGTGATCATTTTCATTATCTTATGAGTTTCTTCTCCTTTAATATGGTGCATGTGAAATCTCATATGATAAGGAGACAGCAGAGCTTAGTGGTAAAGAGAGTGGAGTCTAAATTTAGAATACCTGAGCTTCATCATTATTAGCTGAATGACAGGACCAATGCACAGCATAAGACTTCACAATTGAGGTAATATATGTAGAACAGTAAGGATTAGACTTGGAGCCAGACAGTTGAACCAGCTTCCCCAAAGGCACTTGGATGAGAGGAAGAAGGGTGGATGCTCACCCCAAATGTTAAGAGAGAGTAAAGAAAAGACAAATGTTGGATAGGCAACCAAGAGTGTACAATACATTCTGCCTCTGACTTCTCAGCAGGGTAGGACACTAATCATAACAGGAATTAACCCCTCACTTAACCAGCAGAATCACTTAACCTTCTGGCTTTCCACCCTAGCTTACCACATGATAAAGCAAAATGTTACAAGTAGAAGTGATAGAATATTAGGAGAGAGAAAAACTGTGACCAGCAGGTATTAAGGCTAGTATTTAAATGCAATTATTACAACGTTTATTAAGCAATGATTAAATAGACATCAAAATGTGAGAAATCAAATGGAAGTTAATAAAGTAACACCCAAGTTCAGATTAAAACTAGAAATGAGGATGCATTTGCAAAGCAGCAGGATATACAAGTTGAAAGCACAGGCTTAGGAAACAGACTGCATGGGATTCATATACTGCATCTTCCTTTGATTAGTTATATCACTTCTCTGTACCTACACTTTTTCTTCTGTAAAACAAGGATAATATTAACATATACTACATGTGGTGGTTGTGAAGAGTAAATGGGATAATCCAGGTTGAAGTGTCTGACCCCAAATAAATGACCAATTAAATATTTTTTGTAGTGTCGCATAAAATCATTTCTTCTTGACCTGGCCTTGGAAATGCATCTACTTAGAAATGCGTATTTGTGTCTCTTCTCCATAGTATCAGAGGTATAAAATGATAGATCCAATTATAACAACTAAGAAACTTATGTTGTAATGAACAGTGCCATTTATATTCCAGCTGTGAAACTTCATGAATGCAAATGAAGTCAATGTGACATTATTTGACTAGAACAGATATTTAATTTTTATATAAATCTGTGGCTCTCAGATAATATTTGGGTGTTTAAATAGATACATAAAATCATGTTCTACCACATTACAGTATTAAGCAAACCCTGTTGTACTTGTTAATTAAAGCCTTGAAAATGTTAACACCAGACAGTTTGTGTCAGAAAACAATGAACATAGCTAATTAAAATTTAAGAGCAATATTTGCATGATGGTTTTCATAGGAAACATGTTTATATTTAACTTATGAAGAGGATTGATCATTCAACTAGAATGCTGTGGTGTGGCCTGAACAGTTGTTTACAGTTGACGTGTTCTGAATGGTTGGTGTCTTTATGGACTCTTTATGTGTTCTGAATTCAATCAAGATGTTCAAAATTCCCAATTAATTTTATAACAAAAATATATCTGACACAAGTGTTAATGTAAGAATGTGACCAATTTTCCTTTTTTATTTTAATTTCTAGTAGTAAATTCTTCCCTAAATGATCTACTCATTGAGGATATTTAGACATTCACATGGGATATGTCTTCTACTAGAGAGTGATATGATAATATTGAATGGTGCCAAAAGTCTATTTTGTTTTCACATTTAAATTTTATTTGACAGTTTTGGGGAAGTTTAACCTCTTTGATTTAGATTAAAAGCTGAAAATTCTTATTTTATTCTAGATTTCATCAGTTTTAAAGTGATGTAACATAGTAAAAACTACAAAAGTATTTTGAAAAACAAAACTGCTTAAAATCATATTGAATATTGTGTAAATTTTAACCCCTTGGCAAGTGGAACCAAATCATCTCTGTTACCTACCTATTGTCAATGTGCAAAGAAAAAAAAATTCTTTAATTTTTGTTTTATACTTATGTTTGAATATAATGGAATTTATACTTGTCAAACATTTAATGTTAGCATACTAGCATAAGAAGACTTCTCATATATTTTTTTTCTCATATATTTTTGAGGCAAATTCATTGTCAAATTTTTTGCATAATATTTTACTATGAAAATTATATCTAAATGTGAAATAAGAAAATAATAAGATATTATCCTCATTCATCAATAATAATACAAGTAAAATTCTAATAATAAGAATAAAATCGTTAATAGTTTGGGACACAATGTGTGCCAGACCTCATCTTAAGCATGTAACATGGATTAATATTAAATATTTAATTAAAATTAAATATTTAATGCACACATAGCCTTAAGATACAAATAATCTATCTGCTTCTCATTTATAGTAGAGGACACTAGTGCTAAAAAAAGACACATTACAGAAGTGGAGTTCCATAAAACTCCCCTAGACAACCGTTGCTTAACATTATTTAAATTAGAGAAGGCATTTCATTGTAATACCAATATTACTTTCTGTTTTGATATCAACTTTTCCATAATGTAGTGCAAAATAAAATATTTATGTAAAAAGAAGACAAACAGGTTCAACTTATGTCAGCTTAGTTTTATATTATCAATGGTTTGTTGATGTCATAATTTTCTGCATTGAAGGAACAATAGATTCATCCATACTGCCACTGATATGTTTTTAATGATAAAATTGAATCAGAAATACTTTGAAATCATCTTGCTGATTAAGTTACATGCTATTCTGAGAATAGATAAGTCAGAAGATAAATGAAACTAATTTAACAGTATGAGATATTTGTTACCAAGGGGAAATATAGAAGATAAACATATATTTTTTAACCTGGAGTGCTACAATTAAGACAATATTTACATTCAAGTAAAAAAATAAATTCTCTATCATTTGTTAACTTTGCCAATAACCTAGTATTTTTCCATGAGCTATCCATGTTAAGTGATCATTTTGCTTATAAAGATTTTGAATCTCTTTTTGAGGGTATAAACCTCCCAGGCCTTCTCTGAATCTTCTGCTCTAAAACTTGCAGTCAGCCCACCCTAGCATTTTGCTTCTTATAATCTTTTATAGTGGCCTGTGTGAACATATTGTACCACCAAGGGCCTTCAAATCATCATTCAAAGATAACTGGGGACTGCTGTCAGTATTCCTTATCACGGAAAACTTGTTGGAATAGCACTTTGCTGTAGGGAAGGAGCATCCTATATAGAAATGTTTAAATTAATTCTTAATCTAATAGAGGACCATACTAATGGGCATAAATGTTCATCTGAAACACCCAGGAATTTCTCTTATCTGAATTAACACCACCCCCCCTTAGCAAAATACTTTTAAAAGAACAAGTATCCCCAAAGCTATTATGAATTTATTCTGAATATATTTTCTCACTATTTCTATAATCTGAGTGTTTTCCTTAAAGCCCCCAATAAATGAAGAACCTGATAGATGTAATACCTTCAGAAAGCCTCTTTTTATTGTATAAGTATGAATTATTTGTGGAAATCATGCATGGAAAACAATAAATGATCAACGACCATCTTGGCAGTAAAGGTCAGAAATGCAACTCAACCTGACTTAAGAAAAAATTTCTATCATTTCAAATAGTAAAATTATGGGAAAGGCAGGGGAAAAACTAGGCCTCAGGACAAAAATAGCAGCAGTAGTTAGATATCTTAATAACATGTTCCCTTCCAGCTTTTTCTACACAATTGGAAATAAGGCCACTTATAGTAACTAGGCATATATCTGCCATCAAAGAGTAGCATGTTAAGAATCCTAGTGGAGGGTGCCTATTGGCCTAGTGTGGATCAGAGGCCCATCCTGGAAGTAATCAACGGTCTGGCTATTCAATGGATTGGGGTATGTATTTAACTCATCTTCAGTAAATCCTAGCCATTAAATCACTGAATCCAGACAGCCTGAGCAAGGAAGATGACAAATTCCAATTAGATCATAGTAGCAGATGAGAGCTATGCACATTTTATAGAAGAAACAGATTGCAGGTGAGGAGGAACAATATAGATATGCCCTTTATTGCCTAGCATTGACATTAGGTACTTATAGGCAACGTCTTTTCCATTAGACTGTGAATTCTGGTTCATGGCTTAATAATGATATCTTTGAAACATCAACATCTCCTAGAGGACCTGGCACATCTGTGTGCTTAGTAAATAGAACTATGTTTAGTAGAGTATTAAGATTATATAAGCTGTTTGTTTCTGTAGTGATGGCTTGAATTCTATTGCATATTGGGCACAGTAGTTATACTGTGTTATTTATTCCTTAGCTCTGGATAATGCAAATTATTTGATTTATGTTACATTTCAGTATTTCCTTTGTTATCAATTATCCTAATGCAACTTAGCCTTCCTTATTTTTCAGGATATTTACACCTCAGTTTAATTTAGTAAAAGTCCAATCCTTTTCTTGTCTCGAGGATTTCTTTTTTCTAAGTTTTTTAATAATATTAAAATAACAACAATCATCCTTCCTACTATCTCCTTTTCTCAGCCTGTAACTATTCAATAGACTTTGTAAGGAGGAATACCTTCCAAAAGAGGTTTTGGCTCCAAAAATATTTTCAGGCACATTAAAAAGTGATTCTTAGCAGTGGGGAAACATTACCAACACATATGTGTTGTTAACATTTACTAATAAATAAATGTTTGCTAGAGCAGGTTACATTATGAACTGATTAAAAACTTTCACCAAGGAGTAGTTAGATTTTTGCCTTGTTAGTTTCTTTTTCTAATCCCTGAAGAAAGGATTCACATTATGTTTCTAAATAGCTTTGTAATTACAGCATTCTTCTATTCTAAGTCCTGAATAGCTTTAAAGGCTACAGATATTATTTTGCATTTACATCCTTGTCCTTTTATTGCTTTTATCAAGTGATACATAGAACAAGTCTGAATTATATTTTGCAGAACTTTTATGTTTTCTCTTTGCTCTTGCCTTTATTTTATATCATTGACTTTTTTTTTTAATTGGGGTATAGTTACTTTGCAATGTTGTGTTAGTTTCTGTTGTACAACGAAGTGATTCAGCTATATGTATACATATATCCCCTCCCTCTTGGACCTCCCTCCCACGCCCCCATCCCACCCATCTAGGTCACCACAGAGCACCAAGCTGAGCTCCCTGCGCTATGCAGCAGGTTCCCATCAGCTATCCATTTTACACGTGGCAGTGCACATACATCAATCCCAATCTCCAAATTCATCCCCCTCCCCATGTTCACATGTCTGCTGTCTACGTCTGTGTCTCTATTCCTGCCCTGCAAATATGTTAATCTGTACCATTTTTCTAGATTCCATGTATATGCATTAATATATGATATTTGTTTTTCTCTTTCTGACTTACTTCACTCTGTATGACAATCTCTAGGTCCATCCACATCTCTACAAATGACCCAATTTTGTTCCTTTTTATGGCTGAGTAATATTCCATTGTATATATGAGCCACATCTTCTTTATCCATTCATCTGCCTGTGGAGACTTAGGTTGCTTCCATGTCCTGGCTATTGTAAATAGTGCTGCAATGAACATTGTGGTACATGACTCTTTTTGAATTATGGTTTTCTCAGGGTATATGCCCAGTAGTGGGATTGCTGGGTCATATGGTAGTTCTATTTTTAGTTTTTTAAGGAATCTCCATACTGTTCTCCATAATGGCTGTATCAACTTACATTACCACCAACAGTGCAAGAGGGTTCCCTTTTCTCCACACCCTCTCCAGCATTTATTATTTGTAGATTTTTTGATGATGGCCATTCTGGTGTGAGGTGATATCTCATTGTAGTTTTGATCTGCATTTCTCTAATAATTAGTGATGTTGAGCATTTCTTCATGTGTTTGTTGGCCATCTGTATGCCTTCTTTGGAGAAATGTCTATATAGGTCTTCTGCCCATATTTTCATTGGGTTGTTTTTTTTTTTTGATATTGAGCTGCGTGAGTTGTTTGTATATTCTGGAGATTAATCCTTTGTCTGTTGCTTCGTTTGCAAATATGTTCTCCCTTTCGTCTCATTTATGGTTTTCTTTGCTCTGCAAAAGCTTTTAAGTTTAATTAGGTCCCATTTACTTTTGTTTTTATTTTCATTACTCTAGGAGGTGGGTCAAAAAAGATCTTGCTGTGATTTATGTCAAAGAGTGTTCTTCCTGTTTTCCTCTAAGAGTTTTATAGTGTCCGGTCTTACATTTATGTCTTTAATCCATTTTGAGTTTATTTTTGTGTATGGTGTTAGGGAGTGTTTTAATTTCATTCTTTTACATGTAGCGGTCCAGTTTTCCCAGCACCACTTATTGAAGAGACTGTCTTTTCTCCATTGTATACTCTTGCCTCCTTTGTCATAGATTAGGTGACCGTAGGTGTATGGGTTAATCTCTGGGCTTTCTGTCTTGTTCCATTGATCTGTATTTCTGGTTTTGCACCAGTACAATACTGTCTTGATTACTGTAGCTTTGTAGTATAGTCTGAAGTCCAGGAGCCTGATTCCTCCAGCTCCGTTTTTCTTTCTTAAGACTGCTTTGGCTATTTGCGGTCTTTTGTGTTTCCATACAAATTGTAAATTTTTTTGTTCTAATTCTGTGAAAAATGCCATTGGTAATTTGATAGGGATTGCATTGAATCTGTAGTTTGCTTTGGGTAGTATAGTCATTTTGGCAATATTGATTCTTCCAATCCAAGAACATGGTATATCTCTCCATCTGTTTGTGTCATCTTTGATTTCTTTCATCAGTGTCTTATAGTTTTCTGAATACAGGTCTTTTACCTCCTTAGGTAGGTTTATTACTAAGTATTTTATTAATTGACTTTTCATATATAATTCATTAGTAAAATTATTCATCAAGAAATGTCATCAGATATTTTCATTAGATATTATGTTAGACTGTGGGTAACTTGCCTGTAGATATTTATTAGCCTTCACCTCAATTTACAGATGTGGAAAAAAAGGAAACCAATGTATGAATTACCTTATTCAAGGTCACGCAGTGAGTAAAACATCAAAGCAGAACCTAGAATTTGACAATTTCACTAAATATAGCATGATATAAAACTATCATAATTCTAAGGACCCATTTCATTAGAAGACACTGCTCTAGGCTCTAAGGAAGTAGAGATGAATACTATCTCAGACATACAGGTCAATTTGCCTGAAAAACAGATAGAATCTAGGATATGGAAAGATCACCAGGAAGTCCTTACACACATCCTGTGTTATTGATGTAAATTCTGTGAATTTCCTTTCACTCTATACAATTTTTCTCTTAAACATTAAAAAAAAATGTTCTATTTTCAGTATGCTGATTTATACTGAGGAAAAGATAAAACTTTACAATACTTGTGCCAACTTAAAAAATGCACAACGTGAGAGTTGTGAGTTAAGTTTTATTTGAGGCAAAATGAGGATTATAGCCCGGGAGACAGCATTTCAGATAGCTCTGAGAAACTGCTCCAAAGAGGTAGGGGGGGAGGTCAATATATATGTGATTTTGGTGAAGGGGGAGTACGTACAATCAAGCACATATTTTTTCCAGAAAGTTTCTGCTAGTTTCATGATGGTTACTGCTAGTCATGAGGTGCTTGCATCACCATGAAGGATGTTAGTGCTTTTCTAGATATGAGGAGATACAAGAATTGGACTCATAAAATCATCTCCTGAAAATATCTCTCTGAAGACCTGTTCTGCCAGTTTTTTCCAGAGCACAGAATACCTCTCTTCTGCTCTCCAGCCTGAACTCCTTTCAGGGGATGTTGAAAGCCGGGAATTGCAACAGCTCATGATTTAATGCTTTTAGAGGTAGATGGCAAGTGCCAATTTGTAGTTGACACCTGGAATATTTATTTGAGGTCTTCTCATTGACTGCTTTGAAATTTTAAATGAAGTGTATTTAACCAGGTCATTTTAATTTTTACATCAGTTTGAATTCATTTGTCTGTCTTAATGTATATTTTTTTCCTGCATACAAAAAATAAGAGGAAAGCCTAAGGCTAGAAGCCACAAAATAAATTATTTAATTTTTTATCCAACTTTTTATTCATTTATACATTTATTTATTTATCAATATTTTGGAAAATGCTCCTTGAGAACAATGGCAAAAAAATGCCTTTTTATTTAAGGCTGGGAGTTCTGGTGGCAGTTCTGGTCTAGTCACAGCTTGTGAAGCAAAATTTCTGGACAGGACTAGCCTTCTGCATGCTATTATAGAGAGCAAAATTATCCTTCCCCTGGCACAATTTGCAAGAGGCAGCTCTTAGAAAGTAAACTCTCTCTTCATGCTATTGAAATGAAGCACACTGATCTCATGCAAAGAACAGTGCAGCTGGTACCATGTGAGGAAGACAGTCAGATCCTTTCTGATGGAAAAATGAAGTCAGACCAAGCTTGCCTCCTTTCTTTTACAAAATGTAATTATGTAAACCACAAAGCTCCATTATAGACAATGTTTATAATTAGTACTATTTTCCCTTTAATTTTAAATAAAACATGCTAGTTGTGTCATGCCAACATATTTTCTACAGATGCTATAAACAATGAACAATCAGAAATCCATTTGAGTTGTTTTTGTAGTTATTATTTCAAATTGTGAAAACTCATAATAAAAATCATTGTAATGAACAAACACCATTATATGTTGATAAACATCATACTCTTTCAATTTCAGACAAAACCAATGAATATTAATCAGATCTTTGGCTCTAAAATGATGACATCAAATGGGATTTCCTATTAGGATTTCCTCATAGTTCAGTTCTTAAAAGGCCATTGAAATGATTTATTGTATTCATATCTCAAAAGTTTTCAGAATGACATTAACATATTTATCATACACAAAAGGAAATAAAATATTAGCTTGGTAGCGAAATGGGTTGATTTCAAGACCTTGCTTGCCCTCAAGCAAACAAGTTTATCTTATGTGATCTCATTACATGAAGTTTTAAGTTTTCTTTTACTTTTGAATTTACATAAGCTATGAATTATGGGAAGTGATGATATAATTTGTTAGGAAAAGATGTAAATTATAGAGTAAGTAGTTATGTGTAGATTAACTTTTCAGATTCTACATAATAGCAAACATTGGTTTGATTTTAGATAGCAGTGAGTCTCTATTATCTAGACTTGGCTTTATTATTTATTGTGTAATCATGAACTAGCAATTCACTATTTTTACTCCTTGGTTTTCTCATGGATGAAATGATAGGCAGTCAACAGTCTCAACAATAGCTTCGTGCTACACAATTCCATCATCTGTGCATTAGTATAGACATAAGTAACCCGACAAAGTTTGGCCATGGCTGTGTCTACATTAGAATCTCAACTCCTCAACACCAAACTTATCTAATTAATGTTATTTGTTGTGCATAATAACAGGATTTACATAAAGAGTTATGAGAGATGACTGTATAATTATAATAGAGATGTGGTTGTAATGTTAGACAAGTTTGAGGATTTAAAAAATGACTAATATAAACTCTTTAACTCATCTAAATCCTTCTTTATATAAACTACTATAATTATTCAAATATTGGTTTATTTGGTTGTATTCAGCCAATCAAAACACTACCAAGTCAAAAGGGTCCTATTTAAAAGTTGACCAGAATTTTACATGTACTCACTGTCTAAGAATGTATCTATGTGTATAGATACAGTCAGTTTTATATAATCCATGGGTTGCCAGTCTATAAGTCAACCCCTTATATTCTCTTTTTTCTTTCAGTCCTTGTCTGCCTTTTGGCTGTTTCACTGCTTCTTAGCACTTTTACTAGCAAGTGAGCAGTGACATATAGAAGAGGTGAAAATTAAATCAATATTGCTTCTTATGTTAGCAGAACTGCTAAGAAACGGCTTGAAAGTACTGTCCAAAATGAAGTCTTTAAACATCTGTGAATTACCACTATATCAAATTATCCATATCTCCCTTTACTGTAGAGAATCAAGAGCTAACTCATTTATGATAGGACTTCAATATGTTTACTTGGACAGAAGAAGTATAACACCATGCAGGCGGTTTTCAGCTGCCACTTCATCAAATATTATTATATGAATAATAATGTCGATATATCAAACAGTTACTATGTAGTATAGTTTCCTATGTACTTTACATTGACCAATTTAATTCATCTTAACTTTTCCATAATATGTTTTGACATCCTGCATTTCCTCTAACTCCATGTTCTTTCTTAATCTTTTGTTTAATAAAAATGACTGTGCAACACAATGGGTTAAATCAGAGGAGGCTGCTCCCTGCTGAGAATAACTGTCTACTGTCCTGCAAGCAAATGGTGACACACCAGCTAGGAAGCTATAGGAGGTCATCCAGAGGAGAGCGACATCATGCTTTCTTCTCTTCAGTATTTCCCTTATTCTGCCCACCTCATGACTTGCTTTTATTTCACCAAAATACTCATATACAAATTTATTCTTAGAAATCCAACCAACATCTTTTGTTAGAAAAGCCTAGAAAAGGCTAACTCCTTGTTTGGAATCAGGACGAGAGCCTTATTCTGCCCTAAAGCCAGGATAGCTACATAATTTGCAGGGCCCAGAGTAAAAGAAAAATGCTAAGAAAGTCAATATTTTTTTTCATGGCCTACTGCCACAGTGCACTGTGGATGGATGATCCCCAAGGATCTCAATCAGACATGACAGTCCCTGACCCAGGCTCCCAGCAGGGGCAAAGAGTGATAATAGAATACAGGACTCTCCTTGCTCCAGTGCAGTGATGCGGCCCAGTTGCAGCCCTGGGCAGGACAGCTACAGATGCAAAGCAGGTGTGGGGAGAAGGAGTCTGAGTGGGGCATAGGGTGTCAGAATGTCAGAAACTGATGGAAAAGTACCCGCCCTGGGGAGGTTAAGGGCAGTAGGAAGCAGAGTTATATGAGCCAAGGCTCTAAGCACCCAGTGCAAGCTCCATTGTCCCATCAAACTTCACTTACAGAACATAAATTGGAAGATAAAATTATTAAGACTTTCAACATGATGAAAACAGAATATTAAATCCCAAGGCCATTCTGAATGTGGGGACCTATGTTAGTACACATAATAAATCTGCCTAAGACAACACTAAGATGAAGAAAGTTTAAATAATTAATCAAAGACCATATATTTGATAAGAGTCAGAGTCTATGTTTTTGGCTTTAAAACCTGTATCTTTCTACTCTGTTACCCTGATTATCAGACATAAAACTTAATGTGGTACTTATTATACCAGTATTCTCCATTATCATAAGATTTTTGTTTAATGTATGCTTTCTTCCAGAAGGGGCATGACTAGAAACTGTTTATTTCCATTAGTATAGAATATCAGTGATAACTCTTTTGATTTAATCAACACCTTGCATTAGGTTAGGAGAAACAAAGGAACTTCTTACAGAGACAAAGGATGCATATCTCAGAAAATAAATGGGTTTCAAAAATGGATTGAAGCTGGGCATAGGGAACCGATGAATTTTCTCTCTTACTCTATTCCTTTCTGCATGTCTGCTTTTTGAGTATTTCTATATGAGTCTTTCTATTGCTTCTTTTCTAAAGTTACAGATGGAATTTGTTCAATACACACTTCCTGAGTTTTGATATCACTGGTCCTGTCACCCAAGAGAGAATGACATACTATTTTTATTCTCGATTCTAAATCCTCAAGAAAGGGATTGATTGACATATTCTAGGTCATAATTACCCCCACACCTATGCTTTAAGATCAGCTACTCAGGAATATTAATATATTAAGGAAAGGACTTCATGGAGCTGCCCAGTAACTATATGTGTGAAGAGAACAGTTCCTAGAAATGAGAGGCTGACAGGCAAGCCACAGGTTCCACTCTGGATGAGGCAAGGCTCCATGGCATAAGATCTTATTAAATTTATTATGAAATTTTGTGGTGGCATCACTCATTCCTCAAATCCAAATATATTTTTGAAACATCACAATAAATTTGCTCTATTTCTCAACTTCATACAAGAATCTGGATGACATTAACTAAGCTTCACATCAGACCCTATTTATACAAAGAGCAAAATTTCTGTCATTTTTCATTTGTGGTGCATTTGTGACCTGACAGGCCTCCCATCCCTCCTGATGATATACTTTATTGAAAGAGTAAAAATGCTGGAAGGTGAAATACAATGCAGACCATCCCATAGCTGTCAATGCCATTTTAGTTCCTGCTGGGATTTCCAGTTTGTCAGAAATTGCCAGAAGTCAAGAGAACTGTTTAAACTATGTGTATAGCCTACATACCAACTGGGGCCACTGGGTACACAAGAAACCTCTAAGAGCAGTGTCAAATGTCTCATGTGAAACAATACCTACTGCCAGAATGTTACTGCTGTCTAAGGACAGCTACCTTAAAGGAATTATGCTCCTGAGGTCTATATGAAAAACACAGCCTCTGTGAACCTGAATTTCATCTGCTTATATAAAATTTCAGATTACACACTTCTCTAGTATATGTTCTCAGGCTTTGCAATAAAAGCTGGGTGCTTTGTGATGGAATTTTGAAGCATAGTACTGATCTTTTTGACAGAAATGATGTGTCTTCAAAGTTCTATATCATGCTTTTATATTTTGTAGCTTCAGTGAGTACATTCTACATCATGTCACCTTCTCCATTTATAAATTTTCCTGAAAGTCAAAACTTCCATTACTTTTGTGCAATATTTGCATGCATGGTCTTGATTTGGGAGAATACTTTGTTTCTTTATAAAAAGATTTAGAGCACCATTAGTCCTTATTTATTTACTCATAATCCTTGGTTAAGTTATCACATACCTTTGGAAACAAGACAAAGTCCATCAGGCCAGTAGAATGAACTGAGGCCACAAAAAATTATTAACATTACCAAATCATGCTGAGAAAATATCCAGAATCTCAGATCCAGTAGAAGGAATTTCCATGATACCACACTCTTATCTCCACTTTATAACAGCTAAGCAGTATTTTTTCAATGTAAAATTTTTGAAGTCTGCATTGGTTAAACAAATTTTAATAAATTTTAAAGGTAAGCCACTTGTAAAGATATAGTGATTGAAAGATAAACAATAAAATCAACCCATGACTTGTTTTTTGGATAATCTTGGGTTCAAATTCCAGTTCTTAAACTTCCTAATTCTCTGCTGTTGAATAAGTTACTGGTCTCTATATTTTTTCATCAGTCAAGTGGGGGAAGGCTGATTACATCTGCCCTGTGTAAAGATCAAATAAGAGATTATCTGAGTACTGCTGTTCAGCTTCTCCACACTCTTATGCACACAGATTGTATGCAGATACCTTCTCTTCTCACTTGTTGAAGTCCATCTTGTACCAGTTGTGAAATACTTTGAATATATATAAATGCCTATAGCCACAACCTTGGATACATCAGATACTCAACACAGTCTAAACATGGTGCCTAAACATAGCACTAATTATTTTGTTGATTAGAAAGAATCTTTGAGGTAAATCCCTCATCAAGAAAGAATGACATGCATCAAGACACAGGGTATTAATAAGTAATTCTTGCATTAATTTATATATTACTAGTGATTTGTCACAGAGTGTTATTCACTGAATATATTTATTCTGTCAGGCATCATTTCAGACACATGCCTGGGCATTGGTTGTGATGATTACCTGTGAAACATTCACAAAATTTTCATTGTGAAAATTACAAACAGTCATTGTGAGGTGAAACCACTCAAACTATTAATCTCTATATTTGTCTGAGTCCCATTATGTACTAACTTAAAACAAAATGAAGGAAAAGTATAATTGTTTCGCCTTCCATTAGTTGGAAAGATGGTAGAAAAACAGTAGTTTAAAACTACTGACTCTGAAATTGATTAGTTCTTAATCATGGATAAATAATAAATTATTTAAAACCTGTTGAGCCCTTATTACACATCAAGCCCTGTTAAGTATTGTATTATGTACTGCACATGTAATTTTTTATTTAATTTTCAAACAATCTATGACATAGATAAATTTAACTATCTCAATTCACATATAAGAAAACTGTTTTGAAAATATACCATACTTGGCCAGGGTTCTATGGTTATAAGAGAGGAAATGAGATTTGAATCTAGGTGTCCGTAACATGAAAAAACACACTATTTTCTGCTTTGTGTTACTATCTCCGTGTGTTATACATGTAGTATTGCTTTTTAATATTAAGCTTAATTTAAAAATAGTAAGTAAATTGAGGATATATTTTATTTGTTGTTAAAAAAAGGCAAATTATTGCCTCGTATCAATTTCTCAAATTCTGAAAAATGCTTTGTAGACATTCCAGTAAAAATGTAAATTTATGCTATTTTCTCCTCTCCCTCTGAGACTACAATGAGTGCAGAAATATATAAGCTGAAAACAATAAATAAGGAGAAAACTGACACCATCAGAAGACAGGAGATATTATCAGATTTCTTTTAGTGGGAAAGTAAATGAAAAGTTTTTGGTAATGGACGTAGGAAATTTCATCTCTATTAAAATCAACTCAGCTACCTTTCCAGTTGTGAGGCCAAAATCCTTGTTATCTTCTGGTCTTTCTCTTTATCTCACACCATACGTCCAATATCTCATCAAATCCTAACTTTAAATATATCCCAAATTCCAGTGTTTCTTCTCACTTCCCTCACTAGGAAGCCACCATCAAACAAGCCACTATCTTCTCTTGGTGAGGTGATTGCAGTCACCTCCAAGCTGATCTCCCAGATTCTACCACCCTTGCTCCCTGGAGTCGGCCTATTCACAACACAGCAATCTGTATAATCCTGTTAAATGTTTGGCACATCATGGCATTTCTCAGTTCAAACCCTCCAGTGACTTCTTTCTCTCAAAGTAAAAGGCAGTATACCTTGCAGTGTCCTGGGACACACTTCAGGTAGGAAATATTCAAACCTCAAGGTCAAAGAGAAAATCTGAACACCTCTCAGCAATGGAAAACAACTAACAAACAAACAAAGCAATGATGATAAATCAGGTTTGCATCTATTTCCTGTTAACAATTGATATTATAAAATATGAATATAAGCACTAAAAGAATAAGAAATTGGAAATGTTTAAAAAGGGGAAAAATTGGGAAAGAAAACGAGAATCTACATTTAAAGCATACTACTTTGGTTATTAATTAACTGTAATTTTTGGCAAAACATTTACAGTCTATGGATTTTAGTTTCATTGAGTTTTTTTTTTTTTTTTAAAGATATTTGCCATGTATTTCTTCTTTAGGTCTTCTTTTTTAATTTATTTTTATTTTTATTTTTGGCTGTGTTGTGTCTTCATGTCTGTGCGAGGGCTTTCTCTAGTTGCGGCAAGCGGGGGCCACTCTTCATCGCGGTGCGCAGGTCTCTCACTATCACGGCCTCTCTTGTTGCGGAGCACAGGCTCCAGACACGCAGGCTCAGTAGTTGTGGCTCACAAGCCCAGTTGCTCCTTGGCATGTGGGATCTTCCCAGACCAGGGCTCGAACCCGTGTCCCCTGCATTGGCAGGCAGATTCTCAACCACTGCGCCACCAGGGAAGCCTTTTCATTGAGTTTTGATGGTTCTATCCTTTCTATGATTCTGTTTTTGTTTTTGTTTTTTTTCCTATATGACTGCTTTGTTCATTATGTAGAAAATTATTTCTGGTTTGATAGTCCTTACATTATCCATTGAAAATAAGTCATAAAATTAAAATATTATTACAGAATTAAAGTCCCAAATTTCCAGATTTTCTTCAGAGAAGCATTATATGTACTGGTTACCATTGTTACTTCTTAACTTTCTTATCAACTCTGAGTTTTTTCTTCTCATTTTGGCCTAATCCTTGGAGTATCTATTCATCTCTTCTTTCCCCAGAATATAATCCAGCTGCTAATAAATGCTTTCTGGACATTTCTGATCTAAATAGTCCATCAATATTTTCTGCCTTAATGTGTTTAAAACTAGACTTACTCTCTTTCTACCCCAAGCTAGGGTCTTCTCCTGTTGTTGCACCTTCTTTCAAAAACATCACTATTTTCTGAGTATTCAAAACCTCTATGGTTACTTTTTTGACTTTTTGTTTTCCTTCTTTCCCAGCAGAGTTATTTCTTTATCTGGTGTGTACTTACTGTGGGCTTAACATTCCACTGGTGTAAAAGATATGGAAACTAGATATGCTCACTAGAAATTCTCTAGTTTTTGTAGATCAATATGCAAATAATTACAATACAACAAATTGAGTATTGAATAAACAATAAATCAATTTGCAATAAAGCAGTATGTGATTATAAAAGAAGTAAGGATTGTCTTTGTCCCTATGAGAATATCATATATATTATCTCATTTAATCTCCCAGGTCACCATCAAAGTAGACTTTTTGCAATATAGTTCTTAGGTCAAGTAGATCTGCCATTAAAACTTTAGGGATTCACTTTGCCAAGAAAATCAAATAAAATTATGTACTGAATATTCAAGACACCTATGGTCTGGATCTTTTCTCCAAGCCTCATTTCACACTATTTCCCCAGTAAAAATCATACATGTGATTTATTAAAATATTTGCCTTTCTCTAATCCTCATACTTTTTTTATCCATGCATTTTCTCACTCTGTTTTCTTAACTATCAGTAGCTTTATCTTTCAAGGAGCTACTAAAACCAACCAATTCCTGAAGTGTTCCCTGCTTATAATAATAAGAAATCATCTGTTCCTTTTCTTAACTTGTATAATGGTTTATATGCATCATTCCTAATGTGCTTATCACATCACTCTTTGGCATATTTTATTACATATCCCTTCTGCCCTACAAAATAATATGCCTCTTGTGAGTAGGTGTCATTCCCTACTTCTTCTTAAATACATATTTGTACTTAGAGACTTTTGATCAAAATCCCGTTTATAAGCTTAAGACACAACACTAATCGTGATTTCATTATTCTTCCTCACATTGTGGATAAAAAGTGGAAAAACAAACTGTGATTTTTAACTATTGCTCTCAATTAAATGAAATCACAAGCTGGGTGCAGCCTTCTGAAAGAAAAGATAAATTTCACCTTATTGCAACAACTGAAACATATAATGCTTATAAAGGGAAATGTTTTAACAAATATTGTATTCCTCTGCTGTTTCTTTCACTTATTGAAAAGAGAGAAACCTGCTCCTTGACCCTGTTTTACTCAATGAGACAGTGGGATTACAGTTGGGCCTCACCATGGCCAATCATTTCTGCCATGAAAAGTGGGCAATACACTTTCCCCCAGATCAATGCCCAATATGTAGACAAAACCTTCAGGTTCATTCCTGCCAGATAGTTCTGCTGTGGAAAGAACTGAATATGTTTCCCAAGGGGAGGTTGGAGCCACATAAGTAAGGGGTAAACCTGAATGTAATTTAAATATTATTTGAGGTCGCTTAAAAGGGGGCAGTAGAATAATACCTTGATACTACTAAGTCTTTCATTGTCATTTTTTTCTAATTTAATAGAATCAAAATTAAGCCTGTATCAGTGATGGAACTCACATCTGATTTTTTTCAATTACCCAATCCAAGCACCAGCATAGCACTTTATATGTCAAGGACACATAGTAATTGCTGATGACAATTAATTTGATAATTAAAAATAAAATTTTAATTGGTTTTTATTTCCATATTCATTTCTTCTGCTTATCATATTTAGATTGATAAAAATCATTGTGTTTATACAAAAGACCATGCTGATTTCTATCATTCTTCTTTAATTCATTGTAATGATTTTTTAAATCAACAACAACAGAATATTTTAGTCACAGAATTTTTAAAAAGATGTGGGACATGTATGCACTGAAGTTAAGAGCTCTTAAGAAAGAAAAAGGAAATCTAGAATTGATTTTGTTGTTTTGTTCAAAGTCTAACAGAGTATATGACCCTGACGCATACGCGCCCTTTCTCTCTTTGTCCCTCTCTTTGTAATATATATGTCTATGTGTGTCTGTAGGTGTATATGTGTGTGTGTATTAGATGGAAACATAGAGAGTGACCCTGAGAAAAGCAAGAAAAAAAGACACAGGAACCCAGAAGAAATAGCACAAAATATACGTTAGAAATGAAAAGAAGTTTTGGTGGACCCTGAAGAAAAGTCTATGTTACATAAAAGCTGCTTTGGTCACACCTTGAATGCATACTTGGGTTGTAGTCTTCAGAGGCTCTTATCACTTGTTTGGTCTGCTTTTGAAATGCTAATAATATCTTTAGAGTCCTCAGTCCATTTGGAACCTGAAGGACATTAAAGCATTCATTTTCAAACTTCACAGTTGGTTTTTAGATAAAAGTTTATTCTCTATGGAATCAAGGAGTTTTTGTACAAGTTGGCAATGGGACAGATATTTTTTAATCTTCTTTGGCCACGTATATGTTAGTCGATTTGCCACCTGTGCCAGTCCCTTTGAAATGAAAATTTGCCTGATTGTCTCATTTTATTAAAGATTAGGGCAGTCTCATTCCTTTTTTTTTTTTTTTTTTTTTGAATTTTTGAATTTTATTTAATTTATTTATATAGCAGGTTCTTATTAGTTATCTATTTTATACATATTAGTGTATATATGTCAATCCCAATCTCGGTCTCATTCTATAATTCTTGAAAGCTACATTGAAACTAGTATTAATTTCATTATTATGAGCTATTTTTCCAAATCAAGTACAAATATTTTCATCTCTTGTGGATAATGGACAACATGATCTAAGGATAACTATGTAAATTAAAACCCTGCAAGATTAAGTCTGTTTTACTATAAAATAGACCATAACCATTGCTTGTAGTTCTTTAAGAGCCTTATTTAATCTTCTAGACTATAAATAAAATGTCCACAACAATCTTGGAGAGGTATGTGTGCTTTTGTACATACTCACACAATATGGGGCTTTATTTTCTGAGATACACTGCTCTGTATTTACCTCAGTCTAAGAGAAATTTATTTCTTTCCTGTAGTGCATTCATTCATTCATTTATTGAAATAGCACATACTTATTTGAAGTAAACTAAATAAAAGGGAGAGGACATGATACTAATATCACAAAATCTAGCAAGGAAGAAATTTGAGGAAAAGTAAGTAATCATAAGATAATGTAATGTTTCCTGCATACTGTTGTGCCATGGCCTTCCTGGAGAACAGAGAGAAAAAAATTAATGACTTTGATGGTATGAATCTGGGAAAATATCATAGAAAATTTAGTAGTCAAAATAGACTATGAAAGATAGGAAGGATTTCACCTGTAAGAGATATGAGAAAAAAAGTTGCCAGAAAAATTATTTCAGTAAGTAAAGGACCTATATTTTCCATTGGAAAATTACCTTTCTCCGTTTTGTATTTTGTCTAGCAATTCATAAAAGTGTGGCAATCCCTCAGCACTAGAAAGTATAGGAATACGACCCAGGCCAGGTCAACCTAAATCTATTTCCCTGCAACTTGAATACTAATCATAACAACTCAAGGTATCCTGAAAATAATTCTCTGATAAGAACTTACATTAGCTTGTGGTAATTGGATTCCCAGAAAACCTCTGGTTTTTATTGTTTATGAAGCCAGATTCTATTTAACTATGATTCAGTGAGATACTCAACATTTTTCTTTCTCACTCAGATATAAAAAATAAATAAATGAAAATATTTTTAAAAAGTAAAGAAAAAACTAACATCAGAGGTAAATATTTCCTTCAGAAAATGAATCAGCAGGCTGGATAGAGCTGAGGAAATGATCAGTGAATTTGAAGGTAGGTAAATAGAAATTATTGAAACTGAAAAAGAGAAAAAAATATTGATAATGTATATATGTGAATAAATATCAAATGGTATAAACATGTATGTAATTTAAAGTCTGAGAAAACAGGGTAGAAGAAATATTTAGAGAGAGAAACGCCAGTGATTTTCAAAAATTAATCAAATTCGATAGACAACACAACCAAGAATCTCAGCAAACACAAACAGGATTTAAAAAAAAAAACCAGGTAAACAAAAACCAACCAATCAAAAAATTAAAATGTCTAGACACATCATATTCATACAGCTGAAAAGAGAAACTTTTTAAGACATCCAAATAGGGAGACAGGGAATTGTATACTAAAGAACAAAAATCAGAACTATAGCATATTTCTTATCAGAAACTATACAGGATGGAAGATAATGGAACCACATCTTTCTGTTTTGAGAGAAAAAAATATTTAATCCCAGAATTCTTTACCTGGTGAAAATATTTTTTCGTAAATGAAAGTAAAATGAAGATGTTACTCAGAGAATCAAACCTGATAGAATCTATTGCCAACAGATATGCACTACAAGAAATGTTAAAGTTCTTCAGAAAGAACAGTATGATACCAGATGAAAATTTATATCTACATAAATAAAGAACATAAGAATTAGTAAAAATAAGGTTAAATATAAAAGTCATGTTTTTCTGTTGTCTAATGCAAAAAAAACTAATGATGTGCTAAGTCTGTTATGTGTACAAAAGTAAAATGAATGACATTGATAACAAAGAATGGATAGAACAACATGAAAATGTATATTATAAGGTTTTCCACTATATGTTAAATGGCTATATGAAGGTAGACTGTGATAGATAAAAATGGAGAAGAACAAATGCAACTGTAAAAAACAACTAATATGTGAACAATGAACAAGAGGAATTTAAAATTAAAAACATAAAACCATTAACATTAGCACTCAAAAATTGCTTAGATATAAATCAAACAAAACATGTGTAAGATATATATGAATTATAAAACTCTGATGAAAGACATAAAAGAAGAAGTAAATAAATGGAGAGATATTCCATATTCATGGAAGACTCATTATTGTCAAGTTGTCATTTCTTCCTAAGTCAATCTATAATTTGAATTCAATCCAAATAAAAATCCCTGAAAATTATGTTCTAGATATCCACAAACTGATTCTCAGTTTATATGGAGAGGCAAAAGGCCCAGAATAGCTAATGTAATATTGAAAGAGAAGACCAAAGTAGGAGGACTGACTCTACCCAACTTTATGAAAGCTATAGTATAAAGCTGCAGTAATCAAGACAGCGTCGTATTCATGGAATAACAGGCAAATATAATAAAGTGTCAGAAGTGTCAGAAAAATAACATTTTTTTCTTTTCTCTCACCTCCATCTGGCTAGACCTTTCAGCAGTTCTACAGATATGAGTTTTCTCTTATCTCCAAATAACACACAAATATTTTTTTAAGAGCTGAATGTGTTATGTACATGATTGTGGACAGTGGTTATCTTTTGATGTGGGATGTGAAAAGCCAAAAGTTTCTAGGACTAAGGATGGTTAGAAGAGAGATGCTTGTGACTCCCAATCAGGGGGTGGACCTGCTGATTCATATTCTCAGCAAAGGACCATATGGGCATATACCTACTTGTTTTCAGGGGAAGAAACAGTCTTTGGCAGGAGTCGGTGACCAGTATAGGTCAAAAATAACAAGATCAAAGAGTACAGAAATCTAAAGTTCCTGGATGTTAAGAAAACCAGAGGAGTGATTGGGGAGAAAGCCAAAACGGAGAATTTTTTTCATGAAAAATTTTCTCATGGCAGTTGTAACACAGACTCAGATTTAGTTTGTTTTTAGAAAAATGGAATGATGTGATACAAATATAATGATGAGCATTATTTGTCATTACAGGAAGTAGAATACAGTAGCTCTATGTTTTCAAATGATCCCTCCTCACTAAAAAGGAGAGAAAGAATTGCAGCATGATTTAAAATCTGAAATTCCTCTCGTTCTCCATCTCTCTTGTCCCACTTACATAACTGTTCTGAATAACTTCAGTTATCCCAACACACACACACACACACACACACACACACACTTTATTGACAGTGATGCCAAGAAACAAATGCTCAAATTAGATATATTCAAAAGCTTGTATAAAGAAATGGGATGGAGAGATTTCCATTTATGTTTTAAAAAATGTAATACATGGAGTAATAAAGTGTTTTCACATGGCCCTGATGCTGTAAAGGTGTGATTATGCTGTTTAATTTGTATCATCGCAACATATAATTTTTGACATCTGGCTGACGAGCTTTTTGTAATTATAACTCTATTCGGACAAAATTTATAGATCTATATCTATTTATAGGTTAGGATAATAAAAATAAAAGATAAATTATTGGTTATAGTAGTAATATCAGATGTTTCCCTTGATTACAAAGCTATGGCATGGGCTTCCCTGGTGGTGCAGTGGTTGAGAATCTGCCTGCCAGTGCAAGGGACACAGGTTCGATCCCTGGTTGGGGAAGATACCACATGCTGCGGAGCAGCTAAACCTGTGCACCACAACTACTGAGCCTGCCCTCTGGAGCCCATGAGCCACAACTACTGAGCCCACATGCCACAACTACTGAAGCCCGCATGCCTAGAGCCTGTGCTTCGCAACAAGAGAAGCCACCGCAATGACAAGCCTGCACACCGCAACGAGGAGTAGCCCCCACTCGCCGCAACCAGAGGAAAAGCCCGCACACAGCAACGAAGACCCAACGCAGCCAGAAACAATAAATAAATAAAATAAAATAATAAATAAATTAAAAACAAAAAAACCCAAAGCTATGGCAAACATATTCCAGCATGGCCATAAGGAACTGAGAGTCAGTAAATTAAGATTATAATCTTCAGTAAGAATTTATCATCTTAGTACATCTATCAAAGTTGTGGTTAGTCAGATATATTATCAGTTGCTGCTAATCTATGAAATTTATCCAAAAGGTAAAATAATGCTGACTTGCTCTAGCTATTTGCCAGTCTTAATTGACCTTTCCAGTCATTTCAATATTACTTCATTTTGAATACTGTTATATAACTGAGTCAAAGATGGTCCCTGTGTATTGCCCCTATATTATTTACTTCTTTACTGCAGGCTGAGATCTATCAGTAAAAAGACTTGCTGGTGTCAAATTCAAATTTTTACATGTCAAAGAAGAGGTTGCTTAAAATATTGTCAATTTTTGTCTTTATCATACCATTATTGCATTATGGGCATTTCTTTTACATTTTATTACATTATATTGTAATTTATTTCTTCATATTTGTTTTCTGTACTAGATCATGGCCTATGGAGGAGCCATGTCTGAGCGATTTGATTTTCTAATACCTTGTATAATTCATATTGCATAGTAGACTCTAAATAATGAATATGTGAACATGAAACATCATTATATTTAATGATATGTATGTCTATATAAATATGTATGTATTATAGGTATGTGTGTGTGTTGCATATACTAAGGATAAGAGCCCAGACATTACAATTTTCTTTACATAGTATCAGTCCTAACATATGTGGGCTTGTCATTGAAATGCTGACATGTCACACTCATGTGAGTCATTTATCTTTTCTAAGATAAAGCTCCTTCATTATAAACTTTTAAAACTAGGTTTTGGTTAAGTATAGTGTGGAAGCTAAATCTGTGTATCTGTGTAGAAAGAAAACCAAATGACATATCTCATACATAATTGAAAATATTAAGATAACAATGGATTTTTATGCTATTTTAAAATTTTTTAAATATAAGACTTCAGATTGTACTCAAAGTTCATGTATGTCAGAAATAACAGATTATATACAATCTAAGCTAATTGATGGTTTCAGTGTGTCTTCTACACTAAAAAATGGTATGAGACTTTTGAAAAACTTCTGTAGCATGTGAAGGGGGATAATGTTGGGCATAAGTTGGAGTAGCTTAGTCTTTTCCTAGTGCACTGTTCACTATATGCTACAAATCATAGCATAGTTGGCTTCATAATCATAGTTGGCTTCAAATCAGTTCTGAATTACATATGAACAGGTAGCATCATAATATGTATTATTACAGTAGTACTGATTGACACCTAGATATCAGAAAATTGGCTAGAGTTTGGCTGATCAAGTAGACATAAAGCTTAAAAGCTGAGAATTGACTAACAATTGCATTCACATAGAATGTGGGAGCTATTAGAAACATCTCATTATTTAGGGAACATAGTGCTGGATTGCACTAAACTCATTTAGTTAAGTATTATGTGGAAAGAGATGTAAGCATAAATCTTGTATATCTTAAAAATTTTTGTTTTCACTTCATTGACCTTCCTCCAGTAGCCATCCTGGCACTGACAATGAGAAACAATGATAAGATAAACTCAGGAACCTTAGCACTGACATCTTTGAGCTGGTGTATCTGCTCAGCATTCCAACTTCGAAATTTCTTGTCATATGATAGAAAAATAAAGCACTCTGTGTATATTTTAGCCACTATTACATGGGTTTATTATAACATGTGAAATTAAAATTCCTAACAGAGATAGTGTATGTATGAGTGTGTGAGTTATATGTGATATGTTACATGTATTTAGTAGACGTGTTTATAGATGACTGTAAGAGTATGAAAAATGCCAAAGGATGTATTTTCAATTGGTGATACAAATTGTGTTGGGATGGTGCAGGCATGATATCAATTGGAAAGAACTTCATAGATGAAGTGACGTATGATGCACGTCTTTAAGAAGGTTATAGCCAAGTAGTAGTAGAAGAGAAGGTTAAGTAAATGTTAGCAAGCACATTGAGCAGTGGATCAGATGGCAAGGATGTCAGATCAATTTTCTAGTGGTTAAAAGAAATAGAAAATCAACGCAACAGGACATCAGGTTGCTACCATGTATATACTGAAACAGAACTGAAAAGTTATGTAAAGATAAAGTTTACTTGTTTCAAAAGCTTCCTTCAAATATTTTCATGGTGTTCAACATTTCTATATAAAACCCAAAGGAGAATTTCATGCTCCTGTGGCTTTACAAGCCCATTTCCCACCTCCTCATCCCCAGGATAAATCCCTGAAACATGCCATTGGAATTTAAACTAAGTCTAAATGAGACAATACTTTGTTTAATGAAATGTTATTCTAACTTGAAAGGAAGAGATAAAAAAATAAGGGAAGAGAGAAGGAAGGAAGATAAGGAAGAAAGGAAGGAAAGAAGGAAGATAGAATAAAGGAAGGAAGGATGTTGTAATTTGGCTGAAAACACTTAACAGTACTTTGAAGAGTGAATGCTCAATTTTGCCTTAGTAAATTCAGCTACTCCACAACTCCCATTCCAGTGCAGTCCTACCAATTTAAAGTTATAAAGGCCAAGAATACTGTTAAATGCATTGACTTTGCTCTTTACTTACAATTCTCTGAATAGCCTCTAAAACTGACTAGTAAATAGGGATAAAGTTGCCTCCTACAGGAAAGTGCACAGAGAAAATGGAAAACCAACAGAAAACTGAAAATGACTTTGATAACATCTTAGTCACTCTGCAGGGTTACTTAGCCTCAGAACATTTGCTAATTCATATAGATTATCTTTGAAATATTCCAACCATTGAAATAAAATGAAAATAGTTACTAACTTTATTTACATGGCATGACTTGAGTTTCTTTTAGCATGCCAAATAATGACAGAAAAAACTCTATCTGATAGCAAAAACTCTTATTAGAATCTTAATCTCTGCATTCAGCTCTGGGTGGATTTGCATATTTGTATACAAAGTCATTTATGAGCAAAATTTCAAATATGTGAGATGCTAATTCTATGAATTCTGTTAGGTCACCAGGTTGGACACTAGTAATGCATATAGGTGCGTTGAGTTGAGAAATAATGCAGAGTCTACACATTGTACTGCATGGGCATTTTCTACCTTCGTTTTTGAAGAGGAAAAAAACACTTAAGTTGTGTTTGGAAATGATATCATTCAGTGCACGTCACACAGTTTGTTCTACTTATGTATGTATCACATTTGTTCTTTGGTGAGTTACTACTGTTTTGATGAGTATTGCATAATTGTGTAACTGTCATGTTAAATCTAAAAAATATCTTTAAAACCAGTGGGCTTCCTTGTTTATCATAACTGCCCAACAGGGTGAGCAGTTTGGACTGTTTTCAGTGACTAATGCCTTTAGCACACTGTGAAATGCTATGCATCCCGTGTCCTCTCCACTACTCCCCAGACTGAAGAGTTCCTGAAGAGGTTTATTAAATATTAGGTAGCTGAGTCTTTGGATGGTGCACAATTCTTCTTGCACATCTTAGACAGCATTTTATTTTTCATTTGGAAACTCATTTTAATGTTGATGGTAAGAAAAGAATCATTCAATTCTTCAGAATTTAATGTTGGCCATCTTGATCTAAGATATTTAGTGAACACATAGATAATAATAGTTCAACTATACAAGGTACGTATGTGACATATCTCATAGATATGCAGGGAGTTAATGTTATATAATAGAAAGAACAGTGAGCTATGACTCAGGAAGCCCTGTTGCTCATTAAAACCTGTTTTTAAACTAGCAGAGCCTTTCTATATCTGCAAATGGGTACTGTAATGCTGGCTATAATTCACAGATTTACTATAAAGAATATTTTAAATAATATATGCAAAGATTTTGGAAATTTTAAAGGGGCTTTTATAAATTCCACCAATCATCTTTATTAATGTTTTCATTGCAATTCATACTCTTTAAATTTCCAGACAATAGCTTGAGGCCATTCTTTCTCTCTGATAGCCTTCCCTGTGTTTTAGTATTATTAAAAATCTTAAATATTAATAGACAATTGATTAATGTGTTTTATGCTAAGTATTGAGATTTAAGGATATCTAAATCAGCATAGTAAGCCTGTGGAAATCTTTTTTGACTGTAGACTTTTCTTGTTACTATTGTTAGCAAAAACCAAACTGTATCTGCAGTGTGGTCCATGGACTAAAATGTTGTTGTGATTTACCATTATTTTTATGAATCTAAGACAATCACATGCAACCATATGCATAAATTGTACAGAGAAACTGAAATTCTGTTATTGACTCAAGGCAACAAACCTGAGTTACTTCCCTCTTGAGGGAGAAAAAAATTGAGTTACTTAATTCAAGTCATATAGTTATTGATCACATGGTGTGTAATGCACTCTGCTGTATAATTGTAAGCTTCTAAGTCCTATGAGGACCACTGTGCTAAAGGGTTTGTATGAAAGTACCTCCTGTTTCAGATTTATTCTTATCATCTTTTCTCTTTCTTTAACTTCACAATGTAGCTTTATTTCAGTATTCTAATTTTAAAAAAATTGCTAATCTCAGGTCAAGAACTTTGAAAGGGTCTGAGATTTTGACTATTTCTAACTAATAAGTTAGCTGCAGACACTGGCAAAATATGCAAAACTTCTGGGTAGGGAGATGAAAACTTTATTGCACACAGTACCACAGGTTGCATGAATATCATCATTGCCTTGGTTCCGTGGTTCCCCCTTGCTCTACAGGTCCCATGAATATAAAAAAGAGGTACCCAGTTGATACTGCTCATGCAGTAGTTTTCCTTCATAATTGATAAACTCCAAGTTCAGGGGATCTGAATCCTTTCTAATGGGCTGCTTCCCTGCCCTTTGGCCCAAAGGGACACACTATTTCTATCTTCCAAGGCTGTTTGCTATACATATATCCTTGAAAAGATAGAAAACGGGCAAGAAGTATCTCTGCTCACAGATATGCAAACATATGAGAGACCATGAAGAGTGTCTCACAAGATATTATAACATTTATTATGAAACAATAAGCATAATACTATCTGAATTTGAGCTATGTTTCTGTTTGGATGTGCTAATATATGTACTGCTATAATAAGCAACACATGAATTATCATTTAAATTACTGTGTCCAAAGTGTGTTTGCAGGGGGCTTCCATCTTGACACATGCTTCAATATCACCTACATGGGAAGATTGGACAGGATAACTCATTTACTGGCTCTTAATGCTTCTGCTTGGAAGTGGCATATATTACTATTTATTTGTATGTCATGTCACAGTCACACTTAACTTCCTAGGAGGTAGGAGGCACAGTCTTATCATGTGTCTGAAAGATGACCAGCACTAATGACAAGTCTACATGTGCATGGAAAGAAGAATTCTTATATTTGTAATCAGATCTGGTGATGACCACCAAAAACTTCCAATTTTATGCTTTAGATGATATTGTTGCTTTCATACATAGTCAACAGAAGAGGAGAAATAAAAAACAATTCCTGTTTGGGAACAGAGAATCTCTTCTTTGAGAATGAGAAAATTCTGACTTCCTTGCAGTTAGGAAGTCAGAATTTCTTTGCCGTTTGTGCCACAGGACCAAAACTGCCTGCCATAGTAATATGTAAATATTGTAAAATATCAGCTTTTCAGAATAAATACATAGTAAATATGGCTCTATTATCATTCCGCTGTGATAATATATTCCCACTTGCTTTCACTTTACCAATCTACTCACTCTACTACCTAAACTTCTCTCTCTCCACCTTGAAGAAGTCTTTGGAAATAGTATTTAAAACTGTAATACCATTCTGAGTTCCAGACCTTGGCTTAAATCAATTTTCAAGAGCATTAGATAGCAGAAATTTTGTTTTTGTTTTCATATTACAATATAATGAAATTTTTGAACTACTTTTTCTTAAAAATATACAGAGATAAAATACCATAAAAATGAAGAGTTGAAAAATACAGGGATCATTACTAATCTGATGAAAAGCTATTCCTCAGGCCCAACATTTTATGGAGTTGAAAAGATTTCAAAATTGCTAAATAGCTACAGCAAAGACAGCAGAAGTTAGAACTATCTGTGACATGATGAAATGTCCTTGAGGTATTAAGTATACAAATAGAGAAAATACATCTTTGTATGTTAAATTGTAGAATTTTGCATATTAAAACTATGTCATTATTATTTTGTTTAAATTTTAGGAAAATTCTTGCTTACGTACAAAATAAAATCATTACACAAATTGCAGTATATTTTGCAGCAAGAAATTGTTTTTTATAAAATTGACTGTTGAATTATTAATAATAAAGATACAATATTTATATATTTTAAACAAGGAAGCAATAATGGGAAATGCATTGTTAAGTTCTCATTGAGTATACCAGGGATTATAACCTTCAGAGAAAGTAGGGATAGCTATAAGCACTTTGAAATCATTAAAGGATAGCTCAACTTCTATGAAACTAAAACTAATGCTATTACTCTAAAGCAAGCATTGGTAGTCATTGTCTGTCCTGGTCCTCTTCTTACCTATCCTTTCTTCTCACTCATCCTTTCTTCTTTGTCTCATACCATTCTCAGTTCCATGCTTTTTTCCTCCCTCCCTCCCTTCCTTCCTTCCTTCTTTCCTTTTTGGATGCTTTCTTCCTCATATGCTATGGCAGCATTGCTATCATATTAGTTTCTATTGCTGCTGTAAGAAACCACCATAAGCTTAGTGTCTTAAAACAACAAAAAGTTATTCTCATATAGCTCTGGAGGTCAGAAGTGAAATGAATTTCATGGGGCTAAAATCAAAGTATTGATAGGACTGCATTATTTCTAGAGGGTCTAGATGAGGATCTGTTTCCCTGCTTTTTCCAACTTCTAGAGGTTACGCACATTCCTTGACTTGTGGCCACCAGTCAACAACAATTGTATTATTCCTATCTCTCTTCTAGTCATCACATCTCCATCTTTAATTCTAATTCTCCTGCCTCTTTATTTACTTGTGTGGAGCCTTGTGATCTCATTGGTCCTGCCTGAGTAATACAGAATAATCTTCTCATCTTGCTATCCTTAACTTAATCATATTTGCAAAGTCCCTTTTGCCATATCCATAGGTTCTGTGAATTAAGACATGAATGTCTTTGGTTGGCCATTATTCTGCCTACCATATCCAAGAAAATGTCTGTATTGGTCCTGATTCTCTAGAAAAATGGAACCAACCGTGTGTGTGTGTGTGTGTGTGTGTGTGTGTGTTTGTGTGTGTGTGTGTGCAGAAAGTGCTAGTATAGAAGGGGATGATAGTGGTGATAATCCTGCATGCAGTAGCCTATAGGACTTACTTTGAGTATACATATGGTACTTGGGGATACGCAGAAATAATCATTGAGGAAAGGCACTATGATGGTTAATTTGATGTGTCAGTTTGACTAAACCACAATTCTCAGATATTTGGGCAATCATTACTCTAGATGCTTTTTGTGAAGGTGTTTTTGGTTGAGATTAACATTTAAATTGGTAGAATCTGAGTAAAGCAGATTACCTTCCATAATGTGAGTGGGTCTCATTGAATCAGTTGAAGGCCTTAATAGAACAAAGACTGACCTCTCTGAAAAAGAAAAGAATCTGTCAGCTGACTGTTTTGGGGCTTGAACTGCAACTATTTCTTGGGTCTCCAGCCTGCTGAACTATCCTGCAGATTTTGGGTTCACCAAGCCTCCACAATCACATGAGCTAATTCATTAAAATAATCTCTCCCCTCCCCTTTCCACCCACAGAAGAGTGTCT
The DNA here is from genome assembly GCF_965194805.1 of Balaenoptera borealis. Classification (NCBI taxonomy): domain Eukaryota; kingdom Metazoa; phylum Chordata; class Mammalia; order Artiodactyla; family Balaenopteridae; genus Balaenoptera; species Balaenoptera borealis. Next base: position 91,764,505 of record NC_138861.1, on the reverse strand, counting down.
GTGGTTCACATGGATAAACCATTGCTTTGGAATAATACTATCTCCTGTTAGACCCTATTACTATTGATGGACCACTGACTGTCAGGTGGTCCCAAGTCATAGTGTACTGAGTACTTTCAACACTTTAATCTATACTGTGTTATCTACACAAGAGGAAACAAACCTTTATTCTGCCACTTACAGACATGTTTCAAAGTAGTTAATGTCACAATATCTTATAAAGTGTTAACTGAAAAACAGTCATTCTATTTTTTTTACTTGTGTCTCTCTTCCCTTAATAGGACTCAGACAGAAGTCCATGGGTGGTTAGGCTCAAAGACAAATATGAGTGTTGAACATCATGCTGTACTCAGAATTGCTTCTCTTGGCTGATAATGAAAGTTTTTTTACTAAGCCAAGCTTGACTGCCTGATTCTTCCTTTATGATGAGCTCTCTCCCAGGATGCTTCTCAGGGGATTATTACAATAGAGTTCTGGAGCAGGCTGCCAGACACAGAGACATGACTGAATCTCATATATGGACAGAGTGTTGACTAAAGCCATGACATCTCCACTCCTCCCAGCCCCTCCCAAGCTTCTGAAAACTAGTTTTGCCCTCTAAAAAAACTTTTTAAGTTTTGTAAGTTTAACTGTTTTAAAAATCTTTTTATAGAAATAAAAGAGTAATTCTAGTGCTACTTCTTGATAATAGAAGAGAGTAATTGTAGATGCAGAGATGTGAAGTACATATATTTTTAAAATTGAAAAAGAAAAGTAAGTGGGCATTGGACTTCCTTGTCATCTAAAGCAGTAAGTCAGCAAGAAGAATGAGGGTTTGTTAATTCAACAATTTTATGATTGTTTAGGAATCTCTTTTAATTTCATAGTGTTTATTATGTGGCTGTCATTTCTGATTCTCCATCATACTTAATATTAAGCTCCTAAGAAGGAAATAAAAAAGAGAAAGAGGGATGGAGACAATTGTTTACCTGCAGCCAATTTTGAGGAAAGAAAAAACTTAAAGAAGTAAAGTGAGTTGTGGTAAATCTGAGAAAGAAAAAGTCGAATTTTATGGTCTAAGGAAGGAGAGTACATAAATGTTTTGGGTGGAGAAGTGATGACTTTAATATCAAGGGACCTATGTGAGGTTGCCTGACATTTGTGTCTGTGAAGGTACATGTGTGAAAAGCACTGTATGCCTTCAATAATTATTTGTCAGTTGAAAGTATTTGAAAATTACTGTATATAAGTAATTGGTAGTACAATAATGAAATTTTTAAAAATATATTTCTAGGCATTTCTACATCTAAACTGTTTTCTAGTTTTATATTTTAAAAACCTTGCAGAATAGAAAATAACTGTCTAAAAAACCTTTTTTAGTATGTAAGTCCATGCCTTTCACTTAATGATTCACATTATTGATAAATTGCCTCATTGATAAACTGGTCCATTTTATTAATCTTGAATCAGGCAAATAAGAAGATGTAATTGCTGCAAGTCACTTTCATTTGCCATAGTTTTCTCAAAGGCTCATCTTCATATGTCCTCAGAAATACCTAATTAGCTTTTATTTAATATGAGCACATGCAGAATATAAATGGAATAAATTACAATTCATTGAAACTCAAATATTTCCAATTATTTCATTTGATAAAATATTGAGAGTTTAAAAAAAAAATTTTATATAAGTACTTAGAAAGTATGAATCTAAGCCCCACTATTTGTAAATTGTGTTACCAACATTAACCAGCTAATTCATTGCTAACCTAATTTATGTGGCAAGCTAGAACATTATTTAGGTGACTAAAGAAAGCTTACTATATCTAGGATTACCAAAGAAGGTAGAATTTACTTGCTGAATTGCCTGATTTTTATGTAATGACAGAAAACTTTATGTGGGTGCAATATCATAACGAACAAATAGAATGAAAGTATACAACTGCACATATCTGCCTGTATCAGAGTGGCAGACTTGTAAAGCAATTTATCTGCCATTATTTCAAGAATAAGACAACCTGGGTTCACGGTGTGCCTTGCCATCTCCTCAATAACTGTGAACGAAAGTACTTCATTTCTCAAAGACTCATTCCTAATTGTAAAGTGTGGATAATAATAGCATTCTCTCAATAGTGTTTGTAATCGTTTGCTCAGGTTATCATAACAGCATACTATAGACTAGGTCACTTAAACACAGAAATTTATTTTCTCACAGTAATAATCACTTGTGTATTTTACTTCAAAACTGCCAAAATAATGAATTGTGCTTATTCCTAAAAAGAAAGCAAATTTTTGCATCATACTCAGACTAATAAAATAATGGTATTTACATAAAAGTTAACATGATACATTTAAGAAAATTCTGAAACTATACTTCAGATATGGTCAATAACATTTTCCTCAATTTTAGAGGCTGGAAGTCCACAATCAAGGTGAAGTCCAATCTGGTTTCTGGTAAAAACTCTCTTCCTTCATTGTAGATGGCCACCTTCTCACTGTGTTCTCACATGGCCTTTCATCTGTGCACAGGCACTCCTGGTGTCTCCTCCTCTTCTTATAAGGACATAAGCCTATTTAATTAGCATCCCACCCTAATGATTTGATTTAACCTTAATTACCTTCTTAAAGGTCCTGTCTTCAAATATAGTCACATGGTGGTTAAAGCTTAAATTAGTGAATTTTAGGGGGATGCAATTTATACCATAACAGTGTTGCAATGAAATGAAATCATGTAATGAAAGTGCTTACCACACAGTAAAAACTCAAAAGTGTTAACTGTCATACTTTAATGTCATCACCTAGGAGTAAATCTTGAATCTCTCTGATCTGGAAGCTTTACCTAGTAGATTATCTAGGTGGCTAAAGAAGCCACTGCACCTCTCACCTTATTCCCAAGAGGTGAACAAAATCTCACTCCTTTCCCAGAGAATGTGTTTTGGTCCCTTCTCTCCAGTTCTCATACTCAGAATTTTCAAATCATTCCCCACCATTCCCCAAACCTCAAGCTTTTGCAGAAATGAAGAGTAATTTTGCAAAAATGAAATAAAACTAAACCAAAAGGAAAAAACACAAAGGTTTGGGTATGCTGACTGTGATATACACATACCACAGATACAAACCCACTAATTATGGCTAATGTCTGCAGATTAAGTATGCATTTCCAAAAAGAGTCCAATTTTTTTTGCATTATTGAAAAATCTCAGCATTTCATATCTATTTTTACATAGTTTTATAAACTGTTTGTCCCTTCACACACACATACCCCCTATTTGACTCCTGGACTGTTTTTATTGTTCATTAAGAATACCAGTTAGATTGCAGTTCTTGATTTTAAATCATTTTATGCAAATGTTGCCTACACATGTAAGTTTATAAATAAACAACATGTGTTTCATTTTCAATTTCATTAATATTTTACACCTAGAATTGCAGTTATAGCAAGTTTATGGAAACGAGTTTCTGGCTAGAATTTAAATGAAAGAACAAAGAAAGCCATCTAGCACGTTGACTTTAGAAGGCTTCAGGAAGGATTACATTTTTAGACTAGATATGGCTAACAAGTTCTGTATCTGGAACAACATCTTATAATCACTTGTGTATTTTACTTCAAAACTGCCAAAATAATGAATTATGCTTATTCCTAAAAAGAAAGCAAATTGTGCATCATACTCATACTAATAAAGTAATGGTATTTGCATAAAAATTAACATGATACATTTGAGAAAATTCTGAAACTATACTTCAGATATGGTCAATAACATTTTCCTCAATTTTAGAAACAATGCATTTAAGTCTTGTAAATTAAATCTGATATAAATCTTCAAATAACTCTTTCATTTTAGAAATGTAACATATGGATCATTTTACCTTGCACTTACATAGTTTTCAAAATTCCAATGTGTTTATGCCTCACCTTTATCATAGTAAAGAATGACTGAGCATCTACATAAAGATAAAACTATGAAAAAAGACTCTGTTCTCTAGGAGTATACAGTTAAATATTTCTTCACCTACCATTCAGGTCCCCAGTGGATTGGTTGATGCCCACCCACATTGGTGAGGGTGAATCTCTTTACTCAGCCTGCTGAGATAAATGTTAATCTCTTCCAGAAACACCCTCACAAACATACCCCAGAAATAATATTTTACCAGCTATCTGGGAATCTGTTAGGCCAGTCAAGTTGATATATAAAATTAACTATCATACTCAGCTAATTTAAGATTTTAGAACTTGAGTGAAACTTACACAACATTCATTAGACAAGCAAATTATAATAATGAATATATGTGATTGTGCTCTTCCTATGAGCTAGGTAGTGCTTTAAATGCTTTATCTATTTTCTTAACATGCTGGGAGACGGGTGATGTTCTTGTTCAAGGAAACCTAGCTACTAGGTATGGAGCTTGGATCTGCAGTGAGACAGTGGGTCTCCACAGCTGGAGGTCTTGATCATGGTGTTTTACTGACAACTGTGCTATAGTTATGTGCATGCTATAGGCAAAGGACTCCTCTAGGCACTGCAGTAAATGCAAAATGAATAAGCTGTAGTTCCGTTTCTTAATGTACAACTTGTAAGCACTTAATTATAATACCATGCAAAAGGATTGAACACTGATCAAGGCTCAAAGTGCTATGGAGACGTAGAAGAAAATTTCTGATTGAAGGATAGGAAATGTTTTCATAAGGAAGTTGCTATGTTAGCTAGGTCTTGAAAAATGGGATTTCGTAGTTGACTTGATATTTCTTCCAATTTATCATTCCCTTCTGTATAATAGAATTGTGTATCCTTGTCCTTTAATATATGATGGCAGTCTTTCTCTCTAGATTATATGGAGTGTATCAGCCTACCCCAATGATATTGGGCCTGGTTATGTTTTGCTTTGACCAGTGGAATGCTAGTGAACATTATATGAACTGGTATGATTATTTTTGTCTTCTTGGACTTCTGTCATCTCCATGAGAAAAACATGCCCAGTTAGTTACTAGCCCCCAAATGAGAAACGTAGAGCAGTCCTGAAACCAATCTGCAGCCTGGTACCAAATCCAACTGAACCACAAATACATGTTTCTTGCAGTAAGCTACTGAGATTTTGAAGTTGATGTTATGCAACAAAAATTAATTAACATATATTTTAAGAGATAAAGTGGTAAGAGAAACATAGAGACTTTGGTTGGAGAGGATAATATAATTAAGATACAGAGTTCCCCAAAAGATTGAGAGAATAAATCATGGAACGTGTAAAGGTTGGTAAAGTTGCACTGTTCCATCAAGTATGATCTCTATCAGGGTAGCCGTTTTGTATACTTTGTCAGTCTGTATCTCTAGTATCTAGAATAGTGCCTGTAATAAAATAGGAATTTAAAAATATTTGTTGGTGAAATGGTTGACCTGAATGCAATTAAGGATTTTTTTCCAACTGCAATCTAAAGGCTCTCAAATATTTTTCAGTAGAGGAATTTCATAAACTGTATTATGTTAGTGGAGTTATTTTTTTGTGGGGGTGGGGGGGTTAAAAAGGAAGTGTTTAATGCCCTATAATACTTCTGTTTTCATGTGGAAGGAGTAACACCTCTGGACTAACTCACTCTTCAACAGGGAAGATGGATTAGAGTAGCAAGAATTGGAGGTAAATGAAGACTCTTCTTTGGCATACTCCCTGTGATTTTGATAAAGCAGGCTTCCTGGTCACCATGTATCTATTTCATTGTCTAAAGTAGAAGCAAGTATGATAAATAAGCAGAACCAATCAGAATTCTTTTGGGGAACTTATTAAACCTATTTGAGTGAGACTCTTACTCTTTGGGATCCTTGTTATTCATTTGATGTGTTCCTAGTGCTGCTATTAATATCTGTACTAACACCTGGGGAAAGTCTACCTAAGAATTGTCAATGAGGAGGAAAGCATAAATGGGAAATGCAAAGGAAGAGTCTTGGTAATAGCTTTAGGTGTCTGAATTTAGACTTGCTTGAAGGAAAATCCAGTGCTTGGAATTTTTTGTTACGATGATTTATGAAATTAAAAAATCAAAAATTTTTTATACTTGGAGTTGGATTTCAACTGGTTTGCATTTGATTCTGTATAACTTAAAGTTGGAAGAGTTGTGATTAATGTACAGCAGGAGATGAATAGTGCAATTGAAAAAGAGAATGAGAGAGGTAATAGTATGGAGCTAGAAGAGTCATGGTGATTTATTGGATGTAAGGAGAAGAAAAACATGGAAGAATTAAAGATGATTCTGAAGTTTCAATTCTGGAGGGGGCCATGGTGGCACTATCAAACTAAAATAGCAAACAAAAAATGGGAGTAGCTTTATGGTGTTTTCTGTTGTCTGTGACAGATTTGAAGAATCATTTGGGTGGTTATAGCATGATGACTAGAAGGTAGTCAACTTTGTGATTATAGTTCAAATGAAAGGTTTACTGTGGCAATATTTATTTAGAAGTAATCAGCAGAGTTATAGGGGGAGTCATGAAAGATTATCACTTAAGAAGAGCTGACCCGGGGGGAGACCTTCAAGATGGCAGAGGGGTAAGACGTGGAGATCATCTTCCTCCCCACAGATACATCAGAAATACATCTGCATGTGGAACAACTCCTACAGAGCACCTACTGAATGCTGGCAGAAGATCTCAGACTTCCCAAAAGGAAAGAAACTCCCCAAGTACCTGGGTAGGGCAAAAGAAAAAAGAAAAAGCAGAGACAAAAGAATTGGGACAGGACCTGCACCTCAGGAAGGGAGCTGTGAAGGAGGAAAAGTTACCACACACTAAGAAGCCCCTTCACTGGTGGAGACAGGGTATAGGTGGGTGGGGAAGCTTCGGAGCCACGGAGGAGAGTGCAGCAACAGGGTTGCAGTGGGCAAAGCGGAGAGATTCCTGCACAGAGGATCGGTGCTGACCAGCACTCACCAGCCTGAGAGGCTTGTCTTCTCACCCACCATGGCGGGTGGGGGCTGGGAGCTGAGGCTCCTGCTTTGGAGGTCAGATCCCAGGAAGAGGACTGGGGTTGGCTGTGTGACACATCCTGAAGGGGGATAGTGCACCACAGCTACCTGGGAGGGAGTCTGGGAAAAAATATGGAACTGCATAAGAGACAAGAAACCATTGTTTCAGGGTGCGTGAGGAGAGGGGATTCAGAGCACCGCCTAAATGAGCTCCAGAGATGGGCATGAGCTGCAGCTATCAGCACGAACAACAGAGATGGGCATGAAACGCTAAGGCTGCTGCTGCTGCAGCGATCAAGAACCCTGTGTGCAAGCACAGGTCACTATCCACACCTCCCCTCCTGGGAGCCTATGCAGTCCGCCACTGCCAGGGTCGCATGATCCAGGGACAACTTCCCTGGGAGAACACACGGCGCGCCTCAGGCTGTTGCAATGTCACGCCAGCCTCTGCCGCCGCAGGCTCGCCCAGCATTCTGTACCCCTCCCTCCCCTCGGCCTGAGTGAGCCAGAGCCCCCTAATCAGCTGCTACATTAACCCCGTCCTGTCTGAGTGAAGAACAGATGCCCTCAGGTGACCTACACACAGAGGTGGGGCCAAATCCAAAGCTGAACCCCAGGAGCTGTGCGAACAAAGAAGAGAAAGGGAAATTTCGCCCAGGCAGCCTCAGGAGCAGTGGATTAAACCTCCACAATCAACTTGATGTACCCTGCATCTCTGGAATACGTGAATAGGCAACAAATCATCCCAAAGTTGAGACGGTGGACTTTGTGAGCAACTGTAGACTTGGGGTTTGCTTTCTGCATCTAACGTGTTTCTGGTTTTATGTTTATCTTAGTTTAGTATTTACAGCTTATTATCATTGGTAGATTTGTTTATTGATTTGATTGCTCTCTTCCTTTATATATATATATATATATATATATATATATATATATATATATATATATAATTTTCCTTTTGCTCTTTGTGAGTGTGTATGTGTATGCTTCTTTGTGTGATTTTTGTCTGTATAGCTTTGCTTTTACCATTTGTCCTAGGGTTCTGTCTGTCCAGTTTTTGTTTGTTTAATATAGCTTTAGCACTTGTTACGACTGGTAGATTTGATTTTTGGTTTGGTTGCTCTCTTCTTTCTTCTTTTTTTAAATACTTTTTAGCTTATTTTATTTTATCTTAATAAGTTTGTTTTTATTTTATTAACTTTATTTTATTTATTTATTTTCTTTCTTTCGATTTTTTTTTTCTCCCTTTACTTCTGAGCCATGTGGCTGAGAGGGTCTTGGTGCTCGTACCAGGTGTCAGGCCTGTGCCTCTGAGGCAGGAGGGCTGAGTTCAGGACATTGGTCCACCAGAGACCTCCCGGCTCCATGCACTATCAAACGGCAAAAGCTCTCCCAGAGATCTCCATCTCAATGCTAAGACCCAGCTCCACTCAAGACCAGCAAGCTACAGTGCATGACACCCTATGCCAAACAACTAGCAAGACAGGAACACAACCCCACCCATTAGCAGAGAGGCTGCCTAAAATCATAATAAGGTCACAGACACCTGAAAACACACCACCGGACACAGTCCTGCCCACCAGAAAGACAAAATCCAGCCTCATCCACCAGAACACAGGCACCAGTCCCCTTCACCAGGAAGCCTACACAATCGACTGAAGCAACCTTAGCCATTGGGGGCGACACCAAAAACAATGGGAACTATGAACCTGCAGCCTGTGAAAAGGAGACCCCAAACACAGTAAGTTAAGCAAAATGAGAAGACAGAGAAACACACAGCAGATGAAGGAGCAAGGAAAAAACCCACCACACCAAACAAATGTAGAGGAAATAGGCAGTCTACCTGAAAAAGAATTCAGAGTAATGATAGTAAAGATGATCCAAAATCTTGGAAATAGAATGGAGAAAATACAAGAAAGTTTTAACAATGACCTAGAAGAACTAAAGAGCAAACACACAATGATGAACAACAAAATAAATGGAATTAAAAACTCTCTACAAGGAATCAATAGCAGAATAACTGAGGCAGAAGAATGGATAAGTGACCTGGAAGATAAAATAGTGGAAATAACTACCACAGAGCAGAATAAAGAAAAAAGAATGAAAAGAATTGAGGACAGTCTCAGAGACCTCTGGGAAAATATTAAACACACCAACATTCGAATTATAGGGGTTCCAGAAGAAGAAGAGAAAAAGAAGGGGACTGAGAAAATATTTGAAGAGATTATAGTTGAAAACTTCCCTAATATGGGAAAGGAAAAAGTCAATCAAGTCCAGGAAGTGCAGAGAGTCCCATACAGGATAAATCCAAGGAGAAATACTCCAAGACACATATTAATCAAACAATCAAAAATTAAATAAAAAGAAAAAACATTAAAAGCAGCAAGGGAAAAACAAGTAACATACAAGGGAATCCCCATAAGGTTAACAGCTGATATTTCAGCAGAAACTCTGCAAGCCAGAAGGGAGTGGCAGGACATATTTAAGGTGATGAAAGGGAACAACCTACAACAAAGATTACTCTAACCAGCAAGGATCGCATTCAGATTCGACGGAGAAATTAAAACCTTTACAGACAAGCAAACCTAAGAGAATTCAGCACCACCAAACCAGCTTTACAACAAATGCTAAAGGAACTTCTCTAGACAGGAATCACAGAGAAGGAAAAGACCTACAATAACAAATCCAAAACAATTAAGAAATGGTAATAGGAACATACATATAGATAACTACCTTAAATGTAAATGGATTAAATGCTCCAACCAAAAGACATAGACTGGCTGAATGGCCACAAAAACAATACTGATATATATTCTGTCTACAAGAGACCCATTTCAGACCTAGGGACACATACAGACTGAAAATGAGGGGATGGAAAAAGATACTCCATTCAAATGGAAATCAAAAGAAAGCTGGAGTAGCAATTCTCATATCAGACAAAATAGACTTGAAAATAAAGACTATTACAAGAGACAAAGAAGGACACTACATAATGATCAAGGGATGAATCCAGGAAGAAGATATCACAATTGTAAATATTTATACACCCAACAGAGGAGCACCTCAATACATAAGGCAAATGCTAACAGCCATAAAAAGGGAAATTGAAAGTAACACAATCATAGTAGGGGACTTTAACACCCCACTTTCACCAATGGACAGATCACCCAAAATGAAAATATAAAAGGAAACACAAGCTTTAAATGATTAATTAAACAAGATGGACTTAATTGATATTTATAGGACATTCCATCCAAAAAAAGGAGAATACACTTTCTTCTCAAGTGCTCATGGAACATTCTCCAGGATAGATCACATCTTGGGTCACAGATCAAACCTTGGTAAATTTAAGAAAATTGAAATCATATCAAGTATCTTTTCCAACCACAACGCTATGAGACTAGATATCAATTACAGAAAAAAATCTGAAAAAATACAAACACATGGTGGCTAAACAATACGCTACTAAATAACCAAGACATCACTGAAGAAATCAAAGAGGAAATCAAAAAATACCTAGAAACAAATGACAATGAAAACACAACAACCCAAAACCTATCGGATGAAGCAAAAGCAGTTCTAAGAGGGAAGTGTATAGCAATACAATACTACCTCAAGAAACAAGAAACATCTCAAATAAACAACCTAACATTACACCTAAAGCAATTAGAGAAGCAAGAACAAAAAAACCCCAAATTTAGCAGAAGGAAAGAAATCATAAAGATCAGATCAGAAATAAATGAAAAAGAAATGAAGGAAACAATAGCAAAGATCAGTAAAAGTAAAAACTGGTTCTTTGAGAAAATAAACAAAATTAACAAACCATTAGCCAGACTCACCAAGCAAAACAGGGAGAAGATTCAAATCGATAGAATTAGAAATGAAAAAGGAGAAGTTACAACTGACACTGCAGAAATACAAAGAATCATGAGAGATTACTACAAGCAACTGTATGTCAATAAAATGGACAACCTGGAAGAAATGGGAAAATTCTTGGAAAAGCACAACCTTCCGAGACTAAACCAGGAAGAAATAGGAAATATAAACAGACCAATCACAAGCACTGAAATTGAAACTGTGATTAAAAATCTTCCAACAAACGAAAGCCCAGGACCAGACGGCTTCCCAGGCGAATTCTGTCAAACATTTAGAGAAGAGCTAACACCTATCTTTCTCAAACTCTTCCAAAATATAGCAGAGGGGGGACCATTCCCTAACTCATTCTATGAGGCCACCATCACCCCAATATCAAAACCAGACAAATGTGTCACAAAGAGAATACTACAGGCCAATATCACTGGTGAACATAGATGCAAAAATCCTCAACAAAATACTAGCAAACAGAATCCAGCAGTACATTAGAAGGGTAATACACCATGATCAGGTGGGGTTTATCCCAGGAATGCAGGGATTCTTCAATATATGCAAATCAATCAATGTGATACACCATATTAACAAATTGAAGGATAGAAACCATATGATCATCTCAATAGATGCAAAAAAAGCTTTTGACAAAATTCAACACACATTTATGATAAAAACCCTCCAGAAAGTAGGCATAGAAGTAGCTTCCCTCAAAATAATAAAGGACACATATGACAAACCCACAGCCAACATCATTCTCAATGGTGAAAAACTGAAACCATTTCCACTAAGATCAGGAACAAGACAAGGTTGTCCACTCTCACCACTGTTATTCAACATAGTTTTGCAAGTTTTAGCCACAGCAATCAGAGAAGAAAAAGAAATAAAAGGAATCCAAATTGGAAAAGAAGAAATAAAGATGTCACTGTTTGCAGATGACATGATACTGTACATAGAGAAGCCAAAGGATGCTGCCAGAAACTACTAGAGCTAATCAATGAATTTGGTAAAGTCGTATTATACAAAGTGAGTGCATAGAAACTCTTGCACTCCTATACACTAATGATGAAAAATCTGAAAGAGAAATTAAGGAAACACTCCCATTCACCATTGCAACAAAAACAATAAAATACCTAGGAATAAACCTACCGAAGGAGACAAAAGACCTGTATGCAGATAACTGTGGGACACCAATGAAAGAAATTAAAGATGATACAAATAGATGGGGAGATATACCATGTTCTTGGATTGGTAGAATCAACATTTTGAAAATGACTATACTACCCAAAGCAATCTATAGATTCAGTGAAATCCCTATCAAACTACTAATGGCATTTTTCACAGAACTAGAACAAAAAATTTCACAATTTTTATGGAAACACAGAAGACCCCGAATAGCCAAAGCAATCTTTAGAAAGAAAAACTGAACTGGAGGAATCAGGCTCCTGGACTTCAGACTATACTACAAAGCTACAGTAATCAAGACAGTATGGTACTGGCACAAAAACAGAAATATAGATCAATGGAACAGGATAGAAAGCTCAGAGATAAACCCACACACATATGGTCACCTTATTTTTGATACAGGAGGCAAGAATATACAGTGGATAAAAGATAGCCTCTTCAATAAGTGTTGCTGGGAAAACTGGACAGCTACATGTAAAAGAATGAAATTAGAACACTCCCTAATACCATACACAAAAATAAACTCAAAATGGATTAAAGACCTGAATGTAAGGCCAGACAGTATAAAATTCTTAGTGGGAAACATAAAACATAGGCAGAACGCTCTATGACATAAATCACAGGGAGATCGTTTTTGACCCACTTCCTAGAGAAATGGAAATAAAAACAAAAATAAACAAATGGGACCTAATGAAACTTAAAAGCTTTTGCATAGCAAAGGAAACCTCAAACAAGACAAAAAGACAACCCTCAGAATGGGAGAAAATATTTGCAAATGAAGCAACTAACAAAGGATTAATCTCCAAAATGTACAAGCAGCTCATGCAGCTCTCAATACTAAAAAGCAAACAACCCATTCCAAAAATGGGCAGAAGACCTAAATAGACATTTCCCCAAGAACATGTACAGTTTTCCAACAAACACATGAAAAGATGCTCAACCTCACTAATCATTAGAGAAATGCAAAGCAAAACTACAATGGGACACCACCTGACACCAGTCAGAATGGCCATCATCAGAAAATCTACAAACAATAAATGCCGGAGAGGGTGTGGAGAAAAGGGAACCCTCTTGCACTGTTTGTGGGAATGTAAATTGATACAGCCACTATGGAGAACAGTATGGAATTTCCTTAAAAAGTTAAAAATAGAACTACCATACGACCCAGCAATCCCACTACTGGGCATATACCCTGAGAAAACGATAATTCAAAAAAAGTCATGAAGCACAATGTTCATTGAAGCTCTATCTACAATAGCCAGGACATGGAAGCAACCTAAGTCTCCATAGGCAGATGAATGGATAAAGAAGATGTGGCACATATATAGAATGGAATATTACTCAGCCATATAAAGAAAAGAAATTGAGTTATTTGTAGTGAGGTGGATGGACCTAGAGTCTGTCATACAGAGTGAAGTAAGTGAGAAAGAGAAAAACAAATACTGTATGCTAACACATATATATGGAATCTAAAAAATTTTTTTAAAACATAGTTCTGAAGAACCTAGGAGCAGGACAGGAATAAAGACGCAGACGTAGAGAATGGACTTGAGGACACGGTGATGGGAAAGTGTAAGCTGGGACAAAGTGGTATAGACATATGTATACTACCAAATGTAAAATCGATAGCTAGTGGGAAGCGGCCACATAGCACAGGGAGATCAACTCGGTTCGTGTGTCCACCTAGAGAGGTGGGATAGGGAAGGTGGGAGGGAGACGCAAAAGGGAGGAGATATGGGGATATATGTATGTGTATGGCTTATTCACTTTGTTATAAAGCAGAAACTAACACACCATTGTAGAGCAATTATACTCCAATAAAGATGTTAAAAAAAACTATATATATATACATATGTACTATATATATATTAAGGAGTAAGACTTGAGATCTGTAGAGTGAGTTAGCAAGCTGAAAATCCAGGAGAGCTGATTGTGTTATCTTATGTCCCTGAGTGAAATCTTGTCTATGTCCTTATTTTCTATTATTGTTTCCCTTTTATATTTGTAGATTTTATTGTTGCTAATAAGAGAAAGTGGCAACAGGTAGGAGAATATGCTCAATAAATCTGACGACATGAATTAGCCCTGAAGGCCAGTAAGTAGAATGTCTTAAAACATTGGTGAGCCTTGGACAAATTTGCCTTGGGCCACTACTCAAGACCTCATATGGACTCTTTTCTCTTTGTCTCCCTGAGAATCAGTTTGTTTATTCCATCTACTAGGAAGTGCAGCAAGTAAGGTTTACTGATGGTGACAGCTGGCATTTGGTCAGTATATAGACACCCAGGATGTAAAAGCAGCATATTTATTTCCAACTATCTCAGCTCTCATATGTTGTCCCAGTTCAATCCTCATCCCCACCCAGGGAAATTCATGCTTCATCCATGTACTCTCACCATAGACCTAAACAGCATTTGTATCTTTTGAAATTGTACACTTTTACTGAACACACCTACCTGGACCAAGGGTCAGAGAAGCTGAAGGAAGATCCTAGGGAAGGTGGAATATTTTAAGGGTCAGCAGCTGTGTCACACTAATAAGATGAGCAAGTAATTAAGTAGCAGTATGTGTGATCTACAAAATGGCTGTTGCTTCACTTCTGTCAAATACAATCTACCCTCCATATCCATGGATTCTAGGGTTCCACATCCAAGAAGTCAACCAACAGCAGATTGAAAATTTTGGAAAAAAAAAATTCCAGAATTTCCAAACATCAAAACTTGAATTTACAGCACTGGCAATTATTTACATAGCATTTCCTTTGTATTTACAACTATTTACATAATATTTACATTGTATTATGTATTATAAGTAATCTAGAGATATTTTAAAATATATGAGGCTATACATAGGTTATAGGCAAACACTACGCCACTTTATATAGGGTATTTGAGTATCTGAGGATTTTGGTATCCTTGGGGGTCCTGCAATCAGTCCCCCACAGATACTGAGGGATGACTGTATCATGCACAAGAATCTCTCTTATGACCCATCTTAATGGGAAATTAGTAGGAAAGGGATTTCTGGGAAAGGCAGTTTGGCCTAGCTAAATGGACATATTATAAAGACACCCAAGTATGTTTTATTGTTATTTAGTATGTTAAAATATCTGTATTGATTAAATGTGTTTGTTTCCTACTTATTTAAAAACTTCTAACATTCTATAAATATATAGATTTGGTAAATTTCTAGGAATTATTCCCTTATATTAATATGAAAATATTCAGAGAGTAAATTTGTTATTAAATATAAAAATTTGCCAATTGTTACAATATTTCATGGTATAATTATAGGGGGTTTGGGACGCTTTATTGATTATGGTTCAACTATTTTAATCTACATACAAGGATTATTTTGGCTTTCTGTTGCTTTTCTTCAAACATTGTCAATATTTTTTGCAATTGATATTTCCTGGAAATACAATAAATCCAATTATTTAAAAAAAAAGAAGAGCTGACCCCAAGAGAAGAGTCTATGACTGAACTGGTGAAATATTTGTACTTAAGGATGGGTAGAGAAAGAAAAAGCCCTGATGGAGACAGAGTGAGAACTTAGGTTAGATACAAAAAGAAATAGATGAAAGGAACTTAGCATTTATTTAGAACTGAACGTAATGTTTTCAAGCATTTTCCATGTATTTCATTTCCCCCTCAAAACCCTGTGAGAAAGACATTCTGAGTGAACTAACACTTGGCAAGGTTTAAGAAAATTGGCCAAGATCCCGAAGCCAGGAAGGGCAGAGCTGGGATTCAAACACAAGTCTGTTTGATTCCAAAATCCATGATCTTTCTGCCACCTCTTGCTGTTCCCTTACCAAAGGAGTGTGCTGTTATCAGAGCCAATGAAAAATAAACTACCAGAAAGGGTTCACGGCCAAATGCTGGGGAAAGCATTAATACAATACGGACTAATTTGAGATCAACCAGTTCTCCTATTATTTTGCAGATGGAGAAAGGGAAGGTAAATGATTTTCCCATAATTGCACAGTTGGCTAGCATTAGAATCAGAAAGAGTTCTCAGATTTCCTTATAGCTACTGTGGTACAACTGTCTAGCACCACGTTCTGCCCCTAGTATATGCTGAGAATCACAATACATTCAATAAGGACTACAGCCTTAGTAGTGTGTCATAGACTACTGAGCATATCTGCAGCATCTCCACGCCTAGTTGATCTTGCCTTATATCTTAAAAACTTTTTTTTTTTAATTCAATTAAGAATATTGCATACAATGAAGAGTTGAGAATATGCAGTACAAGAAAAGCATGAATTTCACTGGTGAGTTCAGGTAAAATCTAACTGGCCTTGATACTCCAGTTTCTGCTCGCCTGACCAATAGTAAGACTTGTTAGCTAATCATAAGCGAAATAGGTTTTTCTCCAGTATTATATCCTATTAATGCTCAACTTTACCATAGATACACCACACATGTAATCACCCTTCCAATGTTAATAGCTCTGAAGGAAATAAAAAGAAGTAATTGAATAGAGAGAGAGGAATAGTTGTGGTAGAGAGAGGTGGGCAGGGGTATCTTTATAGCGAGGTGACAGAAGACCACTCTGAGTTCTGTATGCTTAGAAGGAGCCATCCATGAGAAGAGATCCAGACAGATAGCACAGCAGGGGAAAAAACACAAGGTGTAATGCTATTATATTTGAGGAATAGGACATTTGGCAGTAAAGATGATACTTTTCTGTTTTTTGGGAGAGGTTGTTTGGGCTTTTGGTTCACTAGCTTCTTTCTTCAGAAAGCGAGCTTGTGTCAGTCTTACAGTCCAGATTAAATGCATCCATATCCTTTTTTCACCTTTATAAAGAAGATGGAAATTATTGCTTATCTTGTTACCAGGTACATTTTCCAAACAAAGGATTTTTAAGTCCATTATTGCCTATGGTCCTGTGACTTTTCAGTCCATGGCTTACATAACCAGTATTCACAGGTTAGGAAAATCATAGCTGTAAGGATAATTAAGGCATAACATAAAACTTAATTGGTTGTCTTTATTGGCAGATTAGTGAGAAAATAAATAAATATTTAAAAAATATTCCCTTCTAATTGTCAAGACAATATGCCTAAATCAGTGGATCCCAAATTTATTGTAAGTCGGGTCCCTTACACCAAATACTTGCCATGTCTCCAGAACAAGCAATTGATTTTATAGGTCAGAGGTGGATCTGAGTATACTTTTAAAAGCTTTGTAGGTGATTCTGGTACTTATCAATGGTTGGTGATTGCTAGTTTATGGAACAAAAAATATCATTGTCACCCTCCCTTAATGTCCACTGTATCAGTGATCTTTTGTATAGAATATTGTGTAACAAACTGCCCCAGATCAAAATGGCTTAAAGCAATAAGCCCTAATTTAACTCATGAGTCTGAGAGTGGGTGAGTAAGGCTGGTTTTGATGGGGTGGTTCTTCTGATGCCATCTGGGCTTATTCACATATCAGGCCATCAGCTGACTATTTTCTGAGGCAATGGAAGTGACTGGGCCATGTTTCTTTCATTCTCTAGTAGGCTTGCCTGGGCAAGTCAGGAAGGCAGAGAAGCAAGAGAATAAATAGAAACATGAAAATACTTTTTCAAACCTCCATTTGCATTAAGTTTGCCTACATATCTTTGGCCAAATAAAGTCACATGGCCAAGCCAGAATGTGTGGTCACTGTGAGATTATAAGACATTGGGGGGATGAGAAGAGAATTGGGACATTAATACCATTAATACATCACATCCTCTATATCCACAACTCTACCAATGCCAGAGCATATTCATTTTTAGGCTTTCCCTGCTACCTTACCTCCTACCCTGACTTGAACCCTATAGCTAGACAGACACAGTGAGTTATGCTAGTTAGGTGGTAAATGAGATATCATCTCATTTCTCAGCAGAGCAGATTTAGTCTACAAGGTTTGATCTTGTTGTTTAGAGAGATACTAGTACTTGGATCATTGTGAATGACAAAAAATATTCCTCAATAACTGCTCCTCACTTCTTATCCTTCTGGATTCTCAGTCTTGACTCCTCACGCCTTCCTTCAACACCCCTATTCATTTGATATCTGAATTGGCAATCTCCTCCTCTGCTTGTTCAGAAATAATCTGCTACTCCCTCCCTATTGACATAATTCAGATTTCAGGTTCTAATCATAAACAGTTGCTGCAACATCTTAATATTTAAGGTGTACAAATATTCATTGATTTATAAATTGTGTGACTGCTGAGCACACAAATCTCCTTTCTATCTGTGGAGAGCCTCACATTGGATGAGTACTGGAGTGATACTGACAGAGGCAGAGCAAATATATTAACCCTAGTCAGACTTTCATCATTGAGTGAAGATTGCTGATACACTGGAAGAGTTTAGGTTTCATTTGGGGTGGTGATGCCAGTGACTGCAGGGGTTTTTACCAGGGGTATTGGCTTTCGCTGCTATTGGTAGGAATATTGTAATCCGGCAGAGGTTTAAAAATGCATATTCTGTTGCTACTTTTCTTGATTTTCATGCCAAGCCTCTTGGGTTCTTGAACCTTTCTGAGCTCAGTTCTGTTATTTTCTAGTCATTTCTGTGATCAGCTAGAAGCTAAGAATGTAGAATAAAACACTGATTGTTTCTTCTGAGAATTTAGGGAACCTCCAAAGTTTTGAAACCTTTGCCTCACAGGTTGATTTTTTTTTACTTTATTAAGCTTATCACATTTCCCATAATTCCTAAAATAGAAATTCTAGAGCCTCAAGATAATCATGTCTACTGCAATCAGAATATCCTGGGTAAAAAGTGACAGCCATATAGAATTTTTTTTTCAAGATAGTAACTTATATGTTAAAAGTTATGAGACCAGTATGCTGAAATGTTATAAATTATTGGCTCCTGAGAAGGATAATGCAGTGTCTTTCTACAATGACATGTTGATATATTTGCGGGAAGAAAGTGGGAGCAAGGTGATTGCACTGTGAATTTTTGTTTTCCAGACTTTGAGGAGCATAGCTGATACACAGAATTCACCTTAATTTTTTAAGAGGAAAACTATTTTCACACTCTTAGAATGTTATGCAAGTCATTATCCCTAATGACTTAACCAGCTGCTGTGCTCAACTATATTTCTCTGTGTGAAAACTTGATGATTAATGTGACTAATGTAATGGTACAAGTACCACTTACCTACTTTTAAGCTAAACAACTAAATTCTCTATTCAAATACATTGGGATTACAATATTTCCACATTAGCTTGCACAGTTCAGTGTTTCTATCCAGAGGATTTCTTTAGAGATCTCTGATTAACTGCATTATCCTCACAAAGCTTAAGCAATTTTTTTTATTAGCTGTTTTTCTTTAACAGCACCCAGGAGTGTTGGAAATTATTTTTAAGGTTAAAAATGAGTGTGTTTACACACCTTTTCATTAGAGACCTAATTAGCTAGGTAATTTAAATAGCAGAAGTTGAGAGTTTTATAAAATGCAAGAAGAGTGGCTACTTTATAATCATCTCCACAACAAAAACACTCTTGAAATAGTGCTTGATTTTATGAATAAACTGTTTCAAGATATGAGTTTAAAAAGAATTGTGATACATTTTCCCTAAGATTAGGTAAAACTAACTTCAGAGGAAGGTGAAAAATAAGAGCCTATTACCTTTTAGGACATTATTTATTCTGTAATTCAACTGCTTGATTTATTTTCACTTGGTACTTCTGAAAGGGTTTCTTTAACTCTATTCATCTTATTCATAATATGTCTGAACTTACTGAAGCTAATCTCTTCTTGACAGTGCAAGGGAAGACACCAGGTAAAGCTTTCGGGGTCATAAAGGCTCAGCATCTGGCCCAAGTCAGCCTCTATTCATGTCCTTACCATTACCAACCTATAAACAGTGGTTGATACTATGGCTATTCATATTTTGAAGATACAGTAATTGTCCTGAATTGGACAGTTTTCAGATGGTCTTTCATGTTTCAGTGAGAAATTCCAAGCAGATAATTAATGCTCACATTTTGGGCCCTTAATACCATTCCTTCAATAAATACAGTCAGTCTGAGGCTGAATCTTCAAATACACTGGAAACTAGGACTTCCCATATGAAGATATAATACTTCAGTCCTCATTTTGTATATATCTACCACATTTTCTTTATCCATTCATCTATCAGTGGACGCTTTGGTTGTTTACATATCTTGGCTATTGCAAATAATGATGCAATGAACATAGAAGTGTACATATCTTTTTCAATTAGTGTTGTTGTTTTTGTCAGAAAAATATGCAGATATGGAATTACTGGATCGCATGGTAGTTCTATTTTTTTATTTTTTGAGGAGCCTCCATAGTGTTTTCTAGAGCAGCTGCATCAATATTCATTCCCACCAATAGTGTACAGGGGTTCCCTTTTCTCCACATCCTCACCAACTTATTTGTTGTCATTTTGATAGTAGCAATACTGATAGGTATTACTTAGCCATGATAAAGAATAAAATCTTGCCATTTGCGCTAACACGGATGGACCTAGAGGGTGTTATACTAAGTGAAATAAGCCAGAAAATCAGACAGAAAAAGACAAATACCATATGATTTCACTTACATGTGGAATCTAAACTACAAAACAAATGAACAAACATAACAAAACAGAATGGACTCATAGATACTGAGAACAAACAGGTGGTTGCCAGAGGGGAGGAGGGGTGAGGGGGATGAGTGAAATAGTTGAGGGAGATTAAGAGGTACAGATTTTCAGTTACAAAATAAATGAGTCACAGGGATGAAATGTACAGCATGCAGAATATAGTCAATTATATTGTAATATCTTTGTATGGTGACAGATCATAACTAGACTTATCATAGTGATCATTTTGTAATATATAGAAATATTGAATCACTATCTTGTGCATTTAGAACTAACATTGTATTGTAGGTCAATTATACTTCAGTTAAAAAATATGTAAACACTGAGAGGAAATGCATCAAAATGCTAATGGTGGTTATTTCTGGGGTTTGAGGATTATGGGTGATATTTTTGATATTTTTTACTTTATGCTTTTATGTATTTCTAGTTGTTTGCAATGAACATGTACTGTTTGTAAAATTAGAAAGAAAACAATAAATGTCATAAAAAAAAGTTTCTCAAATTATAATATTCCATGAAAGTTTGTATTTAGGGGCTCCAAAAGAGCACTCTTTACCCAAAAAGATAGAAACAATTGAAAAGTACATATAGGAGTCAGGCAGATGGGATCAAAATATCATCTCTAATCTTGATAAAAATAAAAGGAGATTATGACTTGGGGCAGCCAAATGGGCATATTTATTTGCCTCTAATTGAACTTTTCCCCCAAACCTTCCCCACGAAGGCAGAGCCTGTCATGCCAAACTTTCCACGATTTGGAGAGATAGAAACAAATTGTGTCTTCTCTGCTGGCTGCCAGGTCATAAAGTGTAGGTACAGAAGTTGCTGAACCACAACCACCAATTCCTCCCCTCCCTGGGGAGGAACGCTGAGGTAATAAAAGCCTGGGTTGTTACCCAAATGGAAATTTCTCCACGTGGAGACATGAAGCAGGAGGGATAACCAATACCATTGACAACTGCTGAGGATTTGGTATGCAATGGCATATGGAATCTCTTTTCTTATGCAGCCTTTCAATATTGTTTTATATTAATAAAAATAAGCCTAAGAGAAAGATAATATTACCTTTTGCTTGATATAAAAATGGTAGAATAGATATTAGGTAAACAATTTAAACTGTCATTGGCTTTCTAGCACCATTTTGCTACATTATTTTATACAGCAGGTATAGATGGCCAGATTTAAAGGCAAGAGAGTTCAGCTACCTCAATGCTTTTTTAATCTTTGGCCTCTTGAGAAGATAGGCTGGAAAGTTATTCTTGTAATTTATATTATAGACATGACTTTCTATGGTGTCGACTGAGGCCATCATCTCATTTTACATAAAACACCAAACAGCTATTGGAAGTTAATGAACTTTCTTTATTAGCGTATCAGGAACATTTAAACCAGTGATCTAGAGAAAAAGAGCTCTTCATATCTGATCATAAATTTTGGAGCTCCCCATCACCTTGATTAATACTGTCTTCAAGATTTGGAAGAATGATATTCAAATGTGTATATTAATGGGTTTTTTTTGTGTGTGTGTGTGACATGTTATTATTATTATTTTTGGAAGGAAGCCATATAATATTATTTTTGGAAGGAAGGCATATAATATTATTAATTATTCTTATTAACTTAAGCTCCTTTTGGTTTTATATAGTACACAATGATTTAAAAAATTATATTGTTCCACATACTACACATTGCTTAAAATATAAATGTGGTAGGATAAATATAACTATATATTTAAATTATAAAAAAGTATTTTTATAAATGTATATATTAAAATGTACCTTTTTAAAGGAAGTTACATTTTTAAAGTAAGCATATAAATTTAGTTATCACCCAGATAACAATTTAATACATTATTAACATCCAGAAATCTCTTGAGCTCCATTCCAATTATTCACCCTCCAAAATAAACATTATTTTGAGTTCTGTCTCCATAGATTACTTTGCCTGTTTTTGAATGTTATTTAAACAGAATCAGAGACTATATAATACTTTGTGTCTGCTTTCTTTTGCTCAGCAATTTATCTATAAAACTTACCTATGCTCTTTTGTATACTAGTAGCTCTTTTTTGATATTGTTCCATTGTGTTAATATTCCACACACAGTACATTTATTTCTTTTACTTTTGATGGACATACACTTCAGTTGTTTTCAGGTTTTTTACTATTGTTATGTACTTTCTATCAGCTTCTCGTCCATGTGGTGAATATTGTACTAATTTCCACTGCATATGTACCTAAGAGTTTTGGATGATTATATGTGTACGTTTCTGCTGGTTATATCCTTAAGAGTCATACTGTTGGGTCATTGGGATCTTCAGTTTAACTCTAGTAAATTATATCCAGAGGATCTTAAAGTGATATTCCCACACATAGTGTACGAAAGTTATAACTACTATACCCTTTTGACAGTGCTTGTCAGTCTTTTTTTCATTTTAGTCATCAGGTGGGCTCAATGAGTCATCTTGTAGCTCACTGATGTTTTAGCTTACTTTTACCTTGGTGAAAAAATAAGTAAATATCACCTTTCATTTATTGCCTATTCAACTTATTGGCCAAACGTCATGAATTGCCTTTTAAAATATTTGTATATGAATCATTTGTTTGATATATGTATTGAAACTATCATCCTACATTGTAGCTTCCTTTTTATTCTCTAAATGGTGACTTTTTATTCGCTTAAGGAAGTACAAGGTAGCAGGCCTTTTTTTGTAAATAGTTCTTTATCTATCAAATTTACTTAGATTTGTCTAACCAAAGTCATGAAGATATTCTTCCCTCTGGAAGTTTTATTGTTATGAACCATCAGGAATATAATTTTGTGCATATACAGTATAGGGTAAAGTATAGGTTTATTTAAATAACAATAAATAAATATAAAACTATTCATTAGAATACAATCTATATCAATATTTCAGTGATCTTTTTTTAAACATATTAAGTATAATTGCTTTACATTGTTGTGTTAGTTGCTGCTGTATAACAAAGTGAATCAGCTATACGTATACATAGATCCCCATATCCCCTCCCTCTTGCATCTCCCTCCCACCCTCCCTATCCCCCCCCCACGGGTCACAAAGGACCCAGCTGATCTCACTGTGCTATGCGGCGGCTTCCCACTAGCTATCTGTTTTACATTTGGTAGTGTATACATGCACAAGCCACTCTCTCACTTCGTCTCAGCTTGCCATTCACCCTCCCCATGTCTTCAAGTGCATTCTCTATGTCTGTGTCTTTATTCCTGTCCTGCCCCTACGTTCTTCAGAACTTTTTTTTTTTTTAGATTCCATATATATGTGTTAGCATACAGTATTTGTTTTTCTCTTTCTCACTTACTTCACTCTGTATGACAGACCCTAGGTCCATCCACCTCCCTACCAATAACTCAATTTCATTTCTTTTTATAGCTGAGTAATATTTCGTTGTATATATGTGCCACAACTTCTTTATCCATTAATCTGTCGATGGACACTTAGGTGGCTTCCATGTCCTGGCTATTGTAAATAGTGCTGCAATGAACATTGTGGTACATGACCCTTTTTGAGTTATGGCTTTCTCAGGGTATATGCCCAGTAGTGGGATTGCTGGGTCATACGGTAGTTCTATTTTTAGTTTTTTAAGGAACCTCCATACTGTTCTCCATAGTGGCTGTATCAATTTACCTTCCCACCAACACTGCAAGAGGGTTCCCTTTTCTCCACACCCTCTCCAGCATTTATTGTTTGTAGATCTTTTGACGATGGCCATTCTGACTAGTGTGAGGTGATACCTCATTGTAGTTTCGGTTTGCATTTCTCTAATGATTAGTGATGTTCAGCATCCTTTCATGAGTTTGTTGCAATCTCTATATCTTCTTTGGAGAAATGTCTATTTAGGTCTTCTGGCCATTTTTATATTGGGTTGTTTGTTTTTTGATAATGAGCTGCATGAGCTGCTTGTAAATTTTGGAGGTTAATCCTTTGTCACTTGCTTCGTTTGCAAATATTTTCTCCCATTCTGAGGGCTGTCTTTTCATCTTGTTTATGGTTTCCTTTGCTGTGCAAAAGCTTTTAAGTTTCATTAGGTCCCATTTGTTTATTTTTGTTTTTATTTCCATATCTTTAGGAGGTGGGTCAAAAAGGATCTTGCTGTGATTTATGTCATAGAGTGTTCTGCCTATGTTTTCCTCTAAGAGCTTTATAGTGTCTGGCCTGAAATTTAGGTCTTCAATCCATTTTGAGTTTATTTTTGTGTATGATGTTAGGAAGTGTTCTAATTTCATTCTTTTACATGTAGCTGTCCAGTTTTCCCATCACCACTTATTGAAGAG
Organism: Balaenoptera borealis; assembly: GCF_965194805.1. NCBI lineage: Eukaryota > Metazoa > Chordata > Mammalia > Artiodactyla > Balaenopteridae > Balaenoptera > Balaenoptera borealis. The sequence goes on along the minus strand of NC_138861.1, from coordinate 91,739,619 downwards.
GCTGTCTTTTCTCCATTGTATATTCTTGCCTCCTTTATCAAAGATAAGATGACGATATGTGTGTGGGTTTATGTGTGGGCTTTGTATCCCGTTCCATTGATCTATATTTCTGTTTTTGTGCCATTACCATACTGTCTTGATTACTGTAGCTTTGTAGTATAGTCTCAAGTCAGAGAGCCTGATTCCTCCAGCTCCATTTTTCTTTCTCAAGATGCTTTGGCTATTTGGGGTCTTTTGTGTCTCCAAACAAATTGTGAAATTTCTTGTTCTATTTCTGTGAAAAATGCCATTGGTAGTTTCATAGAGATTGCATTGAATCTGTAGATTGCCTTGGGTAGTATAGGCATTTTCACAATATTGATTCTTCCACTCCAAGAACATGGTATATCTCTCCATCTGTTTGTGTCATATTTGATTTCTTTCATCAGTGTCTTACAGTTTTCTGCATACAGGTCTTTTGTCTCCTTAGGTAGGTTTATTCCTAGGTATATTCTTCTTTTTGTTGCAGTGGTAAACGGGAGTGTTTTCTTAATTTCACTTTCAGATTTTTCATCATCAGTGTATAGAAATGCAAGAGATTTCTGTGCATTAATTTTGTATCCTGCTGCTTTACCAAATTAATTGATTAGCTCTAGCAGTTTTCTGGTAGCATCTTTAGGATTCTCTTTAGTATCATGTCATCTGCAAACAGTGACAGTTTTACTTCTTCTTTTCCGATTTGGATTCCTTTTATTTCTTTTCCTTCTCTGATTGCAGTGGCTAAAACTTCCAAAACTACGTTGAATAATAGTGGTGAGAGTGGACATCCTTGTCTTGTTCCTGGTCTTAGTGGAAATGGTTTCATTTTTTCACCATTGAGAATGATGTTGGCTGTGGGTTTGTCATATACGGACTTTATTATGTTGAGGTAAGTTCCCTCTATGCCTACTTTCTGGAGAGTTTTTATCATAAATGGGTTTTGAATTATGTCAAAAGCTTTCTCTGCATCTATTGAGATTATCATATGGTTTTTATCCTTCTGTTTGTTAATATGGTGTATCATATTGATTGATTTGCATATATTAAAGAACGCTTGCATTCCTGGGATAAAACCCACTTGATCATGGTGTGTGATCCTTTTAATGTGTTGCTGGATTCTGTTTGCTAGTATGTTGTTGAGGATTTTTGCATCTATGTTCATCAGTGATATTAGCCTGTACTTTTCTTTTATGTAACATCTTTTTCTGGTTTTGGTATCAGGGTAGTGGTGGCCTTGGAGAATGAGTTTGGGAGTGTTCCTCCCTCTGCTATATTTTGGAAGAGTTTGAGAAGGAAAGGTGTTAGTTAGCTCTTCTCTAAATGTTTGATAGAATTCGTCTGTGAGCCATCTGGTCCTGGGCTTTTGTTTGTTGGAAGATTTTTAATCACAGTTTCAATTTCAGTGCTTGTGATTGCTCTGTTTATATTTTCTATTTCTTCCTGGCTCAGTCTCAGAAGCTTGTGTTTTTCTAAGAATTTGTCCATTTCTTCAAGGTTGTCCATTTTTGGCATATAGTTGCTTGTAGTATTCTCTCATGATCCTTTGTATTTCTGCAGTCTCACTTGTTACTTCTCCTTTTTCATTTCTAATTCTTTTCATCTGAGTCTTCTGCCATTTTTTATTCATGAATCTGGCTAATGGTTTATCAATTTTGTTTATCTTCTCAAAGAACCAGCTTTTAGTTTTATTGATCTTTGCTATCGTTTCCTTCATTTCTTTTTCATTTATTTCTGATCTGATTTTTATGATTTCTTTCCTTCTGCTAACTTTGGGTTTTTTCTGTTCTTCTTTCTCTGATTACTTTAGGTGTAAAGTTAGGTTGTTTATTTGAGATTTTTCTTGTTTCTTGAAGTAGGATTGTATCGCTATTAACTTCCCTCTTAGAACTGCTTTTGCTGCATCCCGTAGGTTTTGGCCCATCGTGTTTTCATTGTCATTTGTTTCTAGGTATTTTGTGGCTTTCTCTTTGTTTTCTTCAGGGATCTCATGGTTATTTTGTAGCGTCTTGTTTGGCCTCCATGTGTTTTTATTTTCTACAATTTTTTTTTTCCTGTAATTGATATCTAGTCTCATAGCATTGCTGTCAGAAAAGATACTTGTTACAATTTCAATTTTCTTAAATTTACTAAGGCTTGATTTGTGACCCAAGTTATGAATTATCCTGGAGAATATTCCATGAGCACTTGAGAAGAAAGTGTATTCTGTTGTTTTTGGATGGAATGTCCTATAGATATCAATTAAGTCCATCATGTTTTATTTATCATTTAAAGCTTGTGTTTCCTTATTTATTTTCATTTTGGATATCTGTCCATTGGTGAAAGTGGGGTGTTAAAGTCCCCTACTATGATTGTGTTACTGTCAATCTCCCGTTTTATAGCTGCTAGCATTTGCCTTATATATTGAGGTGCTCCTATGTTGGGTGATAAATATTTACAATTGTTATATCTCCTTCTTGGATTGATCCCTTGATAATTATGCAGTGTCCTTTTTTGTCTCTTGTAATACTCTTTATTTTAAAGTTTATTTTTTCTTATATAAGAATTGCTACTCCAGCTTTCTTTTGATTTCCATTTGCGTGGAATATCTTTTTCCATCCCCTCACTTTTAGTCTGTATGTGTCCCTAGGTCTGAAGTGGGTCTCTTGTTGACAGCATATATATGGGTCTAGTTTTTGTATCCATTCAGCCAGTCTATGTCTTTTGGTTGGAGCATTTAATCCATTTACATTTAAGGTAATTATCTATATGTATGTTCCTGTTACCGTTTCTTAATTGTTTTGGGTTTGTTATTGTAGGTCTTTTCCTTCTCTTGTGTTTCCTGCGTAGAGAAGTTCCTTTAGCATTTGTTGTAAAGCTGGTTTAGTCGTGCTGATTTCTCTTCATTTTTGCTTGTCTGTAAAAGTTTTAATTTCTCCGTTGAATCTGAATGACATCCTTGCTGGTTATAGTAATCTTGGTTGTAGGTTTTTCCCTTTCATCACTTTAAATATGTCCTGCCACTCCCTTCTAAGTTGCAGAGGTTCTGCTGAGAGATCAGATGTTAACCTTATGGGGATTCCCTTGTATGTTATTTGTTGCTTTTCCCATGCTGCTTTTAATATTTTTTTCTTTGTATTTAATTTTTGATATTTTGATTAATAATGCTTTGGTGTGTTTCTCCTTGGATTTATCCTGTATGGGACTCTCTGCGCTTCGTAGACTTGATCATTTCCTTTCCCATATTAAGGAAGTTTTCAACTATAATCTCTTCAAATATTTTCTCAGTCCCTTTCTTTTTCTTTACTTCTTCTGTGACCCCTATAATTTGGTGCATTTAATGTTGTCCCAGAGTTCTCTGAGACTGTCCTCATTTCTTTTCATTATTTTTTCTTTATTCTGCTCTGTGGTAATTATTTCTACTATTTTATCTTCTAGGTAACTTATCCATTCTTCTGTGTCAGTTATTCTGCTATTAATTCCTTCTAGAGAATTTTTAATTTCATTTACTGTGTTGTTCTTCATTGTATATTTGCTCTTTAGTTCTTCTAGGTCCTTGTTAAATGTTTCTTTTATTCTCTCCAATCTCTTTCCAAGATTTTGGATCCTCTTTACTCTCATTACTGTGAATTCTTTTTCAGATAGACTGCCTATTACCTCTTCATATTTTGGTCGTTGGGTTTTTACCTTGCTCCTTCATCTGCTGTGTATTTCTCTGTCTTCCCATTTTGCTTTACTTACTGTGTTTTGGGTCTCCTCTTCGCAGGCTGCAGGTTCATAGTTCCCGTTGTTTTTGTTGTCTGCCCGCAATGGTTAAAGTTTGTTCAGTGGGTTGTGTAGGCTTCCTGGTGGAGGGGACTGGTGCCTGTGTTCTGGTGGATGAGGCTGGAGCTTGTCTTTCTGGTGGGCAGGACCGTGTCTGGTGGTTTGTTTTGGGGTGTCTGTGAACTTAGTATGATTTTAGGCAGCCTCTCTGCTAATGGGGTTGTGTTTCTGTCTTGTCAGTTGTTTGGCATGGGGTGTCCAGCACTGGAGCTTGCTGGTCATTGAGTGGGGTCTTAGCATTGAGATGGAAATCTCTGGGAGAGCTCTTGTTGATTGATATTATGTGGAGCCAGGAGGTCTCTGGTGGACCAGTATCCTGAACTCGGCTCTCCCACCTCAGAGGCTCAGGCCTGACAGCCGGCTGGAGCACCAAGATCCTGTCAGCCACATGGCTCAGAAGAAAAGGGAGAAAAAAAAGAAAGAAAGAAAAAATAAAATAAAGTTATTAAAATAAAAAATTTAAAAAATATTGTTAAAATACAAAAAGTAAAAAGAAAGAAGAGAGCAACCAAACCGATAAACAAATCCACCAATGATAACAGGCGCTAAAAATTAAGCTAAGATAACCATATAAATCAGAAACTAGTCAGTTGTGTACCGCAAACCCCAAGTCTACATTTGCTTCCAAAGTCCACCGCCTCAGTTTTGGGATGATTCATTGTCTATTCAGTTATTCCACAGATGCAGGGTACACCAAGTTGATTGTAGAGATTTAATCCGCTGCTTGTGAGGCTGCATGGAGAAATTTCCCTTTCTCTTCTTTGTTCACACAGCTCCTTGGGTTCAGCTTTGGATTTGGCTCTGCCTCTGTAGGTCACCCTCTGGTGTCTGTTCTTCACCCAGGCAGGAGGGGGTTAAAGGAGAGGCTGATTAGGGGGCTCTGGCTCACTCAGGCTGGGGGGAGGGAGGGGTACGAAATGCAGGGCAAGCCTGCGGAGGAGAGACCAGCATGACATTACAATAGCCTGAGGCATGCTGTGTGTTCTCCCAGGGAAGTTGTCCCTGGATCACAGGACCCTGGCAGTGGCGGGCTGCACAGGCTCCCGGGAGGGGAGTTGTGGATAGTGACCAGTGCTTGCACACAGAATTCTTGCTGTCTCCAGCAGCAGCCTTAGCGTTTCATGCCTGTCTCTGATGCCTGCGCTGATAGCCACGCCTCGCGCCTGTCTCTGAAACTCGTTTAGGCAGTGCTCTGAATCCCCTCTCCTTGTGCACCCTGATTCAATGGTCTCTTGAGTCTCAGGCAGTTCCAGACTTTTTCCCGTACTTCCCCCTGGCTAGCTGTGGTGTACTAGCCCCCTTCAGGCTGTGTTCACGCAGCCAACCCCAGTCCTCTCTGTGGGATCTGACCACTCTTGACCAAGCCTTAGCTCCCAGCCCCCACCCACCCCTGAGGCAGGTGTGCATACAAGCCTCTCAGGCTGTTAGTGCTGGTCAGCACCGTTCCTCTGTGTGGGAATCTCTCCACTTTGCCCTCTGCACCCCTGTTGCTGTGCTCTCCTCCATGGCTCTGCAGCTCCCCCCCTCCCCGCCCACCCCCCGTCTCTGCCAGTGAAGGGGCTTCCTAGTGTGTGGAAGCTGTGAAGGAGGAAGATGCAGGTCCTGTCCCTATTCTTTTGTCTCTGTTGTTTCTTTTTTCTTTTGCCCTACCCAACTACGTGAGGACTTCCTTGCCTTCTGGGAAGTCTGAGGTCTTCTGCTAGCATTCAGTAGGTGCTCTGTAGGAGTTGCTCCAAATGCAGATGTATTTTTGATGTATTTGTGGGGAGGAAGGTGATCTCCACGTCTTACTCCTCTGCCATCTTGAAGGTCCTCCAGTGACACTTTTTAAAGTTTTTTTTAAATTTTTAAAAATCTTTATTATTTATTTATTTATTTTTGGCTGTGTTGCGTCTTCATTGCTGTGTGTGGGCTTTCTCTAGTTGTGGCTAGTGGGTGCTACCCTTCGTTGCAGTGCACAGGCTTCTCACTGTGGTGGCTTCTCTTATTGCGAAGCACAGGCTCTAGGTGTGTGGGCTCCAGTAGTTGCAGCATGTGGGCTCAGTAGTTGTGACACCCATGCCCTAGGGTACGTGAGCTTCAATAGTTTTGGCCCGAGGGCTCAGTAGTTATGGCTTATGGGCTCTAGAGCTCAGGCTCAGTAGTTGTGGCGCACAGGCTTTGTTGCTCCACAGCCTGTGGGATCTTCCTGGACCAGGGATCAAACCCATGCCCCTGCTTTGGCAGGCGGATTCTTAACCACTGCGCCACCATGGAAGTCCATCCTTTTTTACTAATCAAGTGACGTCATATGTGTGTTAGTTTTTTTGAATATCTAATCTCTTTCATTCATATATGTCTGTCTTTGTATCAGTTCCATTCTGGTTTAATTACTATAACTTTATAATAATTCTTGAAGTATGGCCCTGTAAGCCCTCCAGATCTGTTTTTCTTATTTAAAATTATCTTTGTGGTCATTGATTTTCAAGCATACTTTAAAATCAGCTTCTCAATTACACACACACGCGCGCGTGCGCGCACACACACACACCCTGTTGGCTTTGGCCAAATTTACATTGAATCTACAAATCAATAAACAAAAAATGCTATCTTTACCATATTGAACAGAGTTTAACCATTTTCTTACTATATATCCCTTCATGTTTTCAGTAATTTCTTTCTTTTGTGTTAGTACAGCTACACCGATTCTTTTCTGTTACTGTTCACATGCTTCATTTTTTTTTCTTTATTTCAGTCTTTTTGAGTGCTTATATTTTAGGTCTTTATTGTTCTCAGGCATGAAGATGTGTTTTGAGTAAGACTGACAAATTTATAGAAGAATAAATATTAAAAATCAGTGTTGCAGTGATTTTCACTTCTAACTACAAAGGACTAGTTGTTATGAGACTAATATATTTGACAAAGGTGTTTAAAAACCTAGAAAAATGTAAAAATAGGATTGTAGGAAGACATTGGAAAACACTGAGTGGATCCATGAGCTTTTCCAGGATATGAGGCACCACTGTCAATTTTTGCATGTATGTATGAAATGGGGATGTTATGATTCTGATCATGTTATGATTCAAGTTATTTATCTTAGATTCTCTAAATTTTCATTTTTGGTTATCCATCTTTATTCTTTCCTACCCTTTTTGTCTCTGATCTTTAAATCTTCTACCTTACATCTAATATTATCTTTTTTAATAGATCCTATTTTATTTAGAAGCACTTCATTAATAATTCCAGAAAACCTGAAATAATATGGCTTTTTCTCTTCCAAAATTCTGTCATGCAGCAAATCAGTAAGTACTTCAATTTTAACACTTGAATTATTTATTTGTTAAAATGTTATCTTTTTCATATCTTTAAAACTACTTACACTAAGAAGGAACTAATTTCTCCCTGAACACTTTCAATAGGCTATATTGTCTGCTTATTTATATGGTCATTTATGAATATGTATTAAATTTCTACTTGTGGAGGAATAAGTATAAAATATGCCAGTATGCCATAAACAACTAAAAAACTGGACAAAACATGTGAAATATCTGTTTTCAGGCACTGGACAATTGAAATTTAAAAACCGTTATTTTTAAGGATTCCTATGGAAAGACAAACAGAATATGAATTCCGTATTCACTTGATAAACTCTCCAAATCAAGGCCCTGGGGATTGCAGACGAAACACATAGCAACCCACTTTCTAGACAGGAATCTGAAATTGGAAGTCTGGAATGATTGGGCAGCTGGAATTTGTGAAGAAAATATCAAATAGAAAGAATTACACATAAAAGTATATCCAGATATCAGCATAGAATATTTGAGCAAATACTATTCTATGCATGCACAGGATGAGATTTTGCAAGGCCTACCAGAGAGCAGATGCTGGCAGGCTGTGAGCTGAATGATGATCTTGAGGGTTGCCTAATTCTGAGAAATGTTGGTGATCCAACTAGTCAGAGTGGAGATACCTTACTGAACTCATCAGAAAATCAGCTGGGACCTCAGGAGCATCATAATTTATGAGTAGGATAACTCTAACCTTAGATTAAGGTCTACTGTAAACTCCCCATAAAAAATTCTAAAAACAAAACTAGACAATATCAAGCTGATCAGCCATCAAATTAACTTGTTTGCCAGATGAAAACTGACAGTCTTTCAAAAAAAAAAAAAAAGGCACGAAAACTCAGTGATTTAGCATAGCTGTCAGTACACAGTATAGAATCAATAGATATGTGAAGGAGGAAAAATGACATAATTTAAAGCCAAAATTAATGGAAACAGACCCAATATTGACACCAAGGACGTCAGATCAGAACTTTCACAAGGCTATTGTAAACATAAAAAATGTGGTAGGTACAATTTACAGGTAGATTTGTACCCACTGGTTTATAACCCTACATAATCCAATCCCCTTGAGTTGGTGATATCTGTAAATATGATGAACGTTCCTCCCATGTCTAGGTTATGCTATATGGCAGAACGAAGGAATTCTGCAGATGCAGTTAGGATCCTTCAACAGTTTGACTTTGAATTATTCATAAGGGAGAGCATCCTGTGTGGGCCTAATGTAATGAAATGAATCTTTTAAAAGATGGCTAAAGTCTTCCAGAGAGTGAACGTCCTTCTGGGCTTGAATAAGAAAACATCTATGCCGTAAACTGCCTATAAGAATAATGCATGTTAGGAAACTGTAGACATTTCAAGTACTGATTGTGTCCTCCAGTTGAAATTTAGTAAGAATCCAGGGCATCTCAACCATATATCTCAGGGAAGTGAATTTTGCAAATAACCTGAATGAACTTGAAAGAAATTACTAACCGCAGGCAAGTCTCCAGATGATAATACAGCCTAGCTAACTCCTTGACTACAGCCTCCTCCCTGAGGAGGGAGGATCTGGCTAGCAGTGCCCAAACACCTGATGCATGGAAACTATGCGTTTTGTGTGTGTTGCTTTGTTGTTGTTGTTTTTAATAGATTTTATTTTTTAGAGCAGTTTTAGATTCACAGCAAAATTGAAAGGAAGGTACAGAGATTTTCTATAAATGCTCTACCCCCACACATGCATAACCTCTCTCATTACCATTATCCCCTACCATAGGGTCTCTCTACATTTGTTATAATTATACATACACATTGATACATCATTATCACCCAAAGTCCATAGTTTACATTACAGTTCACTTTTGGTGTTGTAAATTCTATGGGTTTGGACAAATATATAATGACATGTATCCATCATTACAGTATCATACAGAGAATTTTCATTGCCTTAAAAATCCTCTGTGGCTTCCCCTATTTATCCCGCTCCCCCACACCCTAGCTACCACTGATCTCTTTACTGTCTTCATAGCTTGGTTTGTGTGTGTGTGCTATTTTAAGCTGTTAAATTTGCAATAATTTGTTACATTGTGATAGAAAATTAGTAATACAGACTTAAATGCAAAGGTGGACATAGTGAGCAAATATTTGGAGAATCTCAGGGGGAAAAAACATTGCAACTATAAAGAAGAACAAAATGTAGTCTAGAAATAAAAACATGATATCTGAAATTTAAAAATTCACTGGAAGGCTATATCAGCAAAAAATAAGGGTAGTATATTTGAAAACAGAAAATAGACCCTTTAAAATGTAGCAGAGAGAGAAAAAAAAAATTTAAAGATTCACTATCCTGATGGAATATCAATCAATCTAATGTAAATGTAATTGGACTCAGAAAAAGTTAAGAGATTGGAGGAGAAAAAAATTTGATTATGCAATGGCCAAAAATTTATCATAAATGTTTACAGTGAACAAATGTAAATAATTGTTCTCAGAAACTCAGCAAACTGCAAGCAGGACACATACACACACATCCATACACTTACAAATCATAGGTCTCCATACCTTAGTTGTATTGTTGAAAACTAACCAATGAAAACTAATGTAGTAAAAATGTTTAAACCAGCCATTATAAAGAGGAACACTTGAAAACGTATGTTCACACAAAAACCTGCACATGAATGTTTATAATACCTTTGTTCATAATTGCCAAAACTTGGAAGCAACCAAGATGTTCCTTGGTAGCTGAAAGGATAAACTGTAGTACACTCAGACAATGGAAGATTATTCAGTGCTAAAAACAGAAATGAGCTATCACACCATAAAAAGACATGGAAGAAGTTTAAATGCCAATCTGAAAATCTATATACCATATAATTTCAACTATATGACATTCTGGAAGAGTCAAAACTATGGAGACTGTAAAAAGATCAGCGGTTGCCAGGGTTTGGGGTAAGGGATGAACAGGCAGAGCACAGAGGATTTTTAGAGCAGCTGAACTACACCATATGATACTATAATGATGGATACACGCCATTATGCATTTGTCCAGATGCACAGAATGAACAGCAAGAGTGAACTGTAATATGAACTTTGTCTCTGGGAATGCAGGTAAGGGTCACTCTTGGGTCTACTGCCATTTTCTATCTCTTATATTTCATTTTGTATTTGAGCAAAGGGAGAAGGAAGAAATTGATGAACTAAAGTTATAATATCAGGTACCAATATAAGAAGTTTCTTTTCTTTATTTCTAATGTTTGCATATTTCAGTATCACCTCTAAGGACTACTCTTTCCTCACTAGAGATTTCTCAAATGTTCCCAGGTACTTCAGTTCAACAGCTCCTTTAAGAAGTTAATTTTTATTTGAGAAAAAATATATTTTAATATTTATTTATTTTCTAGAAAGAAATTTGATCTTTTGCCAAGTCTTTATTATTCAGAGTAATAGGGAAATGCCTCAGGAAGAATTACCTTAAAATAATAGTAATGGAATTATGAAATTAAACTATTAAATAGTAAAGTGGAAAGTGAAAGAAACAGGCAACGTAGTTTTTCTGTTTAAATAAGTATTACTGAATAAAATATTCTAAATAAAATCATAAAAATGTCTCACCTTTCCAACTCTCATATTTCCTATTTTTGTGACTTAAGATGGTTACTAGGGCCTCCCAAATATCATCCACCACCCTAAAATCAAAATATGATCTCAGAGAGACTGAAGGTCAAAGATTCTGAACAAGGACACAAATTAACCAATAAGTCCATATTTGAATAATAATTTAGTATTAATTCAAACTAAGTGTGTACTTCCATAAGAAGGAATGTGACTAAATTTTAGTGAATGCCAAGTACATGTCAAGTTCTTTAGAAAACCCCTGTGAATTAAGATCATTACCTCAATTTCATAGGTGAGGAAGCTGAATGGGGTAATGTAACTTTTGCAGTCACATTTTTAAAAAGCCATGTAGCCAAAATTTGAAACAAAAATTGTCCCAAAATCTCTACCCTTTCCTTTATAAACTGCTGCTTCTGACAAGAAAAAAAAACATTGTCATCATTCATTCTCTAAACTATTGGTTCTTAGTTTGGTTTGGGGCATGGGATCCTACTGGTTAAACTTACAAATCCTCATCACAGAAAAAAAAATGTGTCAAAATAATCCTACAGACTGTTGGATACAATTTCAGTGGGTTCCCAAAGTCTTCTGAACCCCACACTCTAGGGAAAATAACATCAAAATATGTCTTGTAAGTTCTCAAATATACTGATCATATTTTTTACTGTAAACACAGGGATGTACCAAGTCATGAAAAGGCATGAAGGAACCATAAATGCTTATAACTGTGTGAAAGAAGACATTCTGAAAAGGCTACATACTGTATTTTTCCACCTACATGGCAAAAGATAAAGCTATGGAGACAGTAGAAAGATCAGTGTTTATCAGAGTGTAGTGGGGAGAGAGAGATGAATAGGTGAAGCACAGATTTTAAGGCAGTTAAACTACTCTGTATGATAGTATAATGGTGGATATATGTCATTATACATTTGTCTAAACCCATAAAATGCACACCACCAAAAGTGAACCCTAATGTATACTATGGACTTTGAGTGATAATGATGTGACAATATAGGGTCATTAATTGTAACAAATGCACCACTCTGGTGGGGGATGTTGTTAATGAGGGAGTCTGTGCATGTGTGAAGGCAAAGGGTATATGGGAGCTTTTTATACTTTCCACTCCATTTTGCTGTGAACTTAAAACTTTATTCCAAAAAAATAAAGTCTATTGAAAAATGGCATACAGTTTGATGCTTTAGTGGTTCATGGTCTGACAAAAGAACAAACTGCTTACAGTTTGATGTGCCTTGGGAAAAAAGTGCTTTTTTTTTTGAAAGCTCAAAAATATTATTCCATTCCTGACTTGTCAAATTATTTTACACATTATTTAAATTACAACATAAACTTTAAAACCATTAATTCTGCATAAAACCCCCAAATGTAACACCAGTTTATCAAACCCATCGATATGTATATAAGGTGTTAGAATTATGGATGGTTATAAAGAGTCATCCAGAAAAAAAGCAATTTTAAAGTTTGTATTCAACTTCTTATAGGTTAATCCATGGTTAAACTTATGAAGGGGCTAATTCCAACAAAATTGGATTCAGATCTGTTTCAACTAAGGAATATTCAGAGCTATGAGTGTCTATTGAGGTTAAATTAGTCAGTATAACTGCATATAAAATATGGAAGTTAGCACCCTTAAGCAAAGAAACTCAATATCATTAACCTGATGATTATCATATTTTATCTATGTGTTAATTATATATTAACCTGGTGATTAAGAAAGGGCTGAACATGAAGGTGACTTTTAACCAAAATGTTCTATAAAAAAAAATAAAGAAATATAAAGTTCAGAACCAAGATACATTTTTTTTTTCACCAAAGAAGTTTTCAAGGGGGACAATCAGAAGGGGAGTAGCTGATAATAGTGACTCTGTTTATGTACAGCTTTTAATCTTCAGTAGAATTTTAGACAAAGTATTTTATTAGATCCTTAATTATCTTGAACAATATTTAAAGGTGATATGTTTACTTTATCTATGACAAAGTCAAGGGTCTGAGATAGTAAATACTCTAGTCTCAAAGCTAGTATGGTTTAGAAGACATTCCATCCTTTACCTAGGTCTGTGTCTGTTCCCCTTCAGCATGCTACAGTATACAGAAGATACAAAATTTAGCATGTTAACCTAAATACACTTCATAAAGCTTAAGTATACATTGGTTTTGGGCTGAACTGTGTCCTCCCAAAATTCATTTTTTGAAGTCCTGAACCCCAGTATCTTAGACTGTAACCATATTTAGAGATCAGGTCTTTAAAGAGGTGATTAAGTTAAAATGAGTAAGTTAAAATGACTAAATTAAAATTGGAGTGGGGCTTTAATCCAGTATGATTGGTGTCCTTATGGAAGAGGGAGAGACACCAAAGATGAGCACATGTGCACCAAGGAAAGGCCATGTGAGGACACAGAGAGAAGGGTGTAGTCTGCAAGCCAAACAGTCCTCAGGACAAACTAACCCTGCCAGCCCCTTCATCTTGGACTTAACAGCCTTCAGAATTGTGAGAAAATAAATTTTTGTTGTTTAAGCCACTCTGTGGTATTTTGTTACTGCAGCCATAGCAGACTAGTACATATTGTAAAATACCTATATCCTCAAGTACAACAGTAATCAGTATAGAAGATGACCCCTGTCAGGGTTACCTAAATTGATTATTTCTCTGATTTCCAATTGTTCTTTTCTTCACTTTGAACTTCTAATTACTGTATTAAAAGAACCAAGGGTTCTGTCTTGTTTTGTTTTTTAATATATACTCCCTGGTGAGTCTTTAAATCATAGCAATGACTGTCTACTAAAACACACAAAACTGTATAACTCTCCTAATTGTTTCCTAAAATCCCTTCCAGTTCTAAAATTTATGATTTTTAGGTTTTTGGGAGAAAATATCTATAATTATAGAAATAATTTTTATTCTGCTAACCTATTTTGAAGGATCATTATAAGGATTGGTAAAAGGACTGAATAGACCTGGAAACAAAATTTTGATATCATTGAGTGTTCAAAACTTGACCTAAAAGATCACTGCATTGTTCTATTTTCTAGTTAAATAGATTTCATTATACCATGTGTGGAGGTTAGAAAGAATAAACATAGTATGAACTAACACAATAAATATAGCTTTTGTTTTGTGAAGTCTCTTGACAGACTGTGTTAAGCACAAATAATAACTTTTTTCTACATGAAAATAAATTTTGGTGAATAGCTCAAAGCAACAAACTGGTCTTTTAAAATTTGTGAATTAGGCACAAATCAATCAACTGCTCAAACAGTAGATTTTCAGACACAGTTCCGAGTGTTTGCATATGCCATATTAACTATGTTCCTCTTGCTGGTGGTTTTGATATACAATTAATCATTAGCTAACATTTAGGCACCTACTATGTACAGAGCATTAAACTAAAAGACCTACCTCATGTAAGTATATAGATTGACAAACAATTGGTATTTCATTAACTGAAAGGAACAAGTTCATATAAATTCTTGTTCTAGCTAATTGCATTCACTGAGTAATTAATTATGAACTCAAAATTAAGGATCTACCTCCTCATTTCTGAAAACTGGCTCCAGTAACTGAAGTGGTCTACGGACAGATTTTCTACAAGCTATAAAGACAGTTACTACACAGTTATTTATCCATCTCTGTATCTATTTTGAACTTTGGAAGCCTACAAATTGAAAATGTACAGCAGAACTTTTAACCTGATAAGATATAGATAGGCATTAAATAGAGGACCAATATACTAAGTGAAGTTCTTAACTCCTTCCTAATTGAAGACAGGGGTGACACTGCCAGGGTTGTCTAGATAGATCAATTTAACCACCTCTTGTCTGACTGGCTCTCAGAAGATAAAGTCTTACCTTCAGACAGGAGAATGTGAGGGGTTGTTCCAGAGCGGAAGTGTATCACTAACAGAAGCAATGCTGCCTCCACAGGGATGGGGGTGATTAGTTCATCTAAAGGAGGGACTACGTTGTCAAGATTGATAAATTAGGAAGAGTGAGACCTGATAAAATGAGGGAACAGGAGGTACTGACCTAAAAGCAACTGAAGGAAAAAAAAATATCTGGTGTGAATTTGCTATTTGTATACAATGCCCTGGAGACATTAGAAGGTGTCTAGATATAGGAAGTTTTAGATTCACACAGTTTTGTAGCTGGAAAATGTCATCAAAATACTATAGCTGTTCTTTCATTTTATATACGAGAGCACCAAGGCTTAAAGCAACAGAGGCTGCCATGGAGCCCAAACCCAGATACCTTGCCTCCTTTTTCTGAGTTGCTGAGACAATGGCAGTCTCATGTGTAAGTTTTAAAGTAATATATAAATATTAGGTGTTAGTAATAACTTGTTTGGGGTACTTGTTATTTCTTATAGTCATGCCCTTCATCAATAACATAGAGTCTTTATGTAACTTGAACCTCAATTAGCCACTGCATGATGCCACTTTTTGCCTTTCCTGGTATAGTTTCTCATTTTTCCATGTGATATAAATTGCTTCATACTTTGGTGAAATGAAACTAAAAAACTGGGATTCAGATAAACATTAAATTTATAGTATGAAAATATATCAGGGATAATTAGATAATTTGTGTTCCTATCTAAAGCAAAATAGTAACTTCGTTTCTGTGTAGATGACAGAACTAGTATTGCATTGGAACTGGGGTAAAAGGAAAATATCAGAAAACGGTATATATATATATATATTGCCTGTCTCTTGGGGAGAATGAGATTTTAAGTAGAAGAACATTTAGTTATGCTTACCTAAGAACTTCTTTGAGAAATATTCTGTGCAGTTTCTACAACAGCATAACATGCCCTGGAGATTTAATAGGCAAGTAAATTGTCTCAATATTCATATTATGAATTTAGTAAAGATTTATTAAGGACTTTGTGTGTCAGACACTGATAAACAATTAAAAGTGCAAAGGTGAATGCTTATAAGGGAGGGATACAGATAAAGTAATATTTACAATTTAATATGATGAGCCCTAAAATCAAATATATAATAGTAATTCAGTCTTTAGGATTTGTAGAGATGTTTTTTTCTAAATGTAGCAGTTGAGCTGGAGATTTTTTTTTTAAATAAATAGGAGTTTATAATGCATTCAGGATAGAGAAAAAGGCTTTAAAGGGGCACAGCTATTTGAGAAAGAATAGCTTTTTTAGGTAACCAAGAAAAGGCTTTTGGTGTAGAGCTTAACTTTCATGGAAGACACTAAAGTCTGAAGATAGAAAGGCATCCAAGAGCAATTGTCATGAACACCAAAAGTTTTCTGTGAGGTAACTTTGAAGGATTTTAAACAGGCTATTGATTGGAGATACCCAAACGTCATATCCTAAAGTAACTTTTCAAGCTATATAATTCCACTTCTCACCTTTGTTTTGTGCTTTTTCAGTGTACACTGTATCTTGGTTTATCTGTTCTTTCCCTGGAGGGGGCTGTGGCTCTGGAAATGGTGATAGCTTCTCCTTTTCCTTCTCCTCCTCGTCCTCCTCTTTCTTTTCTCCTCATCCTCCTCCTTCTTTAACAATTTCATAACATACTTTCAAAATAACTGGCACTTTAGGTCCCAAAAATCTTTGAAGCTAATTAAACCAAAAAACTGTCCTGAATTAATTTCATATCTTGTTATGAATTTCAATCATTGCTCTGCCTACTCTGTGAGTAAAATGTAAAATATGTGACAGGTCTTTTGGGGAATAATTTTGACTGAGACATGAAGAATGTAATCTTTATGTTTTCTAAAATTTTATGAGTACCATTATTAATTTGGAGGACAATAGTTATAATAAAAATATCCAAATTTTATATGTATAATATAAACTAAACAGTATTAGTTTACTATTGCTGTGTAACAAATTACTACAAACTTAGTGGCTTAAAACATACCTGTGTTTTAACTGACAGTTTTGTAGGTCAAAAGGCCAGGCATATGTGATTGGATTCTCATAATCTTAAAAGGAGGAGATGCAGGTATTGGCCAGGTTGTGTGCCTTTCTGGAGCTTGAAGTCCTCTTTCATGCTCACATCTTTGTTGGTAGAGTGGTGCTCACTGTGGCTATAGAACTGAGGCTGCTGTTCACTTCTTGGCTTGTTCACTTGAGGACAGGGCCCATCCTCAGTTCCTAAAGGCAACTAAATCTCCTTGCCACCTGGTCCCCTCCATAGACCCTCTTACACTTTGAATATCTCTGAATTGTTAAAAGGCCCTCATGATCTTACGGCCCCACCTCATCTACTTAGGTCCACCCAGATATTTTCCTTCTTTATTAACTCAACTGATTAGATTGAGTTGAATCCTAGGGACATGAATCCAGGTACATGAATATCATATACCTTGATTATTTCAGAAAAATCTCTTTGCCATGTAATTTGACATAATAAGGAAATGATATCATCATTTCAACAGGTCCCACACACTCAAGGACGGGGAATCATACAAGATGGGTAGGGACCATCTTAGAATTCTGTCGATATAAAAATTGTCTTAAGTGATTTACATGCATTAATTCATTGATGTATCAGTGTAACTTGGTTATTCCCTGGTGGTCTAGTGGTTAGGATTCAATGCTCTCAACATAAATTGGTTGTCCCAGATTTATATATGAGTAGAGCTAGTCTTTGAGAAGATATGAAACTTGGCCTAAGTCATAGTCTGGATGCAATTGATCTAGATAGATTTGAAATCCAAAGCCCTGATTTTTAATATTATGAAATATTGTCCTGTTAACAGTTTAGAAATAAAGTAACTTTTTATTTAGGAAAAGGTAAATTATAACTTTTCAATGAAAACTATAGTTATATGTTGAATCTATTTCATTTCTGTTTTTACATTGTTATGGTGATATATTTGGAGAATCCACATCAATATAAAACTGGACTACAATAATTTTAAACATATTGTTAATATCTTCAGTGTGTGTGTGCATGTATGTGTGTGTCTGTGTGTGTGTGTGCACACGAGCACACTTGCTGAGTGAGATGCGCTGGTTAAGTTACACTGGTGTTATGGGATTACTTTCTTTGTCAGTTTTATAATAGATAATTTTTGTTTCTAGTTTCTTTTGAGTTCCTCTTCTATGGAGTAAAGTAATACAAATGGATTAAAACTAAACTCTCCTTCATAGAGGTAATTGATCCACATATGTTGTAGGTAGAATTCTAAGATATTCCCCAATATTTCTTACTTCAGATATACATGCCTTGTATAATCCCTGGAACTAAGAGTATGGTGGATTGTACTTCCATTATTATGTTATATTATATGACATAGTTGACCTTAAGATGGGACGCTTATGATGGTTAATTCTTTTGTGTCAGCTTGAGTGGGCCAAGGGATCCCCAGATTAAGTATTATTTCTGGTTGTGCTTGTGAGGGTGTTTCTCCTTGAAATTAGCATTTGAATCAGTGGATTCACTAGATTGCCCTCTTCAGTGTGGGTGAGCAGCATCCAATCCCAAATAGAATAAAAAGACTGAGGAAGGAAGAATTCACCCCTATTTTGCTTTTTCTGCCCCATCAGCTCCCCTGGTTCTCAGGACTTTTGATGCCAGCTAGAATTATACCACCAGCTCTGGCTCTCCAGCTTACTGATAGCAGGTCATAGGACTTTTCAGCCTCCATAATCTTATGAGCCAATTCCTTATTATCTACCTGTCTATCTATCAGCCTATTTATCTATCCTATTGGTTATATTTTGTTGGAGAACCCTAACTAATACAGCGTTTTAACTGGTGGACCTGACCTAATCACACAGGCCTTTTAGAAGCGAAAGATCTGGTCACAGAAGGGAAAGTTAGAGAGATGTGAAGGGTGAGAGGGAGTTCTCTGCTGCTGATGTAGAGGAGGCCACATGGCAAGGACCCAAGAAAGCCTGTAGGAGTGAGGTGTGCCCTGTCAGCAGCTAGCAAAACCACAGGACCTCCTATCACCACAAGGAAATGAATTCCACCAGCTATTTGAAGGAGCTTAGAAGTGAATCTTTTTCTGGATTAGCTTCCAGATGAGGAAGTAGCTGACATCTTGATTTCAGCCTGGTGAGACCCTGAGGAGAGGATCTAGATTAAGTGTGTTAAACTCTTGACCACAGAAATTGTGAGATAATAAATTTGTATTACTTTAAACTGCTAAATTTGTGGTAGTTTGCTACTCATCAATGAAACACATGAAAGAAGATTCTTAATATAATGGATTTTTCAAACATTTGGATGAATTTCAAAACTTTCATTGGATTCTTAAAGAAAAGCATATAGACGTGCTCAGACATGGACACTGTTTTCTTCATAACCAAACTAGATGGTCTTGTCAGGATGCTTCAAGGGAATATATCCTTAAAACCCATCTTTTGGGCTTCCCTGGTGGCGCAGTGGTTGAGAGTCTGCCTGCCAATGTAGGGGACACGGGTTCGAGCCCTGGTCTGGGAAGATCCCACATGCCACGGAGCAACTAGGCCCGTGAGCCACAACTACTGAGCCTGCGCGTCTGGAGCCTGTGCTCTGCAACAAGAGAGGCCACGATAGTGAGAGGCCCACACACCATGATGAAGAGTGGCCCCCACCTGCCACAACTGGAGAAAGCCCTCGCACAGAAACGAAGACCCAACACAGCCAAAAATAAAATAAATAAAGAATTATTCTGCCTAAAAAAACAAACAAACAAAAAAACCCCATCTGTTCAGTAGCTGTGAGGCGAGATTTGCAACTGACACATTTGACTGCCCTCATGTAGACTACCAAGGTTTGAAAAGGAGAATTTCTATACTTGGCTAATTACTTGGAATCAGAAATTAGGTTTGGTTTATTGGAGCCCGCGAATCATAATGGAGATTGAATTCTCTTCAAGCTCTTCAACTAAAATAATAATATAATGAAATGATACCAATAGTAAAATAAAGGAAAAGAGAATAGTTAAGAAGGGCAGTAGAAAATGACATCTCTACATCATGAGTAGGAGTCATGTTGATGTTAGGTGGGGAACAACTGGAGCCAAAATGAGACGTACAACCTGGAATTAATCTGACACCTGTATTTATGCCTCACATATATGGAGTTAATTATATTTACAAAGATTTAAGACACCCTTAATGTTATTTTTTCTATATAATGGATATTAAATATTGCTTAACACACGGCTTTTGCCAAGAAGAATTGCTTTCTAAATCTAGAATTGTTTTTCCAGAGGAAAAGCTATTCCAAAGAGATATTTTTCCTCTCCTAAACAGAAGACACTTTAAATAATAGTATTTTCCCTGATACACACATGGTGAATATTTCCTGCTCCTATAAAATAGTTATTATGAAGTATTGGCATTTCCCCTTAAATGCACATGCTGATAAGCACAGGTGTGTAGAAGCCATATGGTCGCACTTTCTAATTCATCTATTTCATTAAGGATACATTTAATTTTTCTACAGACCTTGAATAAAGTTACTTTTTTCATGCTTACATTATTCTCTGCTTCATCAATGTTTCAAAAACAATGCCAAGACTATTTTCTGTTTCGTAGTAAACAGATAATGAAACTTAAATCTATAAGCACTTTAGTCCTAACATACGCCATTTGGAATGAGGGAGAAATATGGCATGAATTAGCGTCCTCCGTTTAGATGAAAGGACTCATTCACTAAGGAAGAAATTCATATGCTGAAACATCACAATCTACTGGGAGAACTCTAATAAAAAAACTGATCAGGGCTTCCCTGGTGGCGCAGTGGTTGAGAGTCTGCCTGCCAATGCAGGGGACGCGGGTTCGAGCCCTGGCCTGGGAGGATCCCACGTGCCGTGGAGCAACTGGGCCCGTGAGCCACAATTGCTGAGCCTGCGCGTCTGGAGCCTGTGCTCCGCAACAAGAGAGGCCGCGACGGTGAGAGGCCCGCGCACCGCGATGAAGAGGGGCCCCCACTCGCCGCAACTAGAGAAGGCCCTCGCACAGAAACGAAGACCCAACACAGCCATAAATAAATAAAATAAAAATTAAAAAAAAAAAGTTATAAAAAAAAAAACTGATCACTTAACATTTTCATAGCATTGTAATGCTCAGGAAGCAGGGGCATGGAGTCAGAAAGTAGGTTTTAAGAAAATCATTTATTAGTAGTGAGAAATACTGATTAAACCATTTCCTACTTTCTGGCAACTATTGGCACTTAGAAAGAACACACTAATAGAAATTCAAAGGACCAAAGAAACACAAAGATTGGAGCATAATACTCTCTGGCATACGCAGGCTTCTTAGCTAATATGGTCTTTGTTGTTTTTCTTTTCCTTCCTGGTTTTTAGCATGTTGTGACATCTTGATTACGATTCAATAAATATCCCTTATATGGCCTTAATCTTTTCAAAGTCCACTTTCAATATCTATCTCATGAGTGAATGGGCAGTCAAAACTAGATGTGCGTTATAACAATTGCTACATTTCTAGCTTCTGATCATAGTGGATGGCTAGGAAAAGATTAGATGTCATTTTCTTGCATTGCCTGACAGTTTTTCTCGTACCTCTCACTCTTTGTTCAGAGGAGATAGAAGTCTCTATTTCATACTAAATGTGTAGTAACTTGAGGGAGAATAATAGAAAATAGAAGATGGCTCGAGAGAGAGAAACTGGGAGACATAAATCCACATACATATCAAATAAATTCTGGACCCTTAAAAATTAAAAAAATAGCAAAGAAAGGGGTCAGTGTTAGAGCACAGGGGATAATGCTAATTACACTTTGCATACTATTGCTTTGGATACTACTTGAAATTTGAGTAAAATCTGAAATTTGAAATATGATGGATAGTCATTTTGGGGACTGAATACAAATTGTTGTTGTATTTGTAAGGAGACGGGAAATTCTCAAATTTGGGTTTGTCAACATGAACTGAAATAACTTCATTTATGGCCCCCCAGAGCTGATCATGATTTGCAAAAAAATAAGACTCACTACTTCCCCTTGTGCTTTCAATCTTGGTAGTGTTTACACTGGTGAAATAGCACAAATAAAATTGTATTTTCGTTTTCTAATCTCTACTTTGAAAATCCCCTTAGAATTGACTTTCAGAACTTTAAGGGTGAGCATTTTATGTGGTTAACACACTGTAAGTTCAAGTCAAAATACGGGTTGGGTTATAGAGTAGCAGTACTATTTTGTCCCATTTGACATTTATTTCATTAACTGCCATGGTAGACAATGAAGCGTGAATCATGGCAAATGGCAAACCACCCCAAACTGCACCACGTGAAACATCACAGTAAAAATACCATCTTATTTTGCCTTGAGCTGCAGGGTCTGGCCTTAAGACAATTGGTTGTTCACACACTAGATTCCAGCTTTAGCTACCTGTCAGTTATGGTGAAAATGTTGATATTTTGGGTGGGTACAATTTTTGTTAGGGATATGAGAAGATATAATCTTACATTTCAGCAAGTAGCTCCTGCCCTGAGTTTATTTTCTTTTCAGTCTTATATGGCTTAGCATTTGGTAGACGATGGAGCTGTTGTTCCCTTGCTGCTGATGCAGAAGCCTGAAAAGCGTGTTCATCTTCAGGGGGAGTTATGCTCTATCTCCTTAAGGGAGTAGTATCTACAGAAAAAAATTGGGCTTCTTTTACATGGGATATTATTTTTCAATAATTTATATCAAGATGGATATTTATTTTATACTTTGAATTATATCTGAACACTTTATTTTTTGCTCAAATTGTTCTAGATTTGGTCATTGAGAGCTCTTCCAGTTGTCTCCTTTGACATGCCCGCGTTAATAAAAGTGATTATTTTTCTTACTGGAGCACTGCCTAACTTTCTGGCACTACAAGTTACTCCAAGTTCCTCTTGTATCTTCCCTGCCCACATCCTGGAATCAGTCATTTCTCCAAGGAGGCCTGGTTTCTGTTATTTGAGAATCATGTTAGAAACCAAGATTTGGGTGTTGGGTATGATCGTTGCTCCCAGTATGTCATTGCTTCTAGGCTCTCTCAGGAGACAGAACTTGGAAAATATATATGTGTATACTAACTACATTTAATGTTGTGAAGCAGATGTCACTATGTATGTCTCAGACTTCATGAGAATTGTGTCTTCTAGAGTTGGACAGTTCACTGATTGCATTGTCATATCCAGCAGCCCTTATAAAGTTAATACCAGCATGACATATACCAATACAATCAACTTGTATGAAAATAGAAGGAATGTCCCATCTACTACTAATATAGGCTTTTTATAAGCCACGTTTTTCGCCACATATGGGCTAATAAAAATTGGATATTTGAATCTAACGGACAATCATCCAAAGACTCTTTTTCAGTCTCTTTTAGGAAGACTATACATATAGTCTTCCTATAACTTCAATTTACTTCCACTGTGATTAATGTGACCCTAATGTTAATGAGTATATGAAACTATCATGATTAGTAAGGTAATTAAAAAGCAAGTATATGGAACATTTTTCATAATGTTCTCTTTGGGGAGTGGTTAAAAATCTATACCATTAAACATGAAATTAAGTAATATTTTAAAATACAATATCCCCTAGAGCAAATCTTAAAAATTATTTCTAGTATATTTTACATTATTCATAATGTCTTTGCACAGTGTTACCTGAATATAACTGATGAGTACAAAAGTGATTTAAATAAATGAAGGATTCTGCTTTGGGTAAAGATAGATCAGCAGGAACCAACTGAAACATTCCTCCTCCCCCCCTCAAATTCAAATAAATATATAAAATAGTAGTTTATAAGACATAGGGTGTAATCCTCAGAGATGATGCAAAAGTCAAAATCAAATTTAATTAAAAAAAAAAATCATCTCTATGACTTCCCCAGCTGGCTGGCTTGAGAGAGTTTTTATGATGTAGTGCATGGAGAAGGAAATCAATGAAAGCCTGGCAGATTCCCAAATTGAGGAGATGAAGCTGAGAGTCGGGGCAATCAAGGTGACTCAAGTTTTTGGAGCAGAATACTATGGAGGAGAGACCTCACACAGAGAGAACTGAAGAGATTTGCAGAGAATCCACCATGAGTATACAGTTGAGGATGAATCCATGCATACACATGGGAAATACTGCCACAGTTTCTGTCACTAAGTTTTTTCCAAGGGAGGAGAATAAGTGTACAATGGAAAAGTAAACTGTTTTCAGAGAAAACTCTGGTTGCATTTAAGACAACAGGAGCCTGAGGGAGAGGGAGAGAGAGTATTGATCAAGTTGGCCTTAGTATTACCTTCAGCTTAACTAAACTTTAGATAGGCTTCTTCCTTACTATACACTCCTGACCTCGTTTTTCTTAGAGTATTTATTTTAGAAAACTTGCAATTGTAAATTATTTCTCTCTCCCTTTGAGATGTAAATCCTTATAAAAACCTCATTCCAGTTGTACAGTCCAGTGATGTCTTTCTTAAGAACCTGAAAGCTCTCCTTTTGAAATGTAATCATTAAGGAAGATAGTACCCCTATTTCTCAGTCTCTGTGGGAGGGTAGAAGTCCAACTTCCATAGATGCAAATTAGCAAATATAGGTGATCTAATCACAGAGAAGAACATTTACAAACTCAAGAATAACATAACAGGCTCAACACATCTCATTGACCAAACTTCCCCCTAATATCCTCCAGTACTTTTCCACTAGCTCATCCCAGTCCTTAAAAACCCACTCCCACCTTTTGTTTCAGTGGGATTGAGTTCGGATTGAGTTCTGACTTTTTGCCCCTATTGTAATAGCCTTAAATAAAGTCCTCTTTACCTATTTAATTTTTTGCATTGCAAACTTTGCTTTGACAATGTGTTTCCTGAGTATTGCAGGATGCACAGAGATTTTTGTTTTCAACCACATAATGGGCTTCTATAATTGCACAGTGGAACGTTTGGGAAAGTTGGGAAGCAGAATGAATTGACTAGAGGAAAGGAAGTATAAAGCTTAGAATATAGTGAAGGATGGATAACTCTAATGCTTACCTTTTGTGATGTGAATCAAAATAACAGCAACATGGGTCCTGATAGAACTGTTTTGCCCCAAGCTTTACAATAGAACAATTCCCAGCATGCTGTGGTAAATGTGAAGATAAACTCCTTCCCAGTAGAAATCTGTTGCAGCTTCCTTGGTTATGTTATTTTAGAAAATGACTCCATCTTCTTTTTCTACTGACCACAAGGAAAAAATTATTTCTCCTTGCCCAACGACCAAATTCATCCTATATTTATGAAGATTTAAAGTCATAATTTTGGGTTTATTTGTTTTTATAATCATGCTTCTCATTCCAGTTTTGTCCATTATCTAATTCTGTATGTCTAGTTTCCTTGTCTGTAATTTGAGCATAACATGCCATGAGGTAGTTGCCAGGATTAAATGAATTATTACATGTAAAATGCATAGAACAATGTCTAATTTAGTAAGTGTTTGTAATTATCTGTTATTATTAGCATTATTAATGGCAGTCAAGGAAAATCAACAGATGTGGGAGAGAACTTCTTTACAGTAGGTTTTTTTCTTGGCAATTTGGAAAACAGTAGGATATGGAATTTTGCACCTGCCCCAACTTCATTCCTTACTTCTAATCTTCACATAATGTTTCTAAATCATCACTCTCCTATAAAATTTTACTCACCCACTTAATGCTTAATCAAGAAGTAGCCCATTTCATTTATAATTTGAATAAAAATATTTACTTCTTGTGCATTACACAGAAATTGTGCTTTTTTTTTCCTTTCTCAGTAAGGTGCATTGAAACTAGATGAATAGAGTTTACAATTCTGAAAGCATGAAACGCTCAGAATGGCTATTTATATTCAAGTAACAAAAAGCTGGTAAATAAATCTTGATGAGTCATGATACTGAAAGATAAACTTCATTTTATCTTCATTGAGGCTTCATTTTTTTGTTGTTTTCTTAATTTACAGTAAGTTGTATGTTTGTTGAAAGTTTATGTAGTCTTTACACCTCATCTCTGATTCATATAGCATTTTACATTAAATCAGAAACAGACAGGATTTTTTTTCAATATGTTGTTATTCTATGTAATAGAAAACCTAGCAAAAGTAATCCAACCAAAAATATAGCTTTAATTTTGATTCACTATAAACTCATATTATTTCTAGAAATCTCTATGATCAAGAAGAAAGGATGTTATTTGAATTATTAAAGTTAAGTTTCTCTGGGTCCATGATTCATTTTTGTATGTCAAAAAATAATCAATTGTTTAAACAGAACAACCTGGTATCTTCCATTGTGTCAGTGAATATATTTATTATTGAGATCATAAGAAAACTGTTTTTATAAATCCAGCATCATTGTATGAGCTATATAAACTTACTAGTCTCTGGGGTAAGGTTGCAAAAACAAAAAAGGAGTAAAATGATATTTCTAAAAACCTTATCGGTTTTTGCCTTGCTGCATCATTTAAAGTGGCTTGCATTTACATGCTCAGGACATCCCAAGATAACTGCAATTCTCTCAGCTACAATTAAGTTCTCACTTTGGGCTCTGACATCTTTCTTTTATGCCTTTTATATTTAACTTTTCAAAAAAAATTTTAAAGGAAGAATCAGTACAGACTATCAATTACCTTATTCCTGATCAACTAAAGGAATCAGCAGGTAGTGATCTTTTCAACCCAACAAAAAAGATATATGATTTGTGTGTGTGTGTGTGTGTTGACATGCCATTATACCTCTATTTAGGTCATGTAACATGGATCATTTCATTTGAAATATTCTGTAAAAGTATTTTAAGTAGCAATTATAATAAAATAAAGCTTTAGAAATGTGTCTAAATACACATATTGCCCCTTACAATTGAAGTTTCACATTATTCAACCTGCAAATTAATATGTTTATTCTCAAATTGAAGGCCATAAAATGTTCCTAAGCATGGGGATAAAGTAACATTTTCTGCTTTTAAATGTTTTTGTTTTCTTTGTTTTTTTAATGTTGTTGTTTGTTTAGTAAATTTTTTTTGTATAATATTCTTCTTACACAATTCTCAACAGCCTCAGTTGGGAAACTTTATTTTTTGTTTTCAGTTGTTTATTAATCCTTGCCATTGGCAGTTTTCTTAGTCTTAATCTTACTTGTCCAAAGCACAGTCTCATTTCTGAGCCTATCATCATGAGTGTTTATTTTAACTAGATCATTCAGCACTCACTGTACTGATGTCAAAAATAGTAGGCCATTTATATGGACCTTCAGTCAGACACCATGAAATATTGATTTTTACATGGGTTTCATCATTCTGGAAATTTTTGACGTTCAGCCTAGAATCCCAATAGTGTTACCAATTAGTCACATTAAAGTTTTATGTCATTTGAAGAAAAGCAGATTTATAATTTTTGAAAACATAGTCAACACTTATCTACTTAATCTCTTAATTTTCTTAATGAGGAAAAAAAATAGAGACAAGGGGATAAACAAAGTAGGTTTGTTTGTTTTTTTTTTTAAGGCTGTAAACCATCTTCTCCGACTCTTAAGGACAAATTGACAGGACCCTTTGCTTCTTTTTTTTTTTTAATAAATTTATTTATGTATTTATTTTTGGCTGCGTTGGGTCTTCGTTGCTGCACGCAGGTTTTCTCTAGTTGCGGCGAGTGGGGGCTACTCTTCGTTGGGGTGCCCCGGCTTCTCACTGAGATGGCCTCTCTTGTTGCGGAGCACGGGCTCTAGAGCGCAGGCTCAGTAGTTGTGGTGCACGGGCTTAGTTGCTCTGCCGCATGTGGGATCTTCCCGGACCAGGGCTCTAACCCATGTCCCCTGCATTGGCAGGTGGATTCTTAACCACTGCGCCACCAGGGAAGCCCAAAGTAGTTTTTTGAAATGTGAATATATTTCATACTCCAGGAATCAGACTAAAAGAAATATATTTATATAATTCTTGGAATCTGCGCAAATATTCATATCTCAGTGTGTCATTTCCACTATATTATCAATACTATGTTCCACTGAATATGCTTTTTCCTCTCACTTGGATCATCACAGAATTCTTGATTGCATGAGCTTTGTTTCAGGTGACTCTCTTGTCTTTGTGATCCTCAGAAATTCAAATGCTTCAGATTAACTACCTTGGGGTTGAACTGAATCCTGTTTTATTGGCTGTCTTCAGGCCAAGGCAACACCCCTACCAAAAGCCTCCACTTAATCCTCAGGTCATTATATTCTCCATTGGTCTCCCAGAAGGAGGATGCCAAGACACCTTGGTCACCATCTGTTTGGGGAAGAGCTCAGCTTGCTATTCTTCTGGGAGGATTTGGCATTCTGAGGAAATTTTCATCTAAACCTGCCTCCTCCCTGTCCTCTTTGTGGCATCCACTTCTGCTTAGAAGCAGGGGATGCACAGCTTAATTTTACTCAGTTGCACCTAATTAATTTTCTCATCTGTTAAGTTGCTTTTGTCATCTCAGCTTGGTTTTGATTGCACTCTGCTAAGGATAAGGATTCAAAGCCTGAATGTAAGCATGGGTACTCCTGTGATCTTTACCACAGCAGCTCCTTTCCCATGCTCTTGGTGCCAAAACTTCTAAACTTACTTTGATATTTCTCCTTCTAATATAATGGCATTTCTTTCTGCTGACTCCTTTTCACTTAATACCCTTACTTCAACATATGCTTTTCTGCCTTAAGCATTTTCCCACATATTGCTAAAGGGAATGTTGCAGGTACTGCTCTAGCATTGTTCCTGCTGTGTATCCCAGGTTAGAAATCACAGAAACTATGGATACCAGCAAGATACCAAAAATTATCCAAATACATACACATACACGCATGTCTACGTATATAAATAAATGTTTTTATGCTAGATTTATAATGCTAAGAGGTAAACTCTCAACCTCTTTCGTTTATGTCACAGGCAGGAACATAATCTAGAAGAAAAGAACTATTTGGTTATTTAACATTCTAAGTATTCACTTAATTTCTAATACCTGGGAATTAAGGATGGTCCTGGAAATGAAGAAATATTTAGCTCTTTATATTTTCATACATCCATACAAATATCCAACAATTCCATTAGGTCAGGCATATTTAACACATCTGTTTCAAGACAAAATGTCTAAAGGAAACCAGTAGAAATACTATATTGTTACTTAAGAAACTCTTAAGTAGCTTAATACTAATTTTAACCAAAAATGATTTATGCTACTATTACAAAAATTAGTACCTGAGACCAACTCTCTTATACATAAGATAAAGTATTTATCACACAGAATTCTTGCAGTAATACACTAGCTTGGCATCGTTCTCTTCTTTAGCTTTCTCAGGGAAGATTAATAGAAACTAGAATTTTTCTTAACTCTGCTGTCATCTTTTCCATGTCTTCGTCTTTGACTTTTATCTATTTTTCTGTTATAGAATCCCTATATTGCTGACAACTTTAGAGAGATGTCCCTATTTTTTATGAAGGCAGTTTCTTGTAAAAGTGATAGTCTATTTCCCAGCTGCCCTTTTGCATCCTCCTCAGTCAAGAATAGTTGTCCTGGGAAGTGGGATTCCAACAAGCTACTAGAGATTCTGACATTTAGGTTTGTATATTACCTTCCTAGTGAAAATGAACTCTACCTTCCTGGCATACCTGTTTTCAAGTTCCAACTTCCTCAGTATTCACATTGGCTGAATCCTGCAGAGGGATCTCCTTACCTGAATTTTTAAAAAATTTGTTTTATCAAGTCTAGTTGATTTACACTGTTGTGTTAATTTCTGCTGTACAGCAAAGTGATTCAGTTATATATATATATATATATATATATATATATATATATATATATATATATACACACACACACATTCTTTTTCATATTCTTTTCTATTATGGTTTATCTCAAGGTATTGAATAAAGTTCCCTGTGCTATACAATAGGACCTTGTTGTTTATTCACTCTATATACAATAGTTTGCATCTGATAATTCCAAACTCCCAGTCCATCCCTCCCCCACCCTCCCTCCCCCTTGGCAACCAAAAATCTGTTCTCTATGTCTGTGAGTCTGTTTCATAGATAAATTCATCTGGGTCATATTTTTGATTCCTCATATAGGTGCTATCATATGGTATCTGTCTTTCTCTGTCTGACTTACTTCACTTAGTATGATAATCTCTAGGTCCACCCATGTTGCTGCAAATGGCATTATTTCATTCTTTTTTTATGACTGAGTAATATTCCATTGTATATGTATATATACCGCATCTTCTTTATCCATTCATCTGTCAATGGACATTTAGGTTATTTCCATGTCTTTACTCTGGATGTTTGATTTCTACATTTTCTTCTCAGCCATTGCTAGAGCCAAACATTTGACAAGAATGTTTCTCCCCTGAACAATAAATGTTTCTAAGATTAATTTTTTCTCCTCTAGAATAACTCTATTTCATCATTTGGATTAATGACCCTCAGGGACCATTTGGGGCATTAAAAGCACACCTCCTCCATTTTTTTTTTAATGTGGCACTATTAAAGAATCAAACATGTATTGTCCTAAAATGTTAGAAACTGATGAGCTTTTCCAGAAATTCCTTCCCAGCTGTCATGCTTAACACTATTTTTCAGTGTAGCTGAATCTCCCTTTTGTCAGAGTCCCCACAGAAACTTGCTCACACTTCCTGCTGCTTTCTGGGCCAAATTCTTGACTCCCTATCTATAATCCCATTCTGCAGAGAGCATACCCCTCCGACATGAGTGTAATGAGAGAAAGAAAGGTAAATACCAGCTGCCTATGTTGTTCTGAACCACAATACGGAGTACCAGGTGAAGAGGATGCACTTTTTTTCCTCTTTTGGGTCCTTGAATTCTAGGCTTTCTTTCCATGCATTGAAGTCTATTACATTAGCCAAAGCAACATTCACAATTATATGTTTATTACTTAGCACTGACCTAGAACAAAAAGATGAGCTGTGTTCCTGGCAGGGTGGTAGAGAAGTGGGGGGGAGGGTGGGTTTGGGGAGGTAGGAGGTCTCTCTCTTTCTTTAATATATATTAGTTATGTTTTTCCTACATGACCTTTAACAGAAAATCATCCCACATCTCCATGAATACTCTCCAGGGAACAACTAACCAGCCTAGTATGGGTCTTATTTGCTGTTTACTTCATTTAGCTGTGTTTTTATCACCATGATATTACTAGCATAAAGTGGTGGTTCTGTTGCCAAGGTAACTGAGATGTTTAACTCCACTTGTTATAATCTCTACTGAGTTCTTGGCTGTCCTCACTTTTTTAAATTTTTTTTTGAGCAAAGAATGAGATCCATTTCTTATTTCTCCATACTTTCTTTGCTGATTATCTCTTCACCAAGGTGTTGTTCTCACTCCCATTCAAGTCTAAATGAACTATAGTTTCTCATGCACATACTAATTTATTTACTTTAATTATAATTGCTTACCTTAATGCCTTTTGTCTCCTCCAATGGCATAGATATTTCCTCCAATCATTATTTCTCACTCGTAAAAAGCCACCCATTATTTATATTTAAGGAATTAACAAAAGAAGGTGAGAAAAAATGTGGAATGAAAAAGGGTGGTCAGAGTTTTGGAAGGCAAATCAAAAAGGCAATGGATCTCAAAAGGCAAAGGACAGGATCAAGAAGGAGGGATGATCAAGCTTAGCAAATAATAGAGACCAGTGATATGCTTGTAGAGAGGAGGGAATTTTAGTAGAACAATTTGAATGTTTAAATCCAATATGCTATATTTTCCAAAAGTTTACTTCATATTGAATATTTCCCCACACATACTCAGTAAATGGCTATTTTATAACTGACAGTGACTGTAGCGGTATATGCTTCACTTCAAAACCAAACCAAACCAAACATATGTTTTGGGTGCAGTGTTAAACCTTTACTTCTCCTGATGACATTTGATTACTAAAATATCAACTAATTAAAAATAAAGAAAACAAGAAATAGAAAAGGAAGTAGAAATGGTCAGAAAGCATTGCCACTAGGGAATGTAGATGGGACTGAAAACATCTGAGGTGATAATCAAATTTTGCAGATCCATTTAGTTTTGACCATTATTTTCAGTGAGAACAGTATTTATTATTCAGCAGTCAAATAACAAAAAATTTCAAATGGCCTGTGAGTTTTCTGACTGAGATAGATACCTTCCAAAATGCCACTTTCTCCCATACCTTTTTCCCAATGATCCACTCCTGGTTTTCTCATCCTTCCACAGCCCCCTTTCACTTTAAATCTGGGCTGGCCTATGGAACCAAGAGTGTGCAGTGCAGATGACCATGCGGCATCTCTGAAGCTGCATCATGGAACTCTGTGGCTTCTGCCTGGAATATTTGGAATCTTCGGTGTTAGAACATAACGTCTTGGAATCCAGTCACCATGTCTTAGGTAGCTCAGGCCACATGTAGCAATTGTGTGGGCATCTGTAATTGACAAATCCACTGAGCAGCCAGATAGACAGCATCAACTACCAGCCAACTGAGTGAGCCTCCTTGGGCTTCCAGCACTGTCAAGGCCTCAGATAACAGCAGTGTCATCTTACAACTGATTGCAATTGCTTGAAAAACCCCAAACAAAACTGACTCAAATAAGTTTAGCAATTCACCAGTCATGAAAGGTAAAAATGTACTGCAGTTTTAAGCCACTAAGTTTTGAGTGTTTTGTTATGCAGCAATAGATCAGCAAAATAGATCTTAAGAAGATGCTTCACTGCAAACTGTCACTTCTCTCTAGCCTCCAAATTCCACACCCTGTTCCAAAAAAAAGTATTTAAGAAAACCTCAGAAAGCTGAAAGACACAATTGCACTTGCATGAAAGAGACATTACAGGATTAAACCACCAATTACTTTAATTCTGATATAAATTGTCATTTCGCTGAAGTTAACTTTAGTCAAAGTTGTGTTGGCTTACATGAAGACACATCTAGATGTATAAGAAATCAACTCAACTGTTGAAATTACAGATGGTTACTTTTAAATGTTATAGTATTTCTAAAGTTCCCATTGCTTGTCCTAAAATAATAAAGGTTGTGTCTTTTTGTCTTGATGTTGGCTGTCAAATAGATAATATCTGAGTAAATTTCCTTTCGGAGTTTTATGGGAGCAGAGTTTTGAGTAGTTTTGTTTCTTAGTATGTGTTTTAAAAATTTATTATGTTGGTTTTATTTTGTTCTTTTAGTTTGCATCATCATAAAAGTGACATATCTTCATGGAAGAAAGTACAGATATCCAAAATTAGGTAACAAAAACTCTACAGAATTTGACTTTTTATGAGAAAACACAAATTTTGAGTGCATATGCATTATTATGTATTTTTGTAGAACATTTGATTCTGCTGATATTTTGTTATATCTGTGCTTTTTATACATATTAATAACTATGAACATATTTTTCTGACATTAACTATACTATTATATCATAATTTTAGTGGCTTCATGATTTTTTATTTTATAGATATATGAGGATATATTTAGCAATTCCTATCTAGGTATTTTTATAATCATGAAAAAGGTTGAAAGTGATCAACTTTTGTATTTTAAAACTAATTCCATACGTAAAATTAAATAATTAGCTAGAATACTTATACTTTAGTAATAATTATTATATGGCTAGCCAGCCCCCATCCTCATTAAAAGAAAATACCAGAATATATACCTGTTCATTTGGATATAAATGCATTTATTCTCTTTTGTCTATTCTAAGAACATTCACTCTATTAATGAGTGTAGGACTTACAAAGGCATATTCTGTCGCACTTATTCAATCAAAACAAGAAAGAAATGTATTTATTCAATCGAAATAAATGGCAGAGAAGAGGAAGATAAGTGAATTGGTGTATTACAAAGTCTTTTAGAATAAGAAATTAACATTGAATTGCATATGTATTTTACTTTTAGTATGCTAGAGAAATACTGAATTGAAAGTTATATCTCAAAAGGTCTGTAGGAATAGGAATTGAATCATTTACTAAATTATTAAATTGTGCTCTAAGAGTCATTAGCTTAAAAGTTTATTATTGGATTAATCTATGCTGTCACAGGATTCTTTCCATATTTAATATTCTTTTCGGACTCTTCTACATTTTCTGAAGGTTATAAAGGGCTTAAGAATGACATCATGAGAGGACGGTTTTTCTTTTGTTCAGGTTAGTTTATACACAGGACTGAACTACAGGCAAAGCAGGAAGGATATTTCAGAATTTCACATGTCCACATTACAGTGATTTTTTTCCCTATAGTTCCTCTGTGAAATGAAGCCTTGGAACATAAGCTCTGTGTGCCTGCTTTTAGATAAGAGGGTGTTCATTTTATTCTTTAACTTGTTTAATTTATTTATTTAACTATATTCCCTGGTTCTTTGGTTTGTAGAGAAGAGTTTAGCTTTACTGGATAGAAAACAGGCCAGATTTATAGTCACTCTGTTGATATCTTTGCATACAAAGAATGTTGACTACTGGTTATCAGAATTTTCTTCTTGAATCAGGAAAAGCTGTATAGCTCTTCTTGAATATCCCATGGATACTCACTTTCAGAATACCTAAAGCTGAACTCATTACTTTTTTTTTGAATGTGCCCTTCTCCTTTATTTCTCATCCTGGTGAATGATACTAGTCAATTAAAGACCTGGGATCTTCCTAGATACATATACGTTATTTCACTGGCTTTTACACTGGTTTTCCCGTTTCCTGTCTGGTCACATCCTAATCCATTCTACTATTATTGCAAAATAGCTCTAAAATTCAAATCCATTCATAATATTCCCTTGTTTAAAAGTACTTAATGGTGCCCCAATATTCAGAAGTTACAGTTTAAAGTCTTTATTTTAACATATAAGAAGGGCCTTCATCATATGATTTTTGCTTAAAATTTCTCTCTACTACTCTTCATATACACTTGCGCTAGTTTAAATTATGTTTAGCTGCTATTAACACAAACTCAAAAATAGATTTTTAAAGCAAATATCATTTTACTTCTCGTAAGAAAAAATAAGCCCAACTACCTGTATCCCAGGCAGCAGGATAGAGAAAGGGTCAAAATAGGTTGTGCCCCCTTCCTTAAGGATTCTTCCAGAGGACATAAAACTGATCTTGCATATCTTTGGCCAAAACTTAATTATGTAGCCCTACTTATGTTTAAAGAAGGACTAGATATTCATGTGATTAAGAGTCAGAGAGCATTGATAGAGGAATAAAGGTAAGTAATATTTGATAGGCAGCTAGAAATTTTTCTTCAGCCTGTCTAACCAAGATGTATGGAATGATTTGCTTTCTGAACATGTGATGTTTCTTGGAGACTCATGGTGCTCTGTCTAGAAGGCCTTATTCCTTCTTCATTCAGCTAAATTCTGTTCATTCCTCAGAGTCAATTGGGGTCTCCAGGAAATTTTCTGTGCCACTCTCAGTCTTATTTACTAGGTTAGTACTCTATTTATACCTATATTATTATCACTTCTCACTCTAAATACTTTATAGAACTATTTAATTTTTAGTATACAAATATGAATTTTTTGTTATCATTGCTTGTTTTACCAAATTTTATATTTTTATACATTTAAGCCCAAAGTCAAGTCCTTACTGGAATTATATAAATATAAGGATATATGAGATACCAGAAAAGTTGATGAGAAGGGAATTTTTCACCCTTATTTGAATCTGAGAGAAGACAATAAACAGATTCTGGGAAGTGTTGTTTTACATATATGATCTTTTTAGTCTTGCCAGTTTTTATAAGATGACCTCTAAGAAAAAAGATGCCTTTTAACCATGTTTCATTTTTTTCTATATAAAATAAAATCTAAACTCTTTTGTGTTTCATTTTGTTTTTTTGGCCCAAAAATTGTGATGTAAAAAGATTAAAATCCTCTACTGCCTTTTTCTAAGTTAAAATGTATGGAAAACTTAAAAACCTCAAAGAATATGTGTTTATAGACATTGAACATTTTACATAGATGCTTTATTTAGATTCTCAAGCCCAACGAAAAATAAATACTTGATTACGTGTGACTTCATAGTATATCTTCCTGGAGAGAAAGCTATTAGGCTGACCAGTGGTCATCCACAAAATGGGGGATGTGTGCTGCCCCTAAGAAAAAGACTCATTGGGTTAAACACACAGCAATAGATGTATAGTAAAAAGCAGAGTGCTTCTGAAAGATAAATGGGAGTTGGATAGAAGTAATTTTAGTAGTATGGAATAGGAATGTGACCCTGTCCCGAATCTGTTACATTTAGATGGCAACAAAACAAAGTTTGTACTAAATACTCAAGTAAGAAAGAAAGACAACACGAGCAAAGGAAATATTAAAGTTTTCTTACAAAATAAAAATGCCATTACCATAAAAAATACATTTCTACATGGCACTCAGTCTTAAGAAGATCGTTAATAACTGTATTTGAGAATTACTTGTTTCATGTATAATACTGGAGTAATGTTCAAATATTTAAACACATGAAGAATGAATCACACTTAAATCCTTGGTAAAATCTCCTGTACCTACATATCCTCCAGCAAGTGCATTTTTATCATGGGAGGTGTGAGTTTCCTTAAATGTAAAGTTTTCCCTTTTAGTGGTTACCACCTTTCTTTTTCATTCTTACTGATGATCTTAATAGTCTCTGAGATGTGTGTAAGAACTTTTTTCCTGTACATTTTAATTTCTTTTCATTTTGACTAGTTAAAACTAAAATTAGGAATTACTGATGTTAAATGATATCATAAAAAAGTGAAAAATAGACTTTAGACATCTCTATTGATGGCCAGGACAAAAGAAATAAGATGAAAATACCTGATTCAATGTAAGAAAAATAATTATAAATATGAAGGGTAAATATTATATACATTAAAACTTTTCTAAACTTCAGCAATTAAGATTTGGTAAAAAGTAAACCATAATAGGCCAATTTTAAGGTTAACTTAAAACTGAATTTTAGTGGGTGGAAAAATAATGTGTAAACAAATACCAAAATCAAGTATTTCGAGGAGAATGGTCCCATAACTTTAGATATTAAGCCACTTTTATAGTATTTTATGTTTCCTTTTATATAAGCCATACTTGGAGAACATGTTAATAATAATCATTCTAATTAATTTTTGAAGATTCCCTAAGATCATGGGGTGTATTGTGAGCTGAGAATTTTGCAGACTCAGGGCTGTGAATTAGACTGTCTGTGCTCACCCAGGGTCTACCACTTAATATGTGTGTGACTTTAAGCAAATTTTTCAACTCTCAATATTTTAACTAGAACAACTCTAACTAGTTAAAGTTACTATATGTAACTGAATATATATATTTTCTAAGTTTTTTCATAATTTAGATGCCCCTTAGTTTAATTTCTAGAATAGTAGTTTGTCTCAGCTATATGTTCTCTCTTTCTCC
Organism: Balaenoptera borealis; assembly: GCF_965194805.1. Classification (NCBI taxonomy): domain Eukaryota; kingdom Metazoa; phylum Chordata; class Mammalia; order Artiodactyla; family Balaenopteridae; genus Balaenoptera; species Balaenoptera borealis. The sequence continues at coordinate 91,702,602 of NC_138861.1, read as the reverse complement.
TTCCCCCCAAAATCATTGATTATAATGCAGTTTTGAGCAAACCCAATATTTGCAAATTTTATCAGAATTTATTCCAACTTTATTTAATGATTTCAGTGGTAAATTGCATAAATGATTGATATCAGTGCTTCCAATCTGACAACTATTTCTACCAACATATTAAACAGTCTATAGTTACTGTATAGGAAGGTATCATAATAGAGCTCTAAGATTTCAAAAATAATAGGACAAACTAAGATGACTTCTGAAATTCAAATGAATACAAATCAATGCATCTTAGATAAGACATTTACCGAAGAGCCCACTGTTTTCCTTCCACACTCCCACACCTCTGTGAATAGCTCCTTTATTGAAACATCATCAAGTTATCTTAATTTGGTTATATCATTTATTATATGCTGTGATCCTCACTGATTCAATAATTAGCACCAGAAGTGGCCCCATGCAACAAATTATGAAAATGGAAGTATGACTTGTTTTTCTCATGTATTTAAGCAGTCTTAGGATAATCTCATTGTTGGGGAAATGTGACACATGTAGTCCCTGGCATGCAGTTTCATCATAATTATTCAAATCATTTCTGGTGTTATATAGAGTGAAATGCAGGAGGAGGGCAAGGTGGTAAGAATTCAAATGACTGTGACAATTAGGTGCCATAGTAACAAGGATAAATACAAAATTGGATAGGCACTTGGCTTCTTCTGACATTCCCAGAGAGCAAATATAGGAGAAAAAAAAACTGAAAAGTTATGAAGGTACAAATTGCAATCTGTGTCAAGAGCCAGAAGGCCTCCATGGCTTTGTAGGAGTTTCTATTCACCTGTAGTCACCAGGCAGTTACAGCTAAGGACCAAGCCAGTATCTAATTGTAAGGGTAGGAAAGTTTCAGTTTCGATTAAAGGCTAAATTCTACTGAATCTCTTATGCTAAGGTAGGGATTGGCTATCTATGATTCTCAGGCTACCACCTCTTTTTGTAAATAAAGTGTTATTAGAACAGTCATAACATTGGTTTACATGATATCAATGGCAGAGTTTGACAGAGTTGAGTTTTTCCTACAGAGACTCTATGATCCACAGTACATAAACTATTTATTATCTTGCCCTTTGAAGAAAATGTGAACTCCTGTACCACAGAAATGACCCTGAGACATGGGATGGAGTCTTTGAGCAAATGCTGAGTCGAGAAAGACTAACTTCCAAAATCTATGGACTACCATTACCTGTGAAGGCAGTACTACTCCCACTTTTCAGGAAACCATCCCTTTTCTGTATAAGAAACTTAGGTTAGGGAAACAGTTGCCTTATGAGCACCTCTACCACCTGTCATGTAACAACAAGACTTAGGTAATCCTGAAAGAGGAGTACAGGGAGATAACAACAACAAGCTTTGACAACAAGCTTTTACACTAAAACCAAACCAAAACAAACAAACAAACAAAAAAACCTAAAAGAACATTTCAATTTGTATTAGTAAGACCCTGAAGAGCATGAGAGGAAATGGGAGTTAGATAAAAGTAATAAAATATAGCATTCAGTTTGGACAAATTCATTGGCATGGGTATACTTATCCATGTTTGGGGATTTCATGTGTTGGTTTGATCTACTGAGAGTGCTGTTAATAGTCTAGTAGGTTAACTAATTAAAGACAGGACTCAGTGGTGACCTATAATCAATAAAGTCAGACTCTTGGAGTTTCTCTTATACTCTAGAGAAGGGAGTTTCAAGGCTCAAGAAATGAAAATGTTAGAATTAATCTATTTTGAGCAACCTAATCAGCCTCTTGATAACCATGACTCCTAAGAGGGCCCAGAGCATACACCCTTCTCCAAGGTATTCAAAAAGTATTGACCTGGAACAATCGCCTTTTTTGAAGAATTCCATGGTGTCTATTATCTAGAATGGTGTAGGAATTAAAGAAATTAATGCCACCATAAAGGAAGATGATGATTCCTAGGACAGTTTCATTTTAATTGCTGACAACCTGTGAAACTGAGGCACAGGAAAGTAAAGTAACTTGCCCACATTTACCCAGCTGGTTTATAAACAGAGGTAGGAGCCTAATTTTGGCAGTTTGAATCCAGACTTCTTGTTTTTAGCAAATACACAATATTGCCCTTCAGACAGTGAGGAAGTTAGCCAATGGAAATGGAAAGGGAGTGTTTGTGTCAGAAGAAACAGCATTATTTCCTGTAAAAGTGTCAGATTTTCTGGTGGGAGAGAGAGGATGTGTTGTCATGGTAAGAGAGAATGAAATATAAAAGAGATAATTAGGAATTTCAGAGTTAACATACTATTTGACCAAAAAAAAAAAAAAGAAGATAAACTTGTAAATCAATTTTTTTGAAAGAGAGAGAACAATTTTCTGGTTTCACTGGCATATCAAGAATTCAGTTTGATTACTTGGGCATTTGCAGCAGAAAATTGTTGAACGTGTTGTTTCTTTGAGTCATATACATTTCCATGAAATGCCAGTTACATCATGCATATGGAAAATTGGGGGTGCTGATGACTATTAGGAAATAAGAAATGAGATATTTTAGTATAAGAAATAATTGGGTATCTCAACTATAAAAATAAGCTACCAAGTTTAGGGGACTGAACTATAGCTGTGGAATTGCATGTAGAGTGCAAAGTTTGTTTATCTGTTTATAACTTAGGTAATGAGTTTTGCTACCCAAGGGTGGGAAGAAATTCTGTAAAGGAATTAAAAATTCTGAGACCTTCCTTTATGATTTTCAGGAATAATGATCCAAGAGCAATCCAAGAGAGGCCTGTGGCCTCCATTTTCCTTGGAGTGAGGTTAGATGAACTGAGGAAAAAAGCAGAAGTGACATGACTTTGTCTCAATCATAGAGAGCAGAATTACAGTAAGGATTTTGGATTACCATGACTGGGCATTGCTACAGGGCCTGAGCACACATTAATCTTTGAATGAAAACGGGAATTAACACTATATTTAGTCTGTAATACACTACGTAATACCTACAAAAGGAAATTGCATGTTAATATTTGAAAGTAACTGGAAAAGCTATGGATCAGCCCAAGCATTAGTCAAAGCAAAGAAGGATGTTTTAACTGTTCTGGTTCAAAAGGACAATGGTGATTAAAAAAAAAAAAAAAAAGTTGCTCTTGATTTACACCTTTTGGAGTCCAGTACCTCAATAAACTGAAAAGGACTTTACCAGATGGAAAGCTTCAGCTGCATGGTTACCTGCAGTCCTTATAGGAAATTCCTGAGTTATCACATTTTATGCTTAGAATGAGTAGTTTTCTGAAGAAAGTAAGGCTAATCATGGTTAATTTACTCTCTCGATGGGTGACAGAGCTTATCAAACATACAGCAACAATTTCATGCCAGATTTCCCTGACTCAGCAAGTCATTACTCTATATTCTACTACTGTCCGATTGATATATAATCATCTGTATCAATCCTTGAACTCAACTGACCACTTGGTTATTTTAAATGTCAATGGAAGCATTTGAAATAAGAGCCTAATGAATGGCACATTGATACTTAGGTATGAGTTTAGTCATCCCAAATAAGTGGAAAAAGGCAATATAGCATAAAACCTTGCTCTTAGATTTGTTTAACCTTATTTTTTTTATTTTTAAAAAATTTTTAACATCTTTATTGGAGTATAATTGCTTTACAATGGTGTGTTAGTTTCTGCTTTATAACAAAGCAAATCAGTTATACATATACATATATCCCCATATCTCTTGCCTCTTGCGTCTCCCTCCCTCCCACTCTCCCTATCCCACCCCTCTAGGTGGTCACAAAGCACCGAGCTGATCTCCCTGTGGTATGCGGCTGCTTCCGACTAGCTATCCATTTTACATTTGGTAGTGTATATATGTCCATGCCGCTCTCTCACTTTGTCCCAGCTTACACTTCCCCTCCCCATGTCCTCAAGGCCATTCTCTAGTAGGTCTGCATCTTTATTCCCGTCCTGCCCCTAGGTTCTTCATAACCAATTTTTTTTTCTTTTTAGATTCCATATATATGTGTTAGCATACGGTATTTGTTTTTCTCTTTCTAACTTACTTCACTTTGTATGACAGACTCTAGGTCCAGCCACCTCACTACAAATAACTCAATTTCTTTTTATGGCTGAGTAATATTCCATTGTATATATGTGTCACATCTTCTTTATCCATTCATCTGTCGATGGACACTTAGGTTGCTTCCAGGTCCTGGCTATTGTAAATAGAGCTGCAATGAACATTGTGATACATAACTCATTTTGAATTATGGTTTTCTCAGGGTATATGCCCAGTAGTGGGATTGCTGGGTCATATGGTAGTTGGATTTTTAGTTTTTTAAGGAACCTCCATACTGTTCTCCATAGTGGCTGTATCAATTTACATTCCCACCAACAGTGCAAGAGGGTTCCCATTTCCCCACACCCTCTCCAGCATTTATTGTTTGCAGATTTTTTGATGATGGCCATTCTGACTGGTGTGAGGTCATACCTCATTGTAGATTTGATGTGCATTTCTCTAACGATTACTGATGTTGAGCATCCTTTCATGTGTTTGTTGGCAATCTGTATATCTTTGGAGAAATCTCTGTTTAGGTCTTCCGCCCATTTTTGGATTGGGTTGTTTGTTTTTTTGATATTGAGCTTCATGAGCTGCTTGTAAATTTTGGAGATTAATCCTTTGTCAGTTGCTTCATTTGCAAATATTTTCTCCCATTCTGAGGGTTGTCTTTTTGTCTTGTTTATAGTCTCCTTAGCTGTACAAAAGCTTTTAAGTTTCATTAGGTCCCATTTGTTTATTTTTGTTTTTATTTCCATTACTCTAGGAAGTGGGTCAAAAAGGATCTTGCTGTGGTTTATGTCAAAGAATGTTTTTTCTATGTTTTCCTCTAAGAATTTTATAGTGTTTGGTCTTACATTAAGGTCTTTAATCCATCTTGAGTTTATTTTTGTGTATGGTGTTAGGGAGTGTTCTAATTTCATTCTTTTACATGTAGCTATCCAGTTTTCCCAGCACCACTTATTGAAGAAGCCATCTTTTCTCCATTGTATGTTCTTGCTTCCTTTATCAAAGATAAGGGGACCATATGTGCATGGGTTTATCTCTGGGCTTTCTATCCTGTTTCATTGTTGTATATTTCTGTTTTTGTGCCAGTACCATACTGTCTTGATTACTGTAGCTTTGTGGTATAGTCTGAAGTCCAAGAGCCTGATTCCTCCAGCTCTGTTTTTCTTTCTCAGTTTGCTTTGGCTATTCAGGGTCTTTTGTGTTTCCATATGAATTTCAAACTTTTTTTGTTCTAGTTCTGTGAAAAATTCCATTGGTAGTTTGTTAGGGATTGCATTGAATCTGTAGATTGCTTTGGGTAGTATAGTCATTTTCACAATGTTGATTCTTCGAATCCAAGAACATGGTATATCTCTCCATCTGTTTGTATCATCTTTAATTTCTTTCATCAGTCATATAATTTTCTGCATACAGGTCTTTTGTCTCATTAGGTAGGTTTATTCCTAGGTATTTTATTCTTTTTGTTGCAGTGGTAAATGGGAGTACTTCCTTAATTTCTCTTTCAGATTTTTCATCATTAGTGTATAAGAATGCAACAGATTTCTGCACATTAATTTTGTATTCTGCTACTTTACCAAATTCATTGATTAGCTCTAGTAGTTTTCTGGTAGCATCTTTAGGATTCTCTATGTATAGTATCATGTCATCTGCAGACACTGACAGCTTTACTTCTTATTTGCCGATTTGGATTCCTTTTGTTTCTTTTTCTTCTCTGATTGCTGTGGCTAAAATTTCCCAAACAATGTTGAATAATACTGGTGAGAGTGGGCAACCTTGTCTTCTTCCTTATCTTAGTGGAAATGGTTTCAGTTTTTCACCATTGAGGACAATCTTGGCTGTGGGTTTGTCATATATGGCCTTTATTATGTTGAGATAAGTTCCCTCTATGCCTACTTTCTGGAGGGTTTTTATCATAAATGGGTGTTGAATATTGTCAAAAGCTTTTTGTGTGTCTACTGAGATGATCATATGGTTTTTATTCTTCAATTTCTTAATATGGTGTATCACATTGATTGATTTGTGCATTTTGGAGAATCCTTGCATTCCTGGGATAAACCCACTTGATCATGGTGTATGATCCTTTTAATGTGCTGTTGGATTCTGTTTGCTAGTGTTTTGTTGAGGATTTTTGCATCTATGTTCATCAGTGATATTGGCCTGTAATTTTCTTCCTTTGTGACCTCTTTTTCTGGTTTTGGTGTCAGGGTGATGGTGACCTTGTAGAATGAGTTTGGGAGTGTTCCTCCCTCTGTTATATTTTGGAAGAGTTTGAGAAGGATGGGTGTTAGCTCTTCTCTAAATGTTTGATAGAATTCACCTGTGAAGCCATCTGGTCCTGAGCTTTTGTTTGGTGGAAGATTTTTAATCACAGTTTCAATTTCAGTGCTTGTGATTGGTCTGTTCATATTTTCTATTTCTTCCTGGTTCAGTCTTGGATGGTGTGCTTTTCTAAGAATTTGTCCATTTCTTCCAGATTGTCCATTTTATTGGCATAGAGTTGCTTGTAGTAATCGCTCATGATCCTTTGTATTTCTGCAGTGTCAGTTGTTTCTTCTCCTTTTTCATTTCTAAATCTATTGATTTGAGTACTTTCCTTCCTTTTCTTGATGAATTGACCTAATGGTTTATCAATTTTATTTATCTTCTCAAAGAACCAGCTTTTACTTTTATTGATCTTTGCTGTGTTTCCTTCATTTCTTTTTCATTTATTTCTGATCTGATCTTTATGATTTCATTCCTTCTGCTAATTTTGGGGGTTTTTGTTCTTCCTTCTCTAATTGCTTTAGGTGTAATGTTAGGTTGTTTATTTCAGATGTTTCTTGTTTCTTGATGTAGGATTGTATTGCTATAAACTTCCCTCTTAGAACTGCTTTTGCTGCATCCCATAGGTTTTGGGTCATCATGTTTTCATTGTCATTTGTTTTTAGGTATTTTTTAATTTCCTCTTTGATTTCTTCAGTGAACTCTTCGTTGTTAAGTAATGTATTGTTTAGCCTCCGTGTGTTTGTATTTTTTACAGATTTTTTTCTGTAATTGATATCTAGTCTCATAGCGTTGTGGTCAGAAAAGATACTTGATAAAATTTCAAATTTCTTAAATTTACCAAGGCTTGATTTGTGACCCAGATATGATCTATCCTGGAGAATGTTCCATGAGCATTTGAGAAGAAAGTGTATTCTGTTGTTTTTGGATGGAATGTCCTATAAATATCAATTAAGTCCATCTTGTTTAATGTATCATTTAAAGCTTGTGTTTCCTTATTTATTTTCATTCTGGATGATCTGTCCATTGGTGAAAGTGGGGTGTTAAAATCCCCTACTATGATTGTGTTACTGTTGATTTCCCCTTTTATGGCTATTAGCATTTGCCTTATGTGTTGAGGTGCTCCTCTGTTGGGTACATAAATATTCACAATTGTTATATCTTCTTCTTGGATTGATCTCTTGATCATTATGTAGTGTCCTTATTTGTCTCTTGTAATAGTCTTTATTTTCAAGTCTATTTTGTCTGATATGAGAATTGCTACTCCAGCTTTCTTTTGATTTCCATTTGCATGGAATATCTTTTTCCTTCCCTTCACTTTCAGTCTGTATGTGTCCCTAGATCTGAAATGGGTCTCTCGTAGACAGCATATGTACGTGTCTTGTTTTTGTATGCATTCAGCCAGTCTGTGTCTTTTGGTTGGAGCAATTAATCCATTTATATTTAAGGTAGTTATCGATCTGTATGTTCCTATTACCATTTTCTTAATTGTTTAGGGTTTGTTATTGTGGGTCTTTTCCTTCTCTTGTGTTTCCTGCCTAGAGAAGTTCCGTTAGCATTTGTTGTAAAGCTGGTTTGGTGGTGCTGAATTCTCTTAGCTTTTGCTTGTCTGTAAGGTTTCAATTTCTCCGACGAATCTGAATGAGATCCTTGCTGGCTAGAGTAATCTTGTTTGTAGGTTTTTCTCTTACATTACTTTAAATATGTCCTGCCACTCCATTCTGGCTTGCAGAGTTTCTGCTGAAAGATCAGCTGTTAACCTTATGGGGATTCCCTTGTATATTATTTGTTGTTTTTCCCTTGCTGCTTTTAATACTTTTTGTTTGTATTTAATTTTTGATTGTTTGATTAATATATGTCTTGGCATGTTTCTCCTTGGATTTATCCTGTTTGGGACTCTCTGCACTTCTTGGACTTGATTGACTATTTCCTTTCCCATATTAGGGAAGTTTTCAACTATAATCTCTTCAAATATTTTCTCAGTCCCTTTCTTTTTCTCTTCTTCTTCTGGGACCCCTGTAATTCGAATGTTGGTGAGTTTAATGTTGTTCCTCAGGTCTCTAGGCTCTCCTCAATTCTTTTCATTCTTTTTTCTTTGTTCTGCTCTCTGGTAGTTATTTCCACTATTTTGTCTTCCAGGTCATTTATCCGTTCTTCTGCCTCAGTTATTCTGCTATTGATTCCTTCTAGAGAATTTTTAATTTCATTTATTGTGTTGTTCATCATTGTTTGCTCTTTATTTCTTCTATGTCCTTGTTAAACGTTTCCTGTATTTTCTCCATTCTATTTCCAAGACTTTGTATCATCTGCACTATCATTACTCTGAATTCTTTTTCAGGTAGACTGCCTATTTCCTCTTCATTTGCTTGTTCTGGTGGGTTTTTGCCTTGCTCCTTCATCTGCTGTGTGTTTCTCTGTCTTCTCATTTTGCTTAACTTACTGTGTTTGGGGTCTCCTTTACACTGGCTGCAGGTTCTTACTTACTATAATTTTTCATGTCTGCCCACAGTGGCTAAAGTTGGTTCAGTGGGTTGTGTAGGCTTCCTGTTGGAGGGGACTAGTGCCTGTGTTCTGATGAATGAGGCTGGATCTTATCTTCCTAGTAGGCAGGTCCACGTCCGGTGGTGTGTTTGGGGGTGTTTGTGATGTTATTATGGTTTTCGGCAGACTTTGTGCTAGTGGGTGGGGTTTTGTTCCTGTCTTGCTAGTTGTTTGATATAGGGTGTCCAGCACTGTAGCTTGCTGGTCATTGAGTGGAGCTGGGTCTTTGTGTTGAGATGGAGATCTGTGGGAGATTTTTGCCATTTGATATTACGTGGAGCTGGGACGTCTCTGGTGGACCAATGTCCTGAACTCGGCTCTCCCACCGCAGAGGCACAGGCCTGATAGCCGACCGGAGCACCAAGATCCTGTCAAACACATGGCTCAGAATAAATGGGAGAAAAAAAGAGAGAAGGAAGGAAAGTAAATAAATAAAGTTATTAAAATAAAAATTTTTTTTTAAATTTTTAAATAAAACAATTAAAAAGTAATAATAAATAAAGAAACAAAGAAGAAACAGGAGAGCAACCAAAGCAAAAAACAAATCCACCAATGGTAAAAAGCGCTAAAATTATATTAAAACAAACAAACAAACAAATGAACAAACGGACAGACAGAACCCTAGGACAAATGGTAAAAGCAGAGCTATACAGACAAAGTTACACACAGAAGCATTTACATACACCCTCACAAAAAGAGGAAAAGGAAAGAAATATATATCATTGCTCCCGAAGTCTACTGTGTCAATTTGGGATGATTCGTTTTCTATTCAGGTATTCCACAAATGCAGGGTACATCAAGTTAATTTTGGAGATTTCATCCGCTGCTCCTGAGGCTGCTGGGAGAGATTTCCCTTTCTCTTCTTTCTTTTCACAGCTCCTGGGGTTCAGCTTTGGATTTTGCCCTGCCTCTGCGTGTAGGTCGCCTAATGGTGTCTGTTCCTGCCCAGACAGGACGGGGTTAAAGGAGCGGCTGATTAGGGCCTCTGGCTCACTCAGGCCGACGGGAGGGAGGGGCACGGAATGTGGGGCGAACCTGCAGCGGCAGAGGCCGGCGTGACATTGCACCAGTCTGAGGCGCACCATGTGTTCTCCTGGGAAAGTTGTCCCTGGATTACGGGACCCTGGCAGTGGTGGGCTGCTCAGGCTCCCGGGAGGGGAGGTGTGGTTAGTAACCTGTGCTTGCACACAGGCTTCTTGGTGGCTGCAGCAGCAGCCTTAGCATTTCATGCCCATCTCTGGGGACTGTGCTGATAGCTGCGGCTCACGCCCATCTCTGGAGCTCGTTTACATGGTGCTCTGAATCCCCTGTCCTCGTGCACCATGAAACAGAGGCAAGAAAAAGTCTCTTGCCTCTTCGGCAGTTCCAGAGTTTCTCCCGGACTCCCTCCTGGCTAGCTGTGATGCACTAGCCTCCTTCAGGCTGTGTTCACGCAGCCAACCCCAGTCCTCTCCCTGGGATCCGACCTCCAAAGCCTGAGCCTCAGATCCCAGCCCCCACCCATCCTGGTGGGTGAGCAGACAAGCCTCTCAGGCTGGTGAGTGCTGGTTGGCAGTGATCCTCTGTGCGGGAATCTCTCTGTTTTGCCCTCCACACCCCTGTTGCTGTGCTCTCCTCCGTGGCTCTGAAGCTTCCCCCCTCTGACACCCACAATCTCTGCCCGTGAAGGAGCTTCCTAGTGTGTGGAAACCTTTCCTCCTTCACAGGTCCGTCCCACTGGTGCAGGTCCCGTCCCTATTCTTTTGTCTCTGTTTTTTCTTTTTTCTTTTGCCCTACTCAGGTAGGTGGGGAGTTTCTTGCCTTTTGGGAGGTCTGAGATCTTCTGCCAGCGTTCAGTAGGTATTCTGTAGGAGTTGTTCCACATGTAGATGTATTTCTGATGTATTTGTGGGGGGAAAGGTGATCTCCATGTCTTACTCTTCCGCCATCTTGAAGGTCTCTGTGTTTCACCTTTATAAACAGATACTGTGCAGCATGTATCTGACCACATTACCTAAACTATATTTGATTCTGTACATTTAAAATCATATGCCACTTATAGGCACATTTCTAGGCAGCACCAATTGTATCAGACATGAGAGCCTCAGGGAAAAAACACGTTGGTATTTTAAGAAAAAAGTGTATTTAAAGTAAAGAGATGATGTTGAGTTACTATGCCTATGTATATGAACACCATAAGAATGGTTTGTATATAACAACTGTTGTCATATTTTTAGCATGTGAATCACAAAATAACCTCTTGTAAAATGTGTGAATAAAGAGATTCATTTTGAAGTCTGTAGCAATTTATGTCAATTAAGTCATATATGCTGTATTGTATAATAACTATTTTACTTTCAGCTACTTTGTTGCAATTTTATGTTTTGATTAACTTACAGTACACAGTATGCACACATTTTCTTGCCATTATAACTGGTTACATCATGCTAAGTCATTATTCAGAATAATGTATTATTCATTGTATTTGGTTACCTATGTTGAAGTGCTTTTACTCTCACCGTGCGTCTTAGCTGACAGCAACGGTTATTTAAAGGGGAGCCTTTTTTCATTGCTCTGAGTAGGTTGAATGAAGAGCAATGCAATATAATATTGTTTTGAATTTTCACATAAAGTTTATGAGAAACTGTGGTGAGTAAATGGGTTCAGTAAACTGAAATGGGGAGAAAATGAACAAAATATCAGGGTGATTTTTTGTTTGTTTGTTTTTTGGGTAAGAAGTGGATTTATTTATTTATTTAATTCATTTATTTCTCTTTGGGCTGCATTGGGTCTTTATTGCTGCAAGCGGACTTTTTCTAGTTGTGGCGAGTGGGGGCTACTCTTCGTTGTGATGCACGGGTTTCTCATTGTGGTGGCTTCTCTTGTTGTGGAGCATGGGCTCTAGCTCTATGGGCTTCAGTAGTTGTAGCACGTGGGTTCAGTAGTTGTGGCATGTCGGCCCTAGAGCATGCAGGCTTCAGTAGTTGTGGCATGTGGGCTCAGTAGTTGCAGTGAGCAGGCTTTAGGGGCGTGCAGGCTTCAGTAGTTGTGGCGTGTAGACAGGCTCAGTTCAGTAGTTGTGGCACACAGGCTTAATTGCTCCACGGCATGTGGGATCTTCCTGGACTAGGGATTGAACCCATGTCCCCTGCATTGGCAGGCAAATTCTTAACCTCTGCACCACCAGGGAAGTCCCAAAATGGATTTATTTAGAGAGAAACACGCTCCACAGACAGAGTGTGAGCCATCTCAGAAGGTGAGAAAGACCAGGGTGAGTGTTAATCTGTTTTCATCTACACTCAGAAGTCTAAGTCCAATACTGGGCATATTCATTTATGGAAAATGTGGCAGAGATTGAGAGAGAATCTGAGAAGAGTAACAAAGTGATAAATACTTTAAGTGCCCTGAAAGATTTCCTCTTTCAGGAATACTTAGTATAAGAAGGAAAGCAGAACGTAGGACTTAATTTTGGGATTCAGAATTGTACAGAGAATGTTGAAAAATAAGCATTGTTCATTTACTGATTTATTCTGCCATGTGATTGTCAACAGAGACCCATGGAAATTCAGGAATCATACATTTTAAACCAATCAAAGAAACAGTTGCTTTATGCTTAGTCATTCTGTTTTCCTGGAAATAAACCTTCCACACAATCACTGAGATAAGTTTTTACAGGAAACACTTAGATTTTTCTCTCCTTGAAAAGATTTAGAGTGGGGTGGAGAAAAAGATAATTTACCATATTATCTGAATTAAAACTAGGATAAAACCTTTCCTTGAAAAAAATAGTATGTGGGGAAGAAAAGAGAATAGGGTAAAAGTAGACATAACTCACCAAGGATTTGGGTTTTCTCTTTAAAAATTTTGCATGGGTCTTCAGAATCTCAGGACCAATGTCAGCCTATTCACACATCTGTATGAATTACAATAATGAATCTCTTCTGAAATAAAGTACCTCCTTATAAGCCGAATAAGTAGAGCAGAGACTGAATGTATGTCCCCACTAACCCTTGGCAGACAACCTGAAAAACAGCAGATTATTCCACCTCCAGGACCACACATTTTCCTCCTAACCCAAGCATTTTATTCATTTGTTAACAGTTATATTTAGGTATAATTTCTCTTTTAATTTAGACTGAAATACCATAAACAAAGGAACTAACTATGTCTTGGGTTGTAGTAGAAAGGCAAAAGAAGATGTTTAATTACATAGTAATTTATTGTTGTTGATTAAAAAATATCTTCTATCAATACAAATAAGCAAACCTGTTGTAAACCATGAAATCAGAACAAATGCCATTCATAGGCATCAAATCACACTATCCTTTGCCCACGTAACATAATTTTTTCTACATATTTGCTAATTAATTCCAGTGTCCAATGGGGTGTCCTGTTCAATAAGTATTCTTGATGGAAACAAAAAAACATTTCATTTAATGAAATAAGAAAGTATAAATATCTCTAAATTGGTTTTTGAATATTGGTATACGCCAGTTTCACTATTAAGTTCTTTAACAAATCCATATTTGACAAGTGTGCATATTCTAATGCAGTAGTCAAGAAACAAACAGTTTTTTAAATCAGTTTGACTTGGTTTAAATAGGCAGTGGTATGTAGCTCACTTTGAAAGATGCAGTTAAAAGTACAATAAAACATTTAATCAATTTCAATGAATTCAATTTCCCAAACTCTCTTTCAGCAAACTGATTAAAATTCATTTCTCAGTCCTGACCATGTATCAGGCATTAGGTTTGGCTTTTGATGTTAAGGATTAAAAAAGTGAATAAAAGTTAATCTCTGACCTTAAAGAAGTAACAATTGGCTCATGACAACATAATTTTTACCGAAACGAGTTTTTGAGAGGAGTAAGAATGATCTTCGCTCTGCTTCCCTACAACAGATTAGTTAGTTACTCAGAGTGCCAAAGCCAGCTTCAGAGGTACAAGAAGCTAAATTAGAGATTTGTTTATACAGTTCTCCAGATTTCTAAATCCTTACTACTATAATACATGTGTTCATTTTATTCCCCATGATCCACAATAGTAGCTTTAGAAAGCAGATATGAATATTTTGTTTATGAGAAAACATTTTTTTCAAAAAGAATCAAATAAGCAACAAGAACAAAACCTAAAAACCTTTCTAACACTATTGTTAAACATGAAAATGAAAAATATCTGGTTGAAACAGCTTCTTTCATTAACTGAAAAAAATACTTAATAACTTCAAGCAGATTATTTTTTTTCCTTGAGCTTCATACCATCAAATCAGATTAAATAGTATTTAGAGAACTTCATGGTTCAAAAATCATGGTGCTTTACATTATATAATTTTCTTTTTGGAAATAAAGTGATGAAAAGTCCAGTAAAATACTTTCATAAATTAAAAAAAAATTTTGTCTCCTTTAAAAATGGAAGGGCACATCCATCATATGGATGATGATGAAGGAATGATGAAGGACTGAAACAGGAACTCTTTACTCTCTGTCTTTGGTCCCCTGTGATGTGCCTGTGAACAGCAGTGTTAAAGGCCTTGGGGATATTTCAGAGGGTAAACCTCAGAGAAATCTTAAACCTGATATGTATTCACACCCCCAAATCACCACAGCAGTCATCCAAACCAAAGTCATCTTCAAAATTCTTAGATTTCAGTGTCACTTTCAGGTTTCTGCCCCTAGACTTTGGGTGGGATTTTTGGAATCTCACCCTGGGGCTATAATCTGGTTTTTGGACTAAAATTTATAACTCTAGAGTGATACCTTATCCTGATGCTGAATTGTCCTTGAATGTAAGTTTGTAGAATCTGTATTTGTTATGTGATTCTACTTCTCTTTTCATATTATCTTTGTAATCCAGGGGGAAACCCATATCAATGTTTTTTAATCTATCTATATTTGTTTATAGTGTCAGTGAATAAAACTTTAGGTATTATAATTTCTACAGTAATGAATTTTGTCAGGGCTTTTGACTGTCAAAGAATTAATAGCTTATCATGGAGTGTCTGATCTTGCCCAGTATACTTTGTCATTCTACATAGAAAACTCCTCCTATTTCTACAATCACTCTTAAATTCATGGAAGTTTCCAGGAGTAGGGAGAATATCATTTTGTAAAAGACTAAAAGATACAATAAAATACAAGTAAGAATAAATTTACTATCTGACCTCCTAAAGAAACAGGGAAAATCTAATCATCAAATCACTTTTTGGATGATTCTTGGATGATTATAACCTAATTATAAATTCTAGTCTCGTTTGTGGGATTCTCAAAAATGAGAACTCTATGAAATCACATTTAGTATTGACCTAAGGAAAAAATGGACCTTTCTACTGTGCAAAAGTAGAAATGCCAGGAGAAATACTGTTTCTAAAATTATAATGAAACTTACTCTACATCCTTTGGAAACCTGTTGTGTAACTTGGCAAATTCTAATTACCAATTTCATTTTCTTCTGTAATTTCAGGCCTCTCTTCTTAACTTTGCTCCATGTAAAGTTATTCTTGATTGTATGATACTTAATTTCCCTCAAATGTGTTCCAGAAATCGAAAAATGAATGTAACCTATCCTAACTTAGTATGATCAGATTTTCTACGTTCTCTTATAAACGCTTTGTTAATGTACCTGATAACTTCTGATGACCTATTGGAATCTACAACTATTTTACCATAATTTTTAATTGAAAGTACAGTCAATGTTTGAAAATTATTTTTTTCTAGTTGTGTTAGAGGAAGAGTTATCACACATCCATGATCTTGAACGTGATTTTTACTTCTAGAGATCACAAAATAACTTGGTCATTTCTGTTGCCACCTTGCGTTGCAAACTTGTATATAATTTGCCTTCTTTTATCACCCTGGGTCCCTTTTGGTACTGAATACAAGTTTTATCTGCCCCTTGAATGTGCTAGATTTTTTTTTCCCAGGAGCTTTATGTGTTTTGCATTTTTACAAGCTGACTCTGAGTTCGTACAAACTTTTCTGCATTTCTACCCTGTTTTGGTGCAGTTGTATTACATTATTTTTGCTCTCTTCTCTTTGTTAACTTGTCCAGATTTAGAATCACCTGAAAAATTATGTTTATATCCTGATCGAGCCATTCTCGCTGAGTTCTAACAATAAATATTTTTGATTTGTATAATATAGAATAAGAATTGAAATTAGTGTCTAGAATAATGCAACAACAAGTATAACTTTACACCTTTAAAATAAGAACTTAATTTTAAAGTCATGGCTATGTAATTATTGTGTACTCCCTTAAACATTTTTACAGTGTTTTTGAACGTTTTATATTATGTAGTGAAACGGGAAGTTGTAAATTGTAGTTTGTAACCCTTTCTTACTAAATGAGAGAATTCTATTCTTGAATTTGCGAGAATGATCATTGTCAAGTTAGACAAAATACTCTGTTAAATGTAATAGGTTACACCATACAGATAGTTTTTTATAATTTTTATTACTATAAGTTCATACAGATGATATCTTTGATACCAATTTAAATCTATAGTAAGATGTTCCTATTTTGAAGCAGTTTTTAAGGCCCCATCGCATTTTGAGGCAGTTTTTAAAACCCTGTCGCTGTTTTACAGCAAGATTCCTTTGTGGCTTCATTAGGATAATCTATATTTAGAAATATTGTTCATATGTATAAAATTTAGCCATACTTTTGACATTGCTTTGCTAAAGTCAGTGTTGGTGGATGAAGGAAATAATTTGAAGGAAGCCTTTATCCAGTTTCTGTGGAAAAATTAGAATGTTCAAAATCACATAATTGTTCATTTTCTCAGGAAAAATTAAGCCAAGACCATAATATAACTATAATTAAAATGTTTTGATTCAATCTTGCAAATCATTTCCCAGAACTACTGGGTCTTCCAAAGTGTGTTTGTCCAAATGGATTTCCTAATGTCATCCCTTTCGAAACTTTTCCCATCTTCTCTATGTACTCGATTTCATTAGATTCCTCAAACCAAGTGTCTGCCTTCCATAAATAGATTTAGACTTCCCCCACAGTTTCCCATTAAAACAAAACCAGAACAGAAAGGAGTGTACGGGAAAGATATTACATTTCTCATTAGGCCTGCTGCTTTACTCTCATTAGCCTCCCCTTGATTTCCTTTTAGGAGCTATGCTCATGGAGCAGTGTTTTTCCATGGCTGTCTTTGCTGGCCTGACTCATCATCTACAGTTCTTGTAGGTGAATGAAGTAGTAGATGTTAATTCCTTTAGATAATCTCCTTACTCTGAACTCTGATTTCTTCAAATTCTTTAATAAAAAAATACCGAGAAAACAGAATTTTATCTTAACTCCTTTTTTTTTCATATTTCCATGCTTATCATAGAAGGTCTACATTTAAAAAGAATTTTCACAAGAACATAGAGGTACATAAAACTCAACATCGAAACAAAGGTATTTTAAAACTTTTAATTATGTCCTAGGTTCTACGACCTTTCATGGAATCTACAGATTTAATTATCTTTTCTCTGTTCTCAGTTTTCTTGGAACATTTCTTGGATTGTATTTGTTCCTGACAGATTTATAAAACTACCTTATTCCCTTTTGACTCTGCATATTCACCAATGAGATTTCCAGTATTTTTTCCCCCATTTCTAAGCTTTATTATGCAAGATAGGCATATTTATATGTTAATTTATAAAGGGTGAATTTTTCTTTCTAAATGCACATTTTGAGGGACATCTCAGAGTTCCCTTCTAAGATATTGTTTCCTGACAGTAGTGTCAACAGTGTGATTTTAGGAAAGGAATACTTAGAAACTATGTTATTCTATAAACACTTTCTTTGGAATTTTCTACAGCCTTTGCATTACGGTCACTAATATCTAAGAGTGGGCTTAAAGAGCGATACATTCTTTATCCGATAGTATTTCTGTCAAGGATAGAAAATAATTAGGTTTCCATAACCTTATTCTTTCTTAGAGACATAAAATTGTCTATTCAGGGAATCACCCATTTTCTTTTGCCTAAGTGCTTTGAGTGCAAGGTCAAGAGTATACTGAATTAATTTAATAAACCTTTACTGAGTGCTTCCTTTATGTCAAGCAAAGCACTTCTTGGTACTATTGATGCAAGCCAGTCAACATTTTCTTTGGAAGATTGTTTTGTTTTGTTTTGTTTTCTAGACAAAAACACTGAAACCCCATTGCTCTATATGATCCTTTCCTATGTTTTAAAGAAAAAAATTAACAGAGCTGATTGTGCAAAAAGATGGCAGGAGAGATAGCAGTCTGCTCATAAGAGACTCACTCGTTCATTTTAACAGTGACTTTTGGGGTGATAATAGTGCAATCTTTTATTGTTCCTGGAGCATGGAGTAAGTATTGTTCCTGGAGCATGTCAAACTGTGAGAAAAGTCAAGTCGAAGAAGATGATACTAGACCTAGGTATTTGTGAAGAGGGAAGAACTTGTGGATGTCTTCTAAACACATAGGGCCAGCCGCAAATTTATGGAGTGTGTATCTTTCGTTTCAAGCAGGCATTTTGATCATAATGTTAAATAGGACAATTTTTCCGAGCTTAGGGCCCTTATTTTATATTTAGTTGAAGAAGTTTAAGAAAATGTCTGAAAGACTCCATAGCTCAATATATCAAAAACTGATCTCATTATTACATTCCTTATAACACAAACAGACACACATATTCAAAACTAAACTGACTTTCAAATTGAAAAATACGTCATTTAAACTCAGTTATTTCTGGCATTGGTTAATACCTTCAGCTCAGTATTGCAATTTAGAATCGATGAAGTAATGCTTCCTTGTTACTGAAACCTGTCTCTACCAAACTTTTCAGGCAATTAATACACCTCAGAAATAATTCTGAAATCTGACTTCTCCTTTCTATTCTCATTGGAATGGAAATGAGTTTAGTTTAGGACTTTATTTTTTACCCTACACTCAGGCATCCTTCTCAGTCTCTCTTTACTCTAGCCCATATTCCATGTTGTCTCTGCAATTAATCTTCATAAAACTATGTCTGCTGAAAGCTCCATTACCTTGGAAATTATATTTGTTTACTAAGGCTGCCATAACAAAATACCACACACTAGGTAGATGAAACAACAGAAATTCATGTTCAGAAATGTATAGCTCCAGAGGCTAGAAGCCCAAGATCAAGTTGTCAGCAGGTTTGTTTTTTTTCTAAGGCTCTCTCCTTGGTTTGAAGATGACTGCCTTCTAGGTGTGTCCTCACTTGGTTGTCTCTTAGTCTATGTGTTGTCTATGTCCTAACCTCCTCTTCTTATAAGGACACCAGTCATATTGGATTAGAGCCCACCTGTATGACCTTGCTTCACCTTAATTACCTCTTTAAAGACTTTATTTCCAAATACAGTCACATTCTGAGATACCAGGAGTTATGACTTCAACATGAATTTTGGGAAGATGCAATTCAGCTCATAACAATGACAGATTCTTTTCCCATGTACATGAGATCTCCTTAATCTTGTCCTAATGTATCTCTTTATTCTTGGCCTTTGACCATCCGCTCCATTCCATTTACCTGCATCTGTTCAAAGTGAAATTCTTTCTGCCTGAAGTGCCCTTATCACTTCTTCACCTGAAAAACATCGATTCTTTCTTCAAATGCTTTCTCAAATGTTACCTCCCAAGTGATAACATAATCCCTTTTAGTAATGCATTTGTTTACATAGAGAATAAAGTGTGGAGTCAAAGGTCATTAAAGTGTTTCAAAGCTGGTGTCACTTCTATATTCATTTTATATCCCTTTTCTCCACTCTTCTATTGTACCACTTTTGTTTTATGCTATTTTGTTATAAGTACCCTTCTAAATTGAATTTAATAGTTATTTGAGCAAGATGGGATATAAAGATATTACTAATTATTAAGTACCTACACAGGCATTATGCTTATTGCTGAGAATGCAGTGATGAATAGACCAATCCCTACTCTCAAGGAGTTTATTCTTGCAATAAAACAATCTTACACATCTTTATTATAGAATGTGCCACACTGCAATTTAATTTAGCTATACACATTTACGTCTCTTTGGCTAGACAGTTATCACGAATATTAGGAACCTTTATTATCCATCTGTTCATCCCCAGGACCTAGCATAATGCCTGGAATAATAAATATTTGTTTAAAAAAGCAAAGAAGACATGGTAAAAAATAAGGTAAGATCTATTCTTCCTCAGAAAATACCAGCCAAGTAATTGACGCATCTAAGTGACTGAATTCTGTGGATCAGAATAAGAGCATTTCATTAATTTACCGTCTTTTAAAAGTATAGAATCTCAGTTCCTCTGATCAGCAGCTATTTTATGTCTAATAGCAAGCTCTACTTTTTAAAGTATTGAAATCTTTCCTTCATCTCTGTCAAGTTTAAAGAAAAGAAATCTTTCAAATGTAGGCCATTCTACCATAGATCATCTCATGCGAAAGGTCACTCTACCCCTTGTATACAGTAAGTAATTGGATCAAGCGTTTCAGTGAATGGTCACTACTTAATCACTGTCATTTGGTCTCACAATATGTCAGTTTATCTTGCTCATTTGACAAGAGATAGTATGATTATCCAAGAGCATGCCTTCTGCCATATTTCAGTAATGTTATAGCCAACAGGGGTGCTGAATTAGTTTCCTGGTAATGTTCTTACATGTTGTCAGTCCTCTGGGTTCTAATTTAGTTTCTTCTTCTCTTCTTACTCTGTATACTCTCCCTGAGTGCTCTCATTTACTCTCCTGACTACAGTTATATGCTATACACAGATTATCCCCCAAAATAAATCTCCAACTAAGACCATCCACTTCAGATTCTAACTTAGAGAGTCAACTTTTTATTCTACATTTCTCACTGGATGTCCAATAGGTAATATCAATGTCTTTAACATCAAGGTCATCTTTTTTGACTAGAGTAATCTGCTCATCTTCCTTGTCACTTATTTCAACAAATGTTACCATTGTGTTCTCAAACTTAAACCTTGAGATTCACTGTTTTCCCCTGTTCTACCTCTCATATAGCACATATTCTATTCTATTAATTATACAACCTCATGTCCCTTGAATCTGGCAATTTTACTTTATTTCTGCTCCTGCTACCTGAGTCTGAACACATCTGCAACAAATTAAACAGCAAAGTAGTTTAGTAGTTCTAAACTAATTTTAAACTGTCCAGCCAAGAACACACTACCAAATTATGTTTTTCAGTTAAAGAGCATAAATGCAAACTCAAAATGCATATTGTTAATTTTAAGTCTTTATCTCCTTGGAAATAAGAATAATGTTAAATTAATATTTATTAAACTATGTGAGGATGATTTTAAGGAAATAAAATGCCTTATCTTTCATATATAATTACTAAATATACACATATATATTTTTCTCTCTATATATACATATATAGAGAGAGCTGTGTGCACATATAGATGGCTTTATAATTTAAACATGTTTAGTAATGATATATGTACAAACATACATTTTCAAACAAACATGTTAGTCCATACACTAATTTTCATGAAATAAACATATTATTGTACAAGTATATCAGCTGAAATACTTCAGGTTGTCATCAATTAAAACACCAAACTCAGTCCATATATTAAAACACATTTTTTAAAAGCGTGCCTTAAAGAGAAATTCACAGTGTTAATTACAACTTATTTAAATAGGAAAAAATGAAATAATGTATTACAAGTTTCTGATAACATTTCACAAAGACCCAAAACATACAAGTTTTGTGAACTGGTTTGGTCCACCTTAACAAATTTCTTTGCCTACACTTAACATTCTGCAGTACACCTTTGAACATGACTTTCACAGCGATATGATTTTGTTCTTCAATGAACATTATACATTGTTTAATTTAAAAGATAAAGGGAAGGCATCATTCTAAAAAAAAGACAAAACGAAGGGATGTCAATGAAAATGTCAAGTTGCCTATGTCTAGGATATGAAGAACTTGTAGTTTTGGATTTTCTTTTCTTTTCACAGATCCATTAATTAAAGATAATGTTTAATCCATTACCAGAGTCACATCTGACTTTTTGAACATTTCCATCAGTGGCACCTACAAGTCATACTTAACTCTAAATAGAAAGATAGGATCATTGATTACAGGTCTTGGAAAGAAACCAATCCGCAAACCCAGAGGTGATTTCACAAACACAGCTGTAACAAGCTGGACATATGCCAGAGTTAGATAACAGTAGAATCATTGAGGAAAAGCTGTGAATTGAGGTGGGTGAGCTTATCAGGAAGCATTAGTGTTTGCCCTCCTGCTTTAGGAAATTTTCATAACTTCCAGGTAAGAGACAAAATTTTCATCCATCTGTATTTTTCGTCAGATGGCAATAACAAATCAGATGTTTCCAAAATTCAGATGTCTGTTGCAAACATAGAAAACTTAGGATATTTAGCCAACATTTCGCTTTCAGAGTTTTAGAGAAAATATTCATGCAATGTTGTGTCCCTGACACAGAGCTGCCATTTTTAAAATATACACTGTTGTTTTTCCTGCTGTGTTATAATAGAAACACCAGTATTCGAAACAACTACACACATTGTGACATAAAGGAGAAATTAATATTTGAATAAGCATTAAAATCTCCAACTCAAAATGTTATTGCTGTAATATATTAACTTGTTTTTATCATTCATATTAATACCATGCACATCTATATCAGTCTGTGCTCTCCCTTTTAGAGCAGGTGCTTTGCCACAGCACCATCTTCTGTGAAATAACTACCTCATTTTTTAGAGAGTGGATACCCTAAATGTGTGGTTAACCACCTTAATCTCCCTGGCTCATTTAATCTTCTCTCTACTCTTCTCTCTCTGTCCCTCTCTCTCTCAACAGAAGTTCACTTCAGTGAAATAACTTGCACCAGACCACCCAATTATTAAGTGGGAAAGTAAAGATCAAAAGCCAGAGACTTCAAATTATTGAGTGGGCATTGTAGTTTTCTCCCTAAGCATGCAATTCATCTCACTCCCCTTATGTACCTGTCACGAGTTTGAGTGGAACTGATACATACAAACTCCAGGATGAGCTCTGATAGCTTAGTGTCACAAGGCAAAGAGTCTGGAAAAGTTGACAAAGGTCTACATATTCCCTGCCACAGAGACTAGGCTTCCTTCTTTTCAGTGTGTGTTTGCGGGGTGGTGGGGGGGCATTTTCTAAAACATTTTAACCAGAAGTCCATTTTTAGGCTCTTACTTCAGTGACAAGAGTCTGGTAGTGCCATGTGTGATGGATATGAGGGTGATCAGACTAACAGTTGGAGTACTAGGACATAGTGAAATGCAGTCCACAGATGATCCTAGTGTAATAAAACTAATAAATGAAAGAAATAGATTCAAGAAATATTTAGGAGAAAAAACAATAGACATTGGTGATGGGTAGCATAGACATTGATAATCCATAATATTGAGTATTGATAATCAATAGTAATCTTGCAGTTATTGATATTTATGACCTCACATCTTCCAACTCATTTATTCTCTTTCTTTGGACTAAAACAAATCCTCATAGACTCTGCAGGATGTTTCTGAATGGCATTCATAATGTTACTAGCATAGAGAAGAATATCAAAGTTCAAAATAAATTGATATGTGTTTCTTGGTTCACTCTTTAGAAATGTTTGATTTATTGATGGTCTCCATGCCTTAATTCAGGGAAGAGATGGAACTTCCTGCATCAAACAGAATCAGGTGTATTTTCGTAGTGCCTATTACTGTTATTATTAAATGAATCGGGGCCTGCTGCTCGCCGCTTACAAAATCAATACTCACAAATGTTGGAAGCAAAGGAAAGGTTCCTTTAATCAGATTGTGGAAATCTGGGGAGATGGTGGACTCAGCATCCCCCCAAAACCACCTCCAAAGATTCGGCTCAACCATGGAACTCTTAAAGGGAAGGAGGGAAGTAATCTCAGTTAATCATTGAGATAGGGGGCCAGAGTCATCGCCATCCCCCCACTGTGTGCAGGCTTCTTGACTTCTTGTGATCTTCCTCTAGATGTTATCTTTTTCACACAGTTTGGTCACAAAGTTTGCAAGACTACTGAAGGGGAAGCTAGGGAAGGGATCTGGTCATCTGTTTGTTACTTAATGTTCATTTCTACTTCTTTGATCTACAGAAAGAACTGACAAGTTAGGCAAAGTATTGTGTGATTAAAAGATTTTAAAGGTGTGCTTGGGCCAGAGATGAGTAAAGAATGGCGTGCCAGTTTAAGGTTAAGACAAAAGGGTGCCTCCTGCAGAGAGCTCGTTCCTACCAAAAACTGCTTACAAGTCTCCACTTGACAGAACATCATTCCATTTCTATAGGATTAGGGGCAAAAGTCCATCTTCTGTAACTTCTTCATGCTGACATAGGGCACTGTATTCTCAGAGTGGAAGATGTCAACATGGGTCTGTAGCATCTCTTTGCTGACAACTTTAGTTGTGTGCTTACATATACAAGCAAGCTACAATTATTTTGATGCCCACAAAGATATAGATTATTACGAGCAATAATGTTAATCCCATTCTCTTGAGGCCAGTTCTTGGAATTGTGCTAGCCATAGATTCAGTACTGCTAAAGTTGGAGCAGCTTATGTCATGGTTACAGTCTGGTCATCATGCAGTTAGCTTTTTTCCCCTCTGGTGGCAGTTACAGTATCTGTAAAACAACTCAGGAATGTGCATCAGACACTGAGTCTGTGACTCTATTGTCCTAATCATTAACTGCTCAGTTTTGTACTTGGGCAGGAGGGGCCCTTCAGGGTTCTGCTTGGTTCCATTATGTTTGACAGGTAAAGAGATGATGTTTTCAGAATAAGGGAAAAGAAATACAGGGTCACTGAATGCTAGGATGACCTTTGAAGCCCAGGTAAACAATATCATATAACTTAATTTTTGTATCTGATGAAGTAGAGAGATCCACTGGGGTTTTCTGTATTATATTATAGTTTATAGTTTTTCTCACAGAAGTCATTGGTTATCAGCACCCTTTTTTTCTTCCAGGGCAGTCAACATTTCCTTCTACCCATTCACTCCTATTTTTCCCTAACATCTAGGCTGCTTGATCCCACTGTATATCAGTTTATCCTTTAAGAACCAATCAGTAACTTAGTCTTAGAAATAACTGTGACCTTTATCCTTTAAAAAATCCTAATGAACTCAGACTGTCATCATAGCTACATTAATTGTAATGTTCTTGCCTATAATTACCTGTTCACTTAATAATAGTGTTAGAAAATTTATCCGTGACTTGGAAAAAGGCAAAAGATGTTACTGGGTATTTTGTCAGTGTAGTCCTAGACTTGACTTTCTCTTGTCTATGCTATTTTACAACTCTGTGGGGCATATAACTTGTAGATGTTTGGCTAGTATGGATACAAAGAATTTTGGTTCAGTAAAACAGACTACCCCAGAGATTAATATTTTCTTGCCCTGTTGGATAGTAACCAGTGTTGGACAGTAACTTGCTTAGAGAGGATACCCTAGCTTCTCAAGTGGTTTTGAATTGGTTTAAACTCTTTCTAAGACCCTTCACTAACTAAATAGTTGAATAAAATCTTATAACTTGTGTTCACATTATAGCTGCAAGACAATCATCATTGTACCTTTTAAGATTTACATTTTAACAATATTACTAATTAAACTATAAACTCTATGAAAGTAAATACTGTAAAATAGTTGTCTCCTCACATATCTCCAGTAGGTAGCACATAGATGCATAGTAATCAGGTGATATATGTATCTTTAATTAGTAAGTGAATAAATGCATTAAGTATAATATAAAATTAGACACCTATAATTATCAGTGTGTTACAGACTGTGCCAAATACTGTGTTCAGTTCTGGGCAGAACAGCACTCACTTTATGATACAGTGAAGCTGCCAGAATTCATGATAATATCAAGAACTCAAGCTGCTTAATCACAATATGAAAGCATATAGCAAGAACATAACTGATGATGTGTTGATGTATATATGAATATAAAGAGGTACAAAAAGTCCTATCTGTATTATTCAAACATTGAGAATCATCTATAGAAGAGTGAATGTTATGTCACTCACTAAAGGAAATATTCTGTTCTATTAAAATGCTTTGGTGATATAAATATTGTAAGTGTATGTATGTTATGTTACATAACTTTATGTGACATAGTGACACTTAGCTGTAACAAACTATTTAATAATATTGACTAGTAAAGTCAGTGCAAGTTTAATAATTAACCTATGCAGAAAACAGAAATTTAGAGGTACTCATCTATGTTGGAAATTCACAGAAGAGGAAATACATATGCCCAGTAAACATATGAAGTTAGACATTCAACCTTATTTGTGAGTAGGAAAAATGCCATTTAAGATGAATCTAAGGTTCAAATTTATACCCATTTGATTGGCAATACATACATACATACATAAAATAAAAATAAAATCTGATAATGATAAGTGTTGGAAAGGATGAGTATTCACAAGGTATGTTGGAGAAAAATTGAGACAATTGCTTTGGAAAACTGTTTGACATTATCTGCTAAAGTTGATCATATACCTTATGATTCAGTGCTCCAACTACTAGGAATATATAAAAAGGAAAGCTCTTGCACATGTTTGATCGGAGACATGTAAAAGGTTTTTCCAGGCAGCGCTAGTTACAATATAAAAAACCTAGAGAACACTGAGTGTACCTACACAGAAGAGTGGATGCGTACACTATGATATATTCACACATGGCATGGTATACAACAAACAAAATAAGTGATCTACAGCAGCATGCAACAATACAGAGAAATCTTAACAGTAAAAGAATAAATTAAAAAGTAAGTTTCCAAAAGGTCATTTTTTTATGAACCACTTACTCTAAATCTTATGTATTTTTCAAAATATAGAAAATATATGTATATAGTTCTCAAAAAACCATATAGATGCAGTAGGTCTATAAAAAAGGAAAGCAAGACAATGGAATGGAGAGAGTGTACATTAAGGCAGGTTTTTGTAGGAGTCCTGATTTTGTTTGGTGTTGTTGGTTCATAGGTGATGCCACTACTAAGAGATAAATAAAAATTAAACAGGAAAAAAAGTAATAGCTTAGCTTCACTTATTAAGGATTTTCAAATTGTTTGTAATGATAAAGAGTCAGAAGTTGAGATCTGGAATCTCTTAATTACCTTATACACATCTATGGAGAAACTAATATATATTTCACCATGTAATGTGTATCAAATGTAAACCAGAGGTCATGTTCATAAATTATTTTGTCACTTTCATAAAGTTCTGAGTTAAAAAACACTGTTTTCCCTACGTCTATACCATATTATTTTACATAGAAACTTAAATTTACAAACTACTAAATTAAAATTACAATGCTTAGGATTGGAAAACCAAGTATACAGCATTTCTCACACACACACAAAAAATAATAAAAACTGCTTATTTCTGATTGGGTGTGTGGATTATGGATATGTACTAGGCTTATGATTACACAATCTACAGATTATATTTTTTAATTGTTAATAAATATGTCCATATAATATCTAACATCTAATTCTCTTGACTGGGACAACTGAACTAGATTAATTTCAGATTGCCATACCAAAATCAGGTCAAAACCAACTGATTTATTCATTTGTCAACCAAGTCCTCTGGTGAGAAAAACGGCTAAATTCATATTTCTTTTGAATGTGTTATTTTGGAATTAAGAAATCATAGTCCATATTGACTTCACATATGGAATTTTAAATCACAAAATAAGAAGATCCATTAAAAGTCATGGAGATATTAAAGTAAATATTCAATACTTTTGTCTGAGAGTGCCACGGAATCTATTTTTAGTATTGTTTACAAAAGTTACAACACCCACCCTCCCACCTTCCCCCGTCTTCGTCTACCACTGAAAATATTTGTGCAGTGTTCATTATGAGCAAAGGCTCTACAGATGCTGCCTGAAAAAGAAACAGAAATGAGACACAATCCCAGTTCTCAAGGTACTCACCAGTGGGGAAGTTAAAGCAACAAAACAAGGAAGCGGAAGCATGTGTTGGGGGCTCTATTTGAAGAACCAGCAAATTACTATGAGAGTATTTTGGAAAGAAGAATACAAATATAGATTGTTTCACTAATTTTTATGCCTTCATCTACTAAGACATCTCTTTTGAAGCCTTGATAATATAGTGAACTCCATAAAAAGGTTGGAAGCTGTCAAAGCCCAGTGCATTCATGGAGGCAAAACTTGTTTTTGTACAATGGAATGTCCTTACCTGTGCATTCTTGTCTTGCCCTTTGGTCTGAGAGCATAATTGTACAGGGAAATGTGGAGTATTTATAAGAAGAGTTGACACCCTATCACTTGAAGATACATATAGCTTGTCTTATGCAAAATATACCAGAGTAACTTTTGAGTCAGATAAGCAGCCTGTTAAAAGGCCAATGTTTCTTGTTAATTAGAAGCAGATTAAGAGTCCCCTGAGTTTTTCTGTCATGGCATATTTTCCAGCAAAGGATTTTGGAGTGAATTTCCTCACATATAGTTAGAAAAAAATACATCATTCTAGTTTCGTCCTTCTTTCTTTTTGAGGAAACAAGAAACAGGGTCATAATAACAGGATCCTGGAATAATTAACAAATTAATCATTGTGCTTCGTTGCTATATTTCTATAGTCAAATTTGGGGGACGGCCGTCGTGTTTTCATCAGAGCCACATAATGCATGAGTTGGGACTGAGTTCCATTGGATGAGCAACCAGCATATAACAACCCTGGAAAAGGTTGCAGCTTTCTCAAAAAAGCCTCAGGTACTTTTTATGCAAAACCCAGGGCTTTTGTAAGATTTGTTTTCTCAGGTTAGTTTGTCTCAAAACCCATTTTTCTGGAGTCTGTTACAAGAATTATGGTGTGTCAAAGAATCAGAATTAAGTTTGTTTTTGTCAGGTAACTTAGAACACATAATGTCAACTAATAGATTATTATTTCAGTGTAACAGTGTACACTTTCATAAAATTATGGGAGGGTTTTAAAAAGTTTTACATACATAATCATTGCAGTTCTCCAAAAAATGACTTTTTCGGAATTGACTAATGATGAACAGATTGGAAACAATTTGCTAGGTGAATCTCATTTTATAATTAATATTGATATGTTGGGTATATATACTGGGAGATATATAATGGGGAAATAGTTGACTCTACCTCTATCTGTAATAACGATTAGATTTAATAATGCAAAAATTGTAAATTACCTATTTAAAGGTAAATTTAATAATACTTTGAATAAACTAAAATCAATTAAAATACATAAAATTTTACTATTTTCTTAGTAATAGTAGAACAAAGTTACCTAAATTTTGTCAACCTTAAATAGTATTACCTACTTGAAAGATGTAGTGTTTACTTCTTCAATGATAAGATCACTTAACACTGTTAAATTTATGAGCATAATCCAGTCTATGTTTTCAAATGTCTCCTCTCAAACACCACTATCGACTGAAAAAAATGCACAACCTAAAAGTTCAGAATTATTTATTTGGTGGACTTTCTGAAGACTTCATACCCAGAAGACAGCCCTCAGAATAGTTCTGAAGGACTGCTCCAAAGAGGTAAGGGAGGAGCTAGGATATATAGGGGTGTTTGCAACAAAGACCAGGTAGCTGGAACATCAGAAAATTACTGTTAATTAAAGAAAACCAGATATCTCAAGTTAATGAATTTAGTACTTTTCTATGTATGAGAAGATGCAAGATTCTGGGCTCATTTAAGTCATTCTTCGGATAGCATCTTAGCTATCTAGGGCCAGTATCGTGTTCTTTCCCATCCTGAGTCCCCTAAGGGTGCGCCATTGAGGGTGGCTGCAGTGGCTGAGGGCTTGGCAGTGGGCAGCCCATTTGTCTCCATCTTGAGTTCCCTCAGGGCTCACCATGGGAGGTGGCTCTAGTAGCTTGATGGCTGCAAATTTTATTTACTGATATTGCAGGCAACATTTTTTATTCACACCACAGACATATAGACACACACACACGCATTATAATTCCTTGAATTTTTTGGTCTTTCTTTATACACCTTAACTTTTATAAATAGCTTATAACTAGCTACAACACTTTGTGAGCACAAATATAAAATTAGAATCCCTGGGTTTGAATATTGACTTTGTAATTTACCAGGTTTGTGACTTTGATTGAATCCTTTAACATCCCTGGGCTTCATGCATGTCATCTACAAAATAAGATATAAAAAGACATACTTTCCATATATGTATAATCGAATAATATTAGTAGGCCATGTTAAAGGGCAGTATATATTGTAACATACTGTGTGTACTTTTTATCTGTAAAATATCTGTTCTCTATTTTGTGCAAACTATAGTGTTATACTTTGAAGTAAACAGAAAAGAAATTTAGAGCACTGTAAGATACAATAAATCTTTATCAAGGAATTGTAATCTATTTCAGAGAGAAGAAATGACTATATCAAATATTCAAATAGTAATACAAATGAAAGCAAACAGCCTAAGACTGTGCTCCTTTACAGTGATAAATGCAACAAAATGTCATAATTCAAAGGACTGAGGACTCAGTGTCCCATGGAGCTATCTGGGAGTATATAACAGAGGTGTAGATTCTGAACTGGACCACTTAAAGGACCAGTATGATGGGAGCAGAAGCACTTTAGTGGATGATAATAGCCAATGAATTAGATGAGTTAACAATTTAGAGTCTTGAATAGTAATGGAAGCTGGGCCCATTCAGAAGGGAACGGGTTTCATTATAAGCTTCTGAACAGGAAAAATGTCATAATCCAATTAGGCCCATCTAGGCAAATAAGTTTGGCATGGGAACGCCAGGTGGATTTATAGAGCGAGTCAGTGGCTTTGGAAACCTAGCCCAAATTTCAGTATTCAAAAATGCATCTTTTTGGGGGGCCTGCATTCCATGAAATAAATTTAAATCTGCAAAAAAATTGACAAAATCTGAAAGTCATTCTGCCAAAAGCAACTATTTGTCTATGGGGCAATCAAATGCCTTTGCATTTATATACCTCAATGAGTTATGATTAATAAATTCATAATGTGTTGAATATTTGTCACCTTTTTCTTTAATTCCACTTAATTCTTGTAAGCTAGACTTTCCTGTTCCAATGCTAGCACTGTATAAATTATTATGTTTTAGAAACTGGAGCAGAGACTTTATAGTCACTATTCTGGTGAATTAGAGGTTATTCTAGGTTTGAGAGGCAAGGCTATGCTCTCCTCAATTATTCAGCATGAGAAAAGGAGTTAAATAACTGAGTTAAGGGGTATTTAATAGAACTCTCAGAAAGTCCTAACTCTGCCTACACTTAGGAAGAGTAGAAAGAGAAAAAGAGGAAGGAGAGAAAGAAAAAAAATTGAGGAAAGAACCACTAGCTATGATCATTCAGTCATTCCAGTTTAGTGGAGAGTTCAAAATACATCATATGAACATTGGACTATAAATTATCTAGTCAAATGCAAAAGCTTTCTTTACTTTGTCCTATTATGTAAACTCTGATAAGAATGAAGCTATCTTTAGTACGTTTAGACTACAATGTTAGTATTTTAACATGAAAATAAAGCTGGTTATATTCTTTTAATTTTGTCAAATGTTAACTATAGTTGTCAACTATCCATTATCTTTTGGATTCTCAGAGTTGATCATCATTGTATATAATCCTACAAAAGAATGGTTAAAAATTTTATATCTCACTATGTAATGTAGAATATGTGGTATATTTTCTTTAACACTATATTCTTAACACTGTCTGGTGTGGGCTCATATTTAATTAGTTCGGATTCTCTGAACACACTTAACCAAGGCTAAAAGAAAAAGACTCAGAATCTCATGGTCAATCATTAAAAGTTTTGAGATGAAAACATTCTGATAATATTCCCCAAAATGGAATAGCTGCACACAATATAATATTGAGTTTAAAATCCTTTAGAAGATCGTACTTCAGTTACTGCACTAGAGACATACACAAAATTGAATCTTTCTTTATTTTAGTTCTATGATATTTCATGGAGAAAATTAGTATTTTCCCTTTACTTCCCTGGTTGAGGTTAGAAAAGAAGGGACTAAGAAAGTTGAACAAAACCATTATGTACCAATTAACGACCAAGTAGAAGTAGGTTAAATTCTTAGTCTAGCAAGATAGAATTGTGGAGGGTCATACTTATTAAGTAATCTTCGTCACTGCGGGAGTGCTTGCAATTATTTTTATTATTTGACTTACTCATTGGAGGCTTGAATGGATTGTTTAGAACTCTGTTTTGTTTCTTTCTTTTGATGATTTGTTAATGAGTGAATTGACTGACTTTTTTTTCAAATAGGTTGTGAAAATCTGCAATATGTCATATTATTTATTAATGAAAATTTGATACTGGTTAAAATGAAAAGAATATATGTGGACCTCCATTTATATATACTCTTGCCCAGGGTTCACAAATGATAGTGATGAGGCTGGATCCACTATAGTCATTCTCTCTTCTCTAAAGCTGACTCTTTTAGTGAGGTGTGTTTTGTTAGGGTCTGAGATCCTGCCTTACGAAGTACAACTGCCACCTCACTCTGCAGCACTCTAGTGGAGGCTGAGGCTGGAAACGTCAGGATTTAACCTGTCTTCTTTTCATACACTGCCCCTCCACACTAGGGATGAAAGAAGAGCCTATGTGCTACCCTTAGAAGCTGGCAACCCTGGTCTAGAAAAGATGTGTGTGGGTAGCTTTCTCCATAGAGGACCTTCATGGTTCCATGGGCCACTTGAAAGGATGGTGAATGAAGCTAGGAAGAGGCTGTGAACACTCAGGCCTTCATTCCAAAAATTGTCAGTATGAGGAGCCTTGTGGGATGTAGGAAATGGTAGCATACTTTATTTTTCCCATCATTGGGAATGAGTTTCCAGTCAGCAATGATGGAATCATCCTTCCTGGCAAATAACTTCCCGTTTCTATCCTGTATCTATCTGACAGGGTAGAGCTTCCAGTCAGCAATGAGTTCACCTTCAGGATCCTTAAATGCTGGCTATGTGGAGTTGGAGAAGGCAATATGATAGACATTTGTCAGCTTCTCCTGGTACAGGTTGGGATGTGAGTCTGAGAATATCTAGTTGTATTAGTCAGTGTTCTCCAGAGAAACAGAGCAGTAATATTTATATAAATATATAAGGTAACTTATGAGACTGACGAGTCTCATCATCTGACAACTGCAAACTGGAGACCCAGGAAAGCCAGTGGTATATTTCTAGTTCGAGTCTGAAGGCCTAAGAAGCAGAGGATCCAATACTGTAAATCTTAGACCAAGGGCCAGAGAAGATGAAACGAGATGTCCCAGCTCAACAGTGAGGCAGAAAAAAAATTGGCAAATTTCTCTTTTATCCATCTTTATTTTTATTCAGGCCCTCAAAGGATTGAATAATGCTGGGCCACACTGGGGAGGCCAATCTACCTACTGAGACCACCAATTCATATACCAATGTCATCCCAAAACACTGCTCAGACATACCCGGTGATAGTGTTTAGTCTGGGAACTCTATGGCCAGTCAAACTTCCACATAAAATTAACCATCTCAATAGTCCACCCTGAGTCTAAACTTTTCAGTAGTCTATACATAATCTAATAATGTCACTAAGAAAGTGTATGTCCTCAATTTCAGACTAAGCAAAAAAGACACTTAGTAGATCAAATGCTGCCTCTTCTTGAGAATAAGTATGTGTCCCCCACAGGAGTGGTGATGTTTTGTGATTTACCAACCACAGGCTGGGATAGAGTATTTCCTCATTTGGCATTTGGTGAACCTTCAAATATTTAAGGGCACTCATTTCTCTAGTAACCTGTTCCTTTGAGAATCATAAAAACGTTGAGAAATATCAAGCTTCCTTTTCAGATTTTTTTCATTAAATATAAGATCTCATTTTTTTTAGCCCTCTCAATGAATTTGGGCTATTATCTAATGCCTAATACACTGGAAAGCCAATTTTTCCAAAATACTGACAATGTGTAAGATATTCAGTCAACTAGACAGTCAATTAGATATTTTGTACTCATTTATTATATCTTAGCAGTTGAACATGTAGGCTGTGTATTCAGGCAACCTGGGTTCAAATCATAACGCAACTACTTAGCCAGTTATCATTTTTTTCTTAAAATTTGAATGACCGCTAATCTACATCTTTATTTACTTATATTTGAATATTATTATTTTTGTTATTACATTTATGTACACAAAGAGTTAAGAGCTTTTAAAGATAAGTACATTTTCAAAATTAGTCTTATGAAAATATTTGCTACATTTTATTCTTGTAATAAAATGCTATATAACCTTGGGCAAGGAAATTATCCTCAGTGGCACTCTTTCTGTCTTTTTTTTTTTTAAAGAATTTGGATGTTTTATTTTATTCTATTTTTATTTTATTTTATTATTTTATTTTATTTTATTATTTTACTTTATTTTACTATTTTATTTTATTTTATTTTATTTTATATTTTATTTTTCTGGCCACTCCATGTGGCATATACAATCTTAGTTCCCTGACCAGGGGTCAAACTCTCGTCCCCTGCATTGAAAGCATAGAGTCTTAACCACTAACCGCCAGGGAAGTCCCTCCTTTTCTTTTTTCCAAAAAACTTTTTAATTGAAGTGTAGCAAACTTACATTGTAGTATATTAATCTACAGTGTATAGCTTGATGAATTGTATATACCATGTAATCACATCGATTATTGTTGCATTTTATTTCTGGAGAAATAAACATTTAAACTTCTATTGACTGGTAGAGTTTCAATATGTGAGGCATACAAGGAGAGTTTCACTACAAATCATATCTAGAATAAATTACTATAGTTGAATGTGAATATTCAGATATTAACAAAAATCTTCATGATAAATCTTGTTTGTATGGCTGACATTGTTACACTGATTATATATGATATTAGCCTATATGATCTTGAGATCAAGTATACTATAATCTCTGACCAAATATTTCTCCTTGTATTTGTCTGTGTTATTCTGCTCAGATATGTGATCTGCAGAGTCTTAAGTGTTACTATAAAGCCATTATCATATCAAATCTCAATAGCTCATATTACAAAAAAAAAAAAAAAAAAAAGTGAAGGATTGGCTGTAGTCCACTTCCCCAGACAGCCATCTATTGTACGGAACCTGGACAATGGAAGATATGCATTGCATAAAATAATGTCCTACAGGCTGACATCAGCCCTTGGCCCAAAGAGGAGACTGAGAAAATAAAAATTTAGCTTGATGCTAAACCTTTGTCTTACCTTTCATTTGACTGGAATAAAAGATGGATAAAGCTAGCTGCAGATTTAACAGGAAACAATATTTCTCCCATGGACATGCTACAGCCATGATGTGCCTTAACAACTACCTCCTTTTGAAATTGACTGCTGTTTTCTTACTCACTGAGAAACTTTGCTGTTTGAAATTATCTTACCTTCACTTATTCATTCTCTGATGCTCCTGTTTTCTCCATGTAGTTCTGAGTTTCTGATCCATATCATTTTCTTTCTTTCTGAAGAACTTCTTTTAATGTTTCTTAGAAAGTAGATCTGCTGTCAAAAAATTTACTCAAGTTTTGTTTTTGTGAGACAGTCTTTATTCCTCCTTCACTTCTGAAGGATGATTATGTAGAGTACAGAATTGCAGGTTTGGTATTTTTTCCTTTCAACACTTTAAATGTTTTACTTCACTCTATTCTTGCTTATGTGGTTTCTGAGGAAAAGTTGGATGTAATTCTCATCTTTGCTCATCTGTGGGTAAAGTGCTTTTCCTCTGTCTTTTTTCAAAACTTTTTCTCTAGAATTGATTTCCTGATGTTTGAAAATGATATGCCTTGGTGTTGGGTGTAGTGTATTTGTTTTTTGTCTTTTGCTTTTTGCCATTTATCCTTCTTGGTGTCCTCTGAGGTTCCTTAATCTGTGTTTTGGGATCTGACATTAATTTGGGAAAACTCTCAATTGTGTTATTGTCTCAAATAATGCTTCTGTTCCTTTGTCTCTTTCTTCACCTCCTGGTATTCCATTATGTGTACACCATATACCTTCTGTAACTGTACCCAAAGTTCTTAGAACTGTTTTCTGTTCTATTTTGGTTTTTAAAGAAATTCTTTTCAGTCTTCTTTCTTTGTTCCTTTCAGTTTTGGAATTTTATGTTGTCATATTCTCAAGCTCAGAGATTCATTCTTCAGTAGTGTCCAGTCTAGTAGTGAGCCCATCAAAGGTATTCTTCATTTCCGTGTCCCTACTTATATTATTAATCTGTTCTTGCATGTTGTCTACTTTTTCCATTAAAATCCTTAGCATATTAACCATAGTTCTTTTTTTAATTCCTAGTTTGATAATTCCAACATTCCTACCATATCTGAGTCCAGTTCTGATGCTTGCTCTTTCTCCTCAAACTGTGTTTTTTTCTTTTTAGTATGTGCTATAATTTTTTTGTTGAAAGCCATACATGATGTACAGAGTAAAAAGAACTGGATAAATGAAATGGTGGTAAATATGTCTTCAGTTATGTGTTGGTAAGATGTGGGGAAGGGAAAGAATTCTGTATTCCTATGGTTAGGTCTTAGTCTTTTGACGAACCTGTGCTCCTGGACTATGAACTTCACTAGTGCTTCTTAGTTTGTCTCCCCTACTCCCACCCTTAGGTGAGACAGGATGGCGGATAGCCGGAGGGGGCTGGAGCTGTGTATCTCCCTTCCCACACGTGGAAGACTAGAGTGGGCTGAAGTTGGGTATCTCCTTTCCCTCAGTTAGATTAGGCTCTGATGGAACCCTAGCAGGTTAGCTGCTGGTAAAATAGTTTCTCCTGAGGGCGGGCCTTGCTGAGAAAAACAGAATGCCCTGTCATATTACAACATAGCTCCTTTGTCCCTCCCCCTGCCAGAAACACAAAAGAGAACTTAGAACTCCAAAAGGTAAAACTCAAAAATGTAGGGGTTCCCCGAATGACTGGATCCCCCTGGAGTTTTTATCAGACTTGTCCACTCTGATGCTGCAGCAATTCATCAATTGTAATTCAAGTTTCCCTTCCCAGGGACACTGGTTCATGTTGAAGTTTCTGGTTGTGGGTTTCTGCTCTGTTAAGTTGATATTCTTACAATTGATGCTAGATATTTGCCTGTCTGTCTGTCTGTCTGTCTGTCTAATTGTTAGGGGCAGCAGTTCGCCCTGTGACCTCACTTCTCTGATGGATTTAAGAAGAGTTGTTGATTCTTCAGTTTGTTTAGCTGGCTTTATAGACCAAATAATGCAGAGCATGGGAAAGAGGCTGCCTAATTGTAGACTCTAGAGAGGCTAGTAGCAAATCCGTGGTATTGCAAAGGATAAGAGTTCAGAACAGGCAGACTAGACCAAAGAAAGATAAGGACACAGAGACCAGGATTGGTGTGAGAGCAAGGAGCATCCGCAAGTAATTAAATAATCCCTCTAGTAAGTTTATGTGATATAACTGATAATTAAAAATTGAAAATTGACAAGATTGTTTTCACATGTAACAAATTATTGACAGCGGTGGTTGGTTGTTTTTGTTGTCCTTTTTTTTTGGGCGGGTGTTTTATTTGGGTTTATGAGACTTAAAAGTATTTGGGGATTTGGGCTATACTGTATCTAGGTTTAGAGTTCCATATATAACCAGAAAGCAAATTTTGAGCTATAACAAAAATAACATGAAGCCATTTTAGCAAGATATATCAGGATGCTAAAGTTTTATTTTCGTAAGTTTGTGAATATTGAGAGCAAAAAAATCACATTTTATATTTCTTTATATCCCCTTCTAACCCCAGTATAGGACTTTTTACATGGTAGTTACGCAAAAGAACTTTAAAAGAATTTTTTTTTTATTGAAGTATAGTTGATTTTCAATGTTTTGTTAGTTTCAGGTATACAACATAGTGATTCACTATTTTTATAGATTATAGTCCATAAAGTTACTGTAAAATATTGGTTATATTTCCTGTGCTGTACATTATATCCTTGTATCTTATTTATTTTATGCCTAGCAGTTTGTACTTCTTAATCTCCTTCCCCTATCTTGCCCCTCCCTCAAAAGAACTTTTAAAATGTATTTTTATCAATTGGATAAACAACAAAGTATGGCTTGAGACAGTAACATGGATAATGAGAAGAAGGTAAAGTCTACATATTAAAAACATATGCGATATTAATAACATTCATAAAATTTATTTGGAGAGGAAAAAAAGAAAATCAACATGGGCAGAAAATGAACCTCTTTTTTAATATTTTAATTTAAAAATAATTTAATATACAGTGTTTAGAGCATGTATATATAATTTAGAAATTGATATAACCAAAGTTATATACCCATTATGGTACATAATGGACTAGATAAAAATTAGATAATGTACATTTTTGCAAGATGCATACTTCAAAAATTGCTTATTTTGTTCAATATTACCTTCTGTAGTTTCATCCATATTGACACGAATTTTAATTCTTTCATTTACACTGTTCCATAATATATTCTTATGTCCATTATACATGTTGTAAATATCTTTACCCAGTTTTTTTTGCAAGTTTCCTTTTTATGTTTTTAAATTTTCATCATTTAATGTCTTTTTATAAACAGAAGTTCTTAATTTTAATTTAGTCAAGATATTTGTCTTTTTATTTATGTTTTGACATTTTCATGTCTCATTTAAGAAATTCATCCATATTCTAAGGAAATAAAAATAATCATTTATTTTGTTTTCTGAAAGTTTTATAATTTTGTCCTTCGCCTTGGGCCTTGTATTTCAAATGGGATAAAATTTTCTTCATAGTGTGAGATACATTTCAATTGCTCTTATCTATAATGTCATGCAGACATTTCCAGACAATTTATTTATAAGTTCACTCTTTCCCCCAAATCTATTATGTCTGCTCTGTCATAATTTAGGAGTCTACATATGCATGTTTTTTTTTCTTGATTTTATATTACAAAGTATTTTTTAATATTTAAATTTCAATGTTGATATCTTGCTGTCTTCATAACTATATTATTAGATAACTGTAATTTCTCTCACTTTGTTTTCCTGCTTCAGGAATGTTTCAGCTATATTTTGCCCTTTCCTCTTTCACATAAATTTTTCAACCAGCTTGTCAACTTGTTTTTCAAAAAAAGCAGGTGATCTCTATTATTTAAGGAAACAATAATGCCAATTCCACACAAACTCTTTCAGAATATAGAAGAGGAAATATTTTACAACCCATTTTTAGAAACCAACATTATGTACTTATATCTCATTATGATATCCAGTAGAGAGCATAAAGAGAAAAGTACTAACCAATATCTCTCCTTGAAGATATAAAAATTTTTCACAAAATATTAGAAAATCAAACCCAGCTATATAAAAAAAAAACGCTAGTGCCCCATGAACAAGTGGGGGTTATTATGGGTGTGCAAAATTGGTTCAACATTCTTAAATAATCCAGTATAATTCACTATAAGATAATTCATATGATTATTGCAATAAGTCCAAGTAAATAGATTTAGATAAAACATTTGACAAAATTTAATATCAATCTCTGACTTTAAAAAACAATTAAAATATTTCAGAAAAATAACACTAAAAGAGAACTTTCTCCCCCAGATAAAGGGTATCTATGAAAACCCTACAGATCACATAATAAAGAAGGTGAAAGACTGCATACTTTTCCACTAAGAATAGGAAAAATGCAAATATATCTACTTTTAGAATTATTTTTCAACACAGTATTAGAATTACCAGCCAAGAATCAGGCTAGAAAAAACATAGATGGCATACAGACTGAAAATAAAATAAAACTAATAAAACTGTATTAGTAGACAACATGGTTTTCATTGTAAAATAACAAACAAGGAATCTACAAAGAAGCTACTAGATCTAATAAAGTGAGATAACACAGTTTCACGAACTGCATTTTTACATACAAGAAATGAACACTTGGAAATTTAAATATAATTAAAAGTACCAAACTTTCAGTTGTAGTAATGATGAAGAGATAGGATTGGATTTACCCTCTTGCCTTAAATACTCAAAGTATATATGAAATACTGTTTTTTAGGCATTGTACAATAGGCAGGCACATGACAGTCATCCCTGAGAGAATGAATCAAATGAGCAGAGCCTAACAATTGCCTGAGCTTACTGCCTGAAGAGAGTTTCCAGGTCATTGTTTGAGGGTGTGGAGTGGAAGATCTAACATGAGTTGATGAGACAGAATTCATAGAGGCCAAAGTGACTAGTATTTTCAAGGCAGATCAACAAAAATGAGAGAGCTGCATAAAGTAAAAAACTTCTGGAAATCTAGAGGTTACCCCTTGGATCTTCAACTGCACGTTAATCAGTGCAAGATTATGAAGAAAGTCTCTGAGGCTGGGTAAAGAACCACTGAAAAGGAGAAGATAAATCAATGTCTGGAGCTCATACAGGGCTGAGATAGTTCATATTTCAGCAACTGGAACAGAAAAACCTTTTAATACCCTGAGCATTGAATGAAGTACTCAAAATAAGATTTCCTTATTGATACACAAAATTAGCCCTAGGCTAAGGGCTGCTCTGATCCCACCTAAAAAAGTTTAAAAGCAAGTCTTGAAAGGACCAAACTTTTCCAAATATATATTAATAGGAATACAAAAACATCCAGTATAATACAAAGTAAATTTTGATAATTTATAACAGTATAAAACAATATAAACTTAAAAATTCCTAGTATTCCACTCAAAAGTGTCAGGCAGGGGCTTCCCTGGTGGCGCAGTGATTGAGAGTCTGCCTGCCAATGCAGGGGACACGGGTTCGAGCCCTGGTCTGGGAAGATCCCACATGCCACGGAGCAACTAGGCCCGTGAGCCACAATTACTGAGCCTGCGCATCTGGAGCCTGTGCTCCGCAACAAGAGAGGCCGTGATAATGAGAGCCCCACACACCGCGATGAAGAGTGGCCCCCACTTGCCACAACTAGAGAAAGCCCTCACACAGAAACGAAGACCCAACACAGCCATAAATAAATAAATTAATTAATTAATTTAAAAAAAAGTGTCAGGCAGCCTCATCCACCAGAGGGCAGACAGCAGAAGCAAGAAGAACTACAGTCCTGCAGCCTGTGGAAGAAAAACCACATTCACAGAAAGATAGACAAGATGAAAAGGCAGAGGGCTATATACCAGATGCAGGAACAAGATAAAACCCCAGAAAAACAACTAAATGAAGTGGACATAGGCAACCTCCCAGAAAAAGAATTCAGAGTAATGATAGTGAAGATGATCCAGGACCTCGGAAAAAGAATGGAGGCAAAGATCAAGAAGATGCAAGAAATGTTTAACAAAGACGTAGAAGAATTAAAGAGCAAACAAACAGAGATGAACAATGCAATAACCGAAATGAAAACTACACTAGAAGGAATCAGTAGCAGAATAACTGAGGCAGAAGAACGGATAAGTGACCTGGAAGACAGAATGGTGGAATTCACTGCTGCAGAACAGAATAAAGAAAAAAGAATGAAAAGAAATGAAGACAGCCTAAGAGACCTCTGGGACAACATTAAACGCAACAACATTCGCATTATAGGGGTCCCAGAAGGAGAAGAGAGAGAGAAAGGACCAGAGAAAATATTTGTAGAGATTATAGTCGAAAACTTCCCTAACATGGGAAAGGAAATAGCCACCCAAGTCCAAGAAGCACAGAGAGTCCCATACAGGATAAACCCAAGGAGAAACACGCCAAGACACATAGTAATCAAATTGGCAAAAATTAAAGGCAAAGTAAAATTATTAAAAGCAGCAAGGGAAAAATGGCAAATAACATACAAGGGAACTCCCATAAGGTTAACAGCTTATTTCTCAGCAGAAACTCTACAAGCCAGAAGGGAGTGGCATAATATACTTAAAGTGATGAAAGGGAAGAACCTACAACCAGGATTACTCTACCCAGCAAGGATCTCATTCAGATTCGATGGAGAAATCAAAAGCTTTATAGACAAGCAAAAGCTAAGAGAATTCAGCACCACCAAACCAGCTCTACAACAAATGCTAAAGGAACTTCTCTAAGTGGGAAACACAAGAGAAGATAAGGACCTACAAAAACAAACCCAAAACAATTAAGAAAATGGTAATAGGAACATACATATTGATAATTAACCTAAACGTCAGTGGATTAAATGCTCCAACCAAAAGACACAGGCTTGCTGAATGGATACAAAAACAAGACCCATCTATATGCTGTCTACAAGAGAACCACTTCAGACCTAGGGGCACATTCACACTGAAAGTGAGGGGATGGAAAAAGATATTCCATGCAAATGGAAGTCAAAAGAAAGCTGGAGTAGCTGTACTCATATCAGATAAAATAGTCTTTAAAATAAAGAATGTTACAAGAGACAAGGAAGGACACTACATAATGATCAGGGGATCAATCCAAGAAGAAGATATAACAATTACACATATATATGCACCCAACATAGGAACACCTCAATACATAAGGCAACTGCTAACAGGTATAAAAGAGGAAAGCGACAGCAACACAATAATAGTGGGGGACTTTAACACCTCACTTACACCAATGGACAGATCATCCAAAATGAAAATAAATAAGGAAACAGAAGCTTTAAATTACACAACAGACCAGATGGATTTAAATGATATTTATAGGACATTCCATTCAAAAACAGCAGATTACACATACTTCTCAAGTGCACACAGAATATTCTCCAGGATAGATCACATCTTGGGTCACAAATCAAGCCTCAGGAAATTTAAGAAAATTGAAATCATATCAAGCGTCTTTTCTGACCACAATGCTATGAGATTAGAAATCAGTTACAGGGGAAAAAAACATAAAAAACACAGACACATGGAGGCTAAACAATACGTTACCAAATAACCAAGAGGTCAATGAAGAAATCAAAGAGGAAATCAAAAACACGTAGAGACAAATGACAATGAAAACACGACGATCCAAAACCTATGGGATGCAGCAAAAGCAGTTCTAAGAGGGAATTTTATAGCTATACAAGCCTACCTCAAGAAATAAGAAAAATCTCAAATAAACAATCTAACCTTACACCTAAAGGAACTAGAGAAAGAAGAACAAACAAAACCCAAAGTTAGCAGAAGGACAGAAATCATAAAGATCAGAGGAGAAATAAATGACATAGAAGCAAAGAAAAGAATAACAAAGATCAATAACACTAAAAGCTGGTTCTTTGAGAAGATAAACAAAATTGATAAACCATTAGCCAGATACATCAAGAAAAAGAGGGAGAAGACTCAAATCAATAAAATTAGAAATGAAAAAGGAGAAGTTACAGCAGACACCACAGAAATACAAAGCATCATAAGAGACTACTACAGCAACTCTATGCCAATAAAATGGACAACCTGGAAGAAATGGACAAATTCTTAGAAAGGTATAACCTTCCAGTACTGGACCAGGAAGGAGAAACGAGAAAATATGAACACACCAGTCACAAGCACTGAAATTGAAACTGTGATTAAAAATCTTCCAACAAACAAAAGTCCAGGACCAGATGGCTTCACAGGTGAATTCTGTCAAACATTTAGAGGAATGCTAACACCCATCCTTCTCAAACTCTTCCAAAAAATTGCAGAGGAAGGAACACTCCCAAACTCATTCTATGAGGCCATCATCACCCTGATATCAAAACCAGACAAAGTACTACAAAAAAGAATATTACAGACCAATATCACTGATGAATATAGATGCAAAAAACCTCAAGAAAATACTAGCAAACAGAATTCAACAACACATTAAAAGGATCATACACCATGACCAAGTGGGATTTATCCCAGGGATGCAAGGATTCTTCAGTATACACAAATCAATCAATATGATACACCATATTAACAAATTGAAGAATAAAAACCATATGATCATCTCAATAGATGCAGAAAAAGCTTTTGACAAAATTCAACACCCATTTATGATAAAAACTCTCCAGAAAGTGGGCATAGAGGGAACCTACCTCAACATAATAAAGGCCATATACGACAAACCCACAGCAAACATCATTCTCAATGGTGAAAAACTGAAAGCATTTCCTCTAAGATCAGGAACAAGACAAGGATGTCCACTCTCACCACTATTATTCAACATAGTTTTGGAAGTCCTAGCCACAGCAATCAGAGAAGAAAAAGAAATAAAAGGAATACAAACTGGAAAAGAAGAAGTAAAACTATCACTGTTTGCAGATGACATGATACTATACATAGAGAATCCTAAAGATGCCACCAGAAAACCACTAGAGCTAATCAATGAATTTGGTAAAGTTGCAGGGTACAAAATTAATGCACAGAAATCTCTTGCATTCCTATACACTAATGATGAAAAATCTGAAGGAGAAATTAAGGAAATACTCCCATTTACCATTGCAACAAATGAATAAAAATACCTAGGAATAAACCTACCTAGGGAGACAAAAGCCCTGTATGCAGAAAACTAAAAGACACTGATGAAAG
This sequence comes from Balaenoptera borealis, assembly GCF_965194805.1. Taxonomy (NCBI): domain Eukaryota; kingdom Metazoa; phylum Chordata; class Mammalia; order Artiodactyla; family Balaenopteridae; genus Balaenoptera; species Balaenoptera borealis. The sequence continues at coordinate 91,658,339 of NC_138861.1, read as the reverse complement.
AAATTAAAGATGATACCAACAGATGGAGAGATATACCGTGTTCTTGGATTGGAAGAATCAATATTGTCAAAATGACTATACTGCCCAAAGCAATCTACAGATTCAATGCAATCCCTATCAAATTACCAATGGCATTTTTTACGGAACTAGAACAAAAAATCTTAAAATTTGTATGGAGACACAACAGACCCCAAATAGCCAAAGCAGTCTTGAGGGAAAAAAACGGAGCTGGAGGAATTAGTCTCCCTGACTTCAGACTATACTATAAAGCTACAGGAATCAAGACAATATGGTACTGGCACAAAAACAGAAACAGAGATCAATGGATCAAGATAGGAAACCTATAGATAAACCCACGCACCTATGGTCAACTAATCTATGACCAAGGAGTCAAGGATATACAGTGGAGAAAAGACAGGCTCGTCAATAAGTGGTGCTGGGAGAACTGGACAGCTACATGTAAAAGAATGAAATTAGAACACTCCTTAACACCATACACCAAAATAAACTCAAAATTGATTACAGACCTAACTGTAAGACCAGACAGTATAAAACTCTTAGAGGAAAACATAGGAAGAACACTCTTTGACATAAATCACAGCAAGATCTTTTTTGATCCACCTCCTAGAGTAATGGAAATAAAAACAAAAATAAACAAATGGGACCTGATGAAACTTCAAAGCTTTTGCACAGCAAAGGAAACCATAAACAAGATGAAAAGACAACCCTCAGAATGGGAGAAAATATTTGCAATCTAATCCACAAAGGATTAATCTCCAAAATATATAAACAGCTCATGCAGCTCAATATTAAAAAAAGAAAGAACCCAATCCAAAAATGGGCAGAAGACCTAAATAGACATTTCTCCAAAGAAGATATACAGATGGCCAAGAAGCACATGAAAAGCTGCTCAACATCACTAATTATTAGAGAAATGCAAATCAAAACTACAATGAGGTATCACCTCACACCAGTTAGAATGGGCATCATTAGAAAATCTACAAACAACAAATGCTGGAGAGGGTTTGGAGAAAAGGGAATCCTCTTACACTGTTGGTGGGAATGTAAATTGATACAGCCACTATGGAGAACAGTATGGAGGTTCCTTAAAAAACTAAAAATAGAATTACCATATGACCCAGCAATCCCACTACTGGGCATATACCTTGAGAAAACTATAATTCAAAAAGACACATGCACCCCAATGTTCACTGCAGCACTATTTACAATAGCCAGGTCATGGAAGCAACCTAAATGCCCATCGACAGGCAAATGGATAAAGAAGATGTGGTGCATATATACAATGGAATATTACTCAGCCATAAAAAGGAACGGAATTGGGTCATTTGCTGAGACGTGGATGGATCTAGAGACTGTCATACAGAGTGATGTAAGTCAGAAAGAGAAAAACAAATATCGTATATTAACACATATGTAGAACCTAGATAAATGGTACAGATGAACTGGTTTGCAGGGCACAAAGTGAGACACAGATGTAGAGAACAAACTTATGGACACCAAGCGGGGAAAGCGACAGGGGTGTGGGGGGGGCGGTGGTGTGATGAATTGGGAGATTGGGATTGACATGTATACACTGATGTGTATAAAACTGATGACTTATAAGGACCTGCTGTATAAAAATATAAAGAAAAGAAAAGAAAAAGAAATTAAATTAAATTTAATTAAAAAAAAAATGTCAGGCATGCCAGGAAAATCTGCTCTATAATAAAGAGTAACATAAATCATAAAAAGTGACCCAGAAATGAAACAGATGTTAGAACCAACAGACAAGAACCTTAAACAGTTTTAAAAATATATTTGTTATATATTCAAGAATATAGAAAATATCATGACCATATTATGGAGAGACATCAAAGGTATATAAAAATTAAACTTATGGAAATGAAAAATATAGTTTGTGAGATAAAAATGCACTGGATGGCATTATCAGCAGGTTAGATAACCAACAAAGGGTAAATTAGGTCTCTTGAAACAGAGAGAACACAGACCAAAAAAAAAAAAATATTGAGCAGTGTACAGTGAGTTAGGCCAAGGCTTTTTATATAGAACTCAACTCATAAAATGAAAAAAGTAGATAAATTAGACTCCATGAAAAATAAAAACGGATTTGAAACATATTCTAAAGGAAATGGAAAGACATGCCATAGACAAGGAGAAAATATTTGCAAATATATTTGAAAAAAGAATTGTGACCACAATATACAAAGAACTCTCAAAATTCAGTAAGAAAACAAACCCAATTTAATGCCTATTTTTGTAAATGAGCAAACTATTTAAACAAAAAATTCAACAAAGAAGAGAGAAGAATGGCAAATGAGAACACGGAAAGATATCCAAAGTTGTCAGACATTGGGAAAATTCGAATTAAAACCAAAATGAGATACCACTATGTAACTATTAGAACTGCTCAGAAATTTTTGAAAAACAAAATTTTAAACCCATTACTGGAAGGATGCAGAGCAACTGAAACTCTTATATATTGCTGGTAGAAATATAAAATGAAACAAGTACTTCATAAAATGTTTCTTTAATAGAGTATTATAAAGTTTTGTTCTATTTTTCTTAAAATTTATGTATTACTACATTTATTTATACAAGATTTATTTAAATATACTCCCATGTAAATCAGAATCTTTGCTAATTTTTTATCATCTCAGATCTTTTATCTGAGCTAATCTGTTTTTATTTATACATTCTTAATGTATTTTGAAATTTGTTTTATATTAGTCTTTTTTAATCTGCTGTTTATTTTGCTTTAGTTATAGAATAATATTTTCAGAATTAGAATTTTAGATCAAAAATATTTTCTTAGTACAGTAAAGACATTATTCTAAGGTTTTCTGGATGTCATTGTTGGTGTTACATAGTTAATTTTCAGCCTGAGTGCATATTTGGAAGTAGTGTATTGCTGTTTTTGCTGGTTTTCCTACTCTAGTTTCAGATATTTCCTTCTGGAATTCTGCAGTTTCATTCTGATGTGTTAAAGTTTGAGTTTTATGGGGGATAGCTTAGGATTCCTAAATTAAAGGATTAGTTTCTTTATATAATTTTAAAAATTCCTTAGCCACTTTATCATTAAATATTCTATTTTTCTCCATTCTATGATCTCCTTCAGAAAACCCAGCTATATCTACTTAAGACCTTGTCATGCTATCCTGCAAGTCCTGAAGCTCTATTTCATTTGTACTTTGTTTCTCTGAGATGCATTATCTTAGTTTTTTTCCTATGTAGCTTCCACACCTTACTTGTCTTCTTAACTTTAATTTGATTTTTTGACCCATTCACTGAATTTCACATTTTACGTATTAGTTTTGATTCTACAAGTTTTATAGGGGCAGTTATATACTATTTACGTTTTCATATTTTTTTTTCTTGTTTAAATATTCTTGTTTTTCAAGCTTAATTTTAAAAATTTAAATGGATTAAGCATAGCTATCTTATATTCCAAACATGATACATTTGAAAAAAAATGTGTAATTGAATTCCTCTGCTTATTAATTCTGCTGTTTTATCCCTGAGGCATTAATTCTTTATGTACATTCTTTTAAAAGGTAAAAAGCTAATATTCCTTGAAGTTTTATCTTTGGGTAATATTTAAAGCCTAAAGAGAGTAATTGACATTATGTCTTCCTGTCATTTGGGGGCAACATAAACTTAGGTCCGCTTAGTTTGTTTGAGGCTTTTTGGACAATACAGGTGGTGTCATTTTGGGCTACAAACCCAAATGTGTTCCAATTCTGGTTGCAAAATCTCAGCCTTTTTAAAAAAATTTATTTGGAAGTGTTATTCTGGATATATAGTCGCCATATATTTCTTTAAAACTTGTTTATCAACCTTAATATATTTTATCAGTTAAAGCACACTTCAGCAAAGTATATTGTATGTTGTCTCAAGTTCTCAGTCTCATTTTGTTATGTAGACATAAAAACTAATTGCTGAAATTTGTAGGAAGTAATTCTGTAAATTCTGTTAATTTTTAAATTAACAGAAAAAGAATATGTCTTTTTCTCCTTAAACTCATTCTGTTAATAATCAACATAAAATCCTGTTCTGCCAGAATACAAATGGAAATTTAAGACCAAAGGTTATAGATAATTAATTGAATATGCTTGAGATGAGCAAAAATCACTGCTATCAATAGTTTTCTAAGAGATTTTATATATCCCAGTGCTCTTGAAAGGACTATATCAACTGAAAAATATAAATTAGCATATCATTCTATCGGCATTAACTTTTTAATAGGGCAAAGGACTGAATTATTTACATAAAACAGAAAAGCATCTACAAATAGTTCCTCAGAACTATTTTAATTTACACATATATTAAACATTTTGTTTTAATATACAAATATATTAAAAGTATTGTATATATTGACAATTTGAACTATATTTCTTTCAAATTTTAATTCTACAATGAACAAGTATATATTTTTAAGTAACACATACAAAATATATGCAATTAAATGTTCAATATACTTGTTTACATTGTTTTGGCAGAAGCATGCTTGTTTGATTCAAACACAAGACATGCAGAATGTTTAGAGTCCAGTTTGAGGAAAAAAGATCTTTATATTCTGAGAACACTAACAGTTCTGGGACAACTTTCTGACAGTTTATTGTTAGAGAATACAAAAATTAAAATTTTTACTAAAGTATTTTTGATTTTAAAAACTTGGCAATTTATCCAACTTTTAAGGTAAATAGAATTCACTAAATAGGTTGAACTAATTAATCATATTCCTTATTTGAGAGTCTGTAGAAATTTTTCTTGCATTTGTGTCTGGATCCTAGAATAAATTTAATGTGCTTGAATGATTCTACTGATTTATTACATTTTGTCATGTGTTTTTTTCAGAGAAATTTGTATCAATATTTCAATAAAATTTGTACATTTCCTATTTGAAACCAGAAGTCTAGATGTTTATTTCTAATTAGAATCAGAAAATGACATGAACAAATTGGCGTAAGAGGAATATTAGCTTCAAAATATTTTTAGAAGAAATGTTATAGATATTTATGAAAGGGAAGCAGAAGAAAGAATGTATCTGAACTACTAAATTCTAAATGAATATTGCAAGATATTCCAAGGGCAGTTTAAGTACTTAATTGATTTTCCCAATTCAGCCTTAAAAGGACCCTTGGGGCTAGTTTGTACTAGTAGTCTTGCTTTATGGACCTAAAAGAATAAGTGTATAAAGTATCACATATTACAAAGAATTCTGGCCATATAATGAGACTATCAGATAAAGAAATGAGTATAGTATTTCATGCCTTAAAGACATGATGTTAAAAAAAGTATCAAGTGTAAAAATTAATTTTAAACAATTTTAATTATTTTAATATACACAATTTTTGAGACTCAAAAAGTGAAACTTATGTGTTTTAGGTCAAGTTCCTGGGGGAGCAGTTTCTAAGACAGAGATTATTTTACAGGAAGTAATTTGGGGAACTCTCTCAGGATGTAGACCTATTGGGAAAGGGAAGGGAACAGGACTGGACAGAAAGTGAAATTGGGCTGCACTGTAGTCTCAACAAAGGCCACAGCTGAGCCTCCACAGAATTCTGGAGCTGGGATGGCCCTTCACAGTGTTGCCTTTTGAGGCCGTGGAACCAGGCCTTTACATCCTTGTGTCAAGTAGTCGTAGGATTCGGCTGCCTTCATTCAGAAAGGGGGCATGACCTAGGCGAGGCATCTCTTCTCAGCTGAGGACAATCGGAGGAGGCTGACCCTTGAGCTATGTGAGGCAGCAACAGGGGAGATGTCATTCCATTTTGAGAGGGCTTAAGGAGTCCTCAGAACATCCTCCACATTATCTGACACTGTGTATTACGGTGTCTCACTGTGCTAAGTTCCAAATAGGTATATTTCATGTTATCCTTGAGACATCTCTAAGCCCATCTCTGAGGCTCAGAAAATGAATAAACTTGCCCAAGCTACTGGCAAATAGGTAGGATAGCTAGAATGAAGTTTCTCTTAAGAGCCAACACTTAACTACTTTGCAACTGTGCTTTTATTGGTAAGTTCAGAAGACAATTTTCTCATCAGGTTCTAATTTATATTATTCCTATCCATAGGAATATAGATATAGGGAGACCTATTTCATGGATTGCAAGGTCTTGGATAACAGAAAGCAAAAGGACATTCATTATATATATACCAGGTACCAGGAGGCAGTACATCTTAAAATATGTTGTCTGATGACTATAGTAATGGTGAGGTTCCTCAGGCAAAAAGAAGTGGAGAATGCATTCCTCCTTTCCCCCATTTCATTCTTTCTTTCCATAATGTGAGCTTACAGTTTCTCACTGCTGCCCAACAAGTGGGTCCCTCTGCTATGGCTGATTAATGGCATTATGAGGATATGCCGCACATTTGAAGCTGTACTTTAATGTGTTATCTAGGATTTTTCTTTTTCTTTTTATTCTCCCTCTCTCTCTCTCTCTCTCTCTCTCTCTCTCTCTCTCTCTCTCTCTCTATATATATATATATATATATATATATCTGCCTATAATACCTAAAATTCTTCCATAATTGCATATTCTTTGGTATTTTTTTGTTTTCATTCTCATTCTCTCTGTGTATAATTTTTCTCCACCAGTGTTCTAAGACCTGTTAATGGGAAACATGTCTTTTATTGATATTATATCCTCAGTGTGGGCCAAAATTTAAACAATGACAGCAGCTTTTTTTTTTTTGATAGATATTTGTAAAATCCTAAGTCCAAACCAGGGAGCACTGTGTGATATAACAGGATATGCATGATTAAGGGGCCCTGGCAGCTTGATTTAAATCCCAGGCCTGACTTTAAACAACTCTTTTAAGTTCATTTAATTTCCTTTACGGTAAACCAGCAGTAATATTATTTCTTTTCTGACCTCACACTTTTGCTCCAAAGCAAGGGCTGATATAGGTTAAAGTGTAAACTACTGTAAATTACTTAAATATAACAAAGTAGAATTATTATTACGATTATTAATTTGGTTAAAATATTTTATATAATTTATTTTTTTGTCCAAGCTGTTTCTAAAAACTGACCAGGTCACATCTGCCCAAATTATCTGGAGTCAGGCTGTTGCTACCCTCTCTATATGAACTTGTGCTCTCCTGGTCCACTCAGTCTCTGCTACACACACAGCACTGGTTTATATACCTAACCATTTCACATGTTGTTCTGGCCTGTTCTCTATGGGCATTTGGGTTTACAACTTCTGCATTATATTCATTAACTCTACCTAGTTATATCTTCAATTCCAGAAAGTAATATTCTTACCCAATATAATGCATGATCCCTACAAAATTTTATTCACAAAACAATGATTTAAAATTTTGCTTATGGTTTTTGCACTGAATTGATATGCTCATTTTAAAAATGTCTTCAGCATTAATTAAATTCCAAATGTTTCTAATGTATATTTTTCAATATTTTGTTGTTATTCTCAAACTTTTTATAAAGACTTTTGTAGGAAATATTTCTGATTTAGTTCAGAAAAAAATAATTAGCATATTATTTAAACTGCTTCCTTTTAATAATGGGAGTTGTGTAATTTCTAAACTCTCATTCTTGCTTTTGGTACAAACAAACTCAACTCTGTTGTTAAATATTTATGCTATAAAATGTCTATGCTTAGGAGAGATTTTGACAAAATTATTCTCATAATTTTTCCCTGTTACATGACTCAGCATGTAACAGGGAGAAATCAGATGTACTAAATTCATGTGTCTGCATTTAGTCTGTTCACATATCTTTCAAGTTTTTATTATTTTAAATTATCCAATTCCGAAGAAGGGAGAGAGGGGGAAAGAGAGAGAGCAAGGAGAGACGGAGGAAGGGAGGAAGGAAGGAGAAAAGAGGAAAGGCAAAAAGAAATGCATCATTTATTGACATTTTAATCTGAAGTACATGCTCTTTTGGTAATATAATGAACCATTCTTTGGGAAAAAAATAACATTAACTTCTTCACTGTGGGTGATCAACTGATTTTACAGATTTGAAAAGAATAAAATAATTAATAATCCTGGAAGGAAATTCATAGATTATTTGCTCCAACCTCCATATGTCACCCAGAAAGTTTTAATAACTTGTCCAAGACCACTAGCTGACTAATGTTCAAGTGAGAAATAAGCCAGTAAATTCTACATCCTTAGATTCCCAGACTAGATTTCTTTCTGCTCTTCAGTCTGATAGTCTTTAAATTTACACAGCGCTTAACATCTCAGTTCTCATTTATACCCAGAATGATCATAATGTAGAGAGGTTTTATTGGTAATCACATTATCATACTTACTTCCTCAAGTGAAAAGGGAAATTCAAATCAGTAAATTTTTACTTTACCACTTTCACAGAGAAGTGAGAAAGAACTTTGCTATGAACTTTGGAATAATTTTATTTGCTTGAAATTCATGTTTCTGTGTGTGAAGATACTAAATTTATCCTGAAGTTAGTTACATCTTTTCTAGTGAGGGAATATATGTTAATTATCTGTGACATATAAATTAGTGATTAGTGATCATTAGCAGTAACTTTAGAATATGTAATACATAATGATGCTGTTGAAGTTATATTGATGACTATGTGGGTAAAACAGAATTCATCCGTAGCATTTAACTGACTTTAAAGTACATACCATATACAAAGCACCGAATATTTTGGAACAGAGCCAAAGGGAATATATGATTTTTTGACTTCTGTAACTAATTCTTGTGTAGAAACATATATAAGCAATCATGTTCTCTTTGAGGCCAAAGCCCAACCTGCTAATATAGAAAAAATAGCAAATAATTTACAGAATTTTTTTGACTATTTTTCTGTTTCTCATTATTGTTGGTCTATATCTACAACTGCTTGGGCTCATAAACTCCCCTAAATGGCTTGCTCCTAGGTAAAATGTAATCTTTCTGTACACTACGTATTAAATATATTTGGACTTGTGCAATCTTATGTGAATTTTCAGCCTATTCATGTCTCTAGTTACTTAATAATATTTATTAAACAAGGAAAAAGACAGGCAATACAGATAACTATAGAAAACATATCTCTGACTTAAAGATATCACACATTCTAGGAGAGAAAACAGACAAGTAAACAGATAATTGCAACGTGAATATGATAATACAAGAAAGTATAAGCAAACTACTGTAATATACAGAAGAGAGAGTAGTTAATTCTGCTCAAAGTAATGGAGGGAAATTTGCCAAAAACCAGACTGGTTCAAATCAGGGCACAGAACCCATCAGTGACTTAAAAGGAGAAGTTTTGATATAAAGAAGTATTAAGTTTTGATAGTAGAGTAACTAGATGTAAAGGTAACTCTAAAGGGCAGTCCAGGGATGAGGGAGGATACTCAGAAAAGTACAAATGTGGAAGGTGGGAGCCCTTCCAAAAGATGGGTTCACTCCTTACTGGTAAGGGTGTTTTTGCAGCCCACTGGATGGTCATGAAGCTCACCGGATTGCCCAGGCTAGAGGTATGTCCACAGTCACCAGGCAAACAGGAAGCAATCCTTTGAAGTATAGGTGAGCTGCTGCCAGTTGGGTGGTTATCAACAGGAAGTTGGCATGTCTCTGAAGTTGATGGCCTGAAACTTGTTATGTCCACATTGGAAAGGCCTCAGGAGACAGATTTCCAGGGCAGTAGCCACATAGAGTCAAGACACCATTGTCGACATGAGGTCTAGGGTGACAATTTTCTTGTTGAGAGGATCACAGAAAGGTGGTCATCAGTCTGAGCCAGTTTTTTGAGTTTGCCAAGGGACCATGGCTGCACCAGAGCACCACTGACCATCTTCACATCCATACTGCTGACCAATTGTGCAGCAGCAGGAACCTGCAGAAGCCTCCTTCTTCCTGCAATGTCCCTCCAGTACCTTCTACTATGAAAGTGACATGTGCACACTTTAAAGGAGAAATTCTGAAAGGAATTCCAGCCTTTACTCCAGAGCAGATATTGAAGGGTGAAGTTGAAGTTGAGATACAATAAATTGATAAAGGAAAAAGAGGAGCAGGAAAGAAATTAACCAAAACATATCTGACACAAGGAAGACCCTGTTTAAGTGATAAATCTACACTTTCTGCTCCAAGTCCAAATGAAACACACAAATCTCTTTTAACGTATATAACAAACCTATGTAATGAAAATTCATGGCCCTATTTTACTTTTGATAATAAAATAATGCCTAGATATATCAAAGACTTTTTCCTGTACCTGAAGATATTAAGATGAGGAAAGAGTCTGGACCCTTGTCTCCCTGGCTCAAAACTATTAATATTTGGTCTTAAGAAAAGTGATACCATACCTCTTTAGGCTAATATATTCAGATTTATTATGGTGTCTTTAGATTAAAGAGTCAGCTTCTCTGATTATTGAGAGGTTAAGAATCTATCACTTTAAAATTTCAATGTCATTTAATTAAAAATAAGGAAGGGAGAAATATCATAAGCAACATTACTAACTCAATTATTACTCTAAGTTTGAACATTTAAGTTCAGCAAAGTTACTATTGGGCATTAAAGTTTTATATATTTATATATATGTTTTATATATTTGTAAATTATATTTATATATATGTTTATATATATATTTTTCTACACCCACATATGTATATGTATATACATAAAGTCTTATATACAAATATGTCATATATATTTTATATTTATATATAAGTTTATATTTATATATAAGTATAATATGTAAATTTTTATATATAATTATATGTTATGGATTTATATATTTATATATTATATAAACATAAAATTCATATATATAAAACTTTATTGTATATATGTAAATATATATGTATATATCACTTTAATGTCAGTTATGTGGTTGGTATGTTACTTCCGTGACTGGAAATGCAGAAACGACACTTTATTTTGAGGTTGCCTAGGGAATGAAAAGGTGTACAATTAGAAAAGCCTTCTTGACAACTACATGCACACTGGTCAACGTTCAGAAACTTTTTAAGTACGATCAATATAATCTATTTTTGAAGGTTCAAAGGTTAATCAAAGTATTCAAAGTATTGAATAAAAAAATATTGCAAAAAAAGAAATAGGCATTATAGTCGAAAATATTTTAGGCAGATGTGAGGATAGCAAATGTATATTTGAAATAATACAGTATTCAAACTTTTGACTTCAAGAAAGATGACAACAGTGATGTTTTGACAAGCAAGACTGTAATGGATGCAGCTTTGTTATGTGTAAGAGATCTAGGAAATTCACTTCTCTTATCTGATACTGAGTTTTCTCCCCTGTAAAATGTTGAATCCTATATTTGCTCTCACATAATTGTGAAGATTAAATGAGATTAAATATGCAAATATATCTAGAACTGTGGATATACGTAATATTTCTACCATAAATCTTAATCTTGGAGAAGTCAATGACTAAAAGCTTAAAAAGAATTTTCCAACTTCGATTCCTTAGAAATTAGGCCTTACTCATTCTTGAAATAAATATTTATCAAGTACCTAATATGTACTAGGCCATGTTTTATGCATATGGAGCAAAACAGAAACAAAACAAGGCCTTGACTTCATGGAGCTCATATTCTGGAAATCTTCAGTAAACAAAGTTGTTTTTTTTTTAATTCCTTATCTGAGGCCCCGATTATTTGCATAATACTTTGCTCATTACTGATGTCATACAGATGGGAAACTGGATAAGATCACATTCTAAAAACATTAGCTTATAATCTACTTGTGAGATAAAATGTATATCTTATTATAAATTATTTGAGTTTTAAACTTGAACAAAAATTCTATCTTCACTAGTTTCTATGTAACATTGAAAACTGTATTAACATCTCCGAAACTGTTTTTAAAGTGTAAATTGTCACTAAAATACTTGACTTACAGAACTTTAGTGAAGATAATATGTGATATTACCTAGAATACTGCCTCGCAAATATTGTGTGTTAAATACAGATGGCTGCTTTCATATAAATTTCTATCTCCATAAAATGTCAGAGGTGAGATTTTGTATATAAATAAATGTGAGGTGACTTGAGTATTCACTATGAGAGCTGACTCATTCACAGTATATTTTAAATATTTATCGAATTTTAAGATTTCTATAGGATCAAAAGAAAGATGGATGCAAAGATGATTGTCTCATCCAGAATTTATATACATTAATCCTTAAAAATCTCTAAATTCTCAAATGCCATGAAGAATAAATTAGGCAGCTTTTCATTATCCATCTGATTACATTTAATCATCTTACAAGAATTCTAAAAATGTGTATGTGTACTTATTACTGTGTTCAAATATCTGAAAAATGCAAGATAGAAATATGGCTCAAAATTTTTTTTTTTAATATATTTTTTAATTTTATTATTATTATTTTTAAACATCTTTATTGAAGTATAATTGCTTCACAATGGTGTGTTAGCCTCTGCTTTATAACAAAGCGAATCAGCTACACATATACACACGTTCCCATATCTCCTCCCTCCCGCATCTCCCTCCCTCCCACCCTCCCCATCCCACCCCCCCAGGCGGTCACAAAGCACCGAGCTGATCTCCCTGTGCTATGCAGCTGCTTCCCACTAGCTATCTATTTTACATTTGGTAGTGTATATATGTCCATGACACTCTCTCACCCTGTCACATCTCACCCCTCCCCCTCCCCATATCCTCAAGTCCATTCTTTAGTAGGTCTGTGTCTTTATTCCCATCTTGCCACTAGGTTCTTCATGACCTTTTTTTTTTTTTTTCCTTAGATTCCATATATATGTGTTTGGCTCAAATTTTTTAAAGTTAGAAAATGAATTATGATAATGAAGATTAAACTTAAAATATATAGCTTTTTGATGTTGTCCTTGGGTTTATAATCTTTAGTCTGTCATGGCAGAAGTTCTTTGGTCTTCCCAAAATAATACTATTAAGACTGAGCCTTTAATATAATAAAAGATAATGTGAATCAAAACAGATACATCCTTAACATGGCTAATATAAGAAAATCTATAATATAACACATGACAAAAAGATATTGGCCAAACCATACATCAGTTAACATGATATTCCTTGATAAATTATGTTGATTAAACAGAATGGTATAAAAGCAACATTAGATCAGCCCTCAGCAGTCAGGGAATTTACAAACTAATTGGGAAAAGAAATGTAGGTAGGTTCCTCTTTCCAGACATAATGTGCTTAGGTTAAGTATGTAGAAATCAAGTAATAGGCTTAGAGATTATAAAGGGCAACTACTGAAAAAGAATATTTTAAACTCTAATTACCCCTCACTCTTAGAGCATGAGAGTACATGAATTTTAGCTTTAATTCCAGTTCTGGTGACAGCACCTCTTCAATTCCAACTCAGGAGAGCTACCTACATCCTGGTTAGGGCATTTTTCTGTGCCAGTATATTGGGGTTCTCTAAATTGCATATTCAAAACACAGCAAGATAGGTGTGGGTAGCAGAGTCAGCATCAGCACTAATCAAACCAATGATTAACGTCTTAGGGTTTTCTCATTTGCATATAGCCAATCACAGACAGGATATGAAAAACAACAGCCCTAGGGCAACCAACCACAGAAAAGTTCCCCATTACAGCAAATAAGAATCCTGAGCTTCCATGCTTTGTGTCCACATAGAGGGATGGGATAGGGAGTGTGGGAGGGAGACAAAAGAGGGAGGAGATATGGGGATTTATGTTTATGTATAGCTGATTCACTTTGTTATACAGCAGAAACTAACACACCATTGTAAAGCAATTATACTCCAATAAAGATGTTTAAAAAATTAATTAATTAATTTAAAAAAAAAAGAATCCTGAGCTTTCATGCTCAGTGGCACTTGCTTCCACAACAGAGTGCATGCTCTCCCCTTTCCTAACGCTTCATGGTTTGAGAAAACATCTATTCCAATCAGGTGACCAAAGCAACAAGTGATTAATATATTGTGGTCTTGAAATTGTATCACAAAGACGTGTGTATGAGTGCCATACATATTAAGAAGGGTTTATCTAGTATAACATGGTTCACTAAGTGCCTTAAACCTACTAAGAATGAAAATACCTTTAAAATATAATATTTAATATTATGTATCTGACACTTCATATATGTTCCTTAATATGTGTTGACCTGAATAAATAATCTGGCAGATATTTGTCCAGCAAAGATAGAAACGGGATCAGCAAAGAACTGTAATTCAGTGTCTGCAACCATGGTGAGTCACATGCAAGTTCCCAAAGGGCAAGAGAAGGAGAACGCTTTTATAGAAAGGAAAAGGAGGTTGGGAGAGCTAGAGTAAACAGAGTCTATGGCTTTTCACTGGCTGAGTCCTTGCCGGGGGAAAAAAGAGTCTTTCTTCTTCCTGTTGAGCTCTGTTATCATTGCAAGCGGTGAAGGTCTCCCAACTTTAACTGAGGTTTCTCTTCATTAATTTTTTACATATGCTACATATCCTTTCCAATTAAACACAAGAATCTGAAACTTTAGTGATTTCTATCTTTGTGTAGATTGTAGACACGGTTTCAGAATATTTTAATAGGCTCTAAGATAACACACACTTTAATGTGTAATTGTATATATTGAAATATTTTAAAGTGACAGAGTGTATAACTACAAATAGCTACAAAAAGCCAATATATTTTAAGTGTTGATAATATTAATTAACAAAAAATTTTTAAAAGTCTACCTTATTTATTACAGGTAAAATATGGTAGCAGTAGTAGCTCAAATATTAACTGTTTTGCTACTCTCTCTGGAAATATCTGTATAGAAACAAAATAATGGACAGGAAAACTCAGCAGAGTTTGAAAATATCAAACAGCAGTGATCACCTTGTAGTGAAATTAAACTGCTGAAAACTCTCCTTGAACAGTGTGAAATCTGTATGAGGAGAGACTGGTGTTTTTCATTTTAAAAAATTGAATTCATATCCATGTCTGGTTAATGTATGATAATAATTCATAATAATTAATAATATAGTTAGATGTATTCCTCTTCAAAAATTTAGTAAAAATTTGAAAGTCTACAAATGCTCCTGAGTGCATTAGCTTTTACTGCCAGACAATACATCATAAAAAAAAAAAACATTCAACTGAATGACTTTTCAGGGCAGACAACGAAAAGCTTTTATAAACACATTAATGACAGAAATAGTGTTTTTCACTCAGTATGTACTGAAGCATAATGAAGTTAGGTCTCCAAACCAAGATATATTTTCCCTCAGGGAAAAACAGTCATTTAAACAGCCATTGATTTGTTACCTAGTGCCTTGACACTTTATGATGAGCCCTCTCAAAGCATGCTGATCTTACATATCTGATAATGAATAATGAATATAGGAAAAGAAAAAAAATATTGTCTCCCAGGCAATATTTGCCTTATCAAGCACTGAAATTTTTTGTGCTCACAGATCAAAACATCACTGCATTATAAATGTTAAAATATTCATAAATTTGTTTTAATCATGTTTACTTAGGAATAAACAGCGTTCATGAGACGTGTTAGAGACTACGTTATTCCCCCCAGCTCCAAATTGTAGCATTTGCTATTCTCTTAGTACAAAATATTTTGAAAATTTCATAGAAATTTTTGACGTTTTAGAATAATCAACATCTATATATTTAAGAGAGCTATTTTAGCTATTAAGAAATTATTTTCTTAATTCTTTTTTTTTTTTTTTCTTAATTCTTGCAGTGGAATATAAAATATGAAACAACATAACGCTAAGTTAAAATGAGCTATTTATTTGATAGAAACTAATGTTCACGTCACTTAATCAACAAAGTATCCTTGATATTTACTCCTGAACCCAATGGGAGCAAATATACAATATTCAGAAATCATATAATAACTTGTGAATATAAAATATAAATGGTAACAAATCAAAAATAGAGGGTAAATTAAATGTCCAAACAAGGTAAGAAAAAAATGAAAATTTAATTACTCATAAAATATAATATGCCAACATTATGGTTTTTTCTTACAAATGGTTAATCCTTTGCAAAAGACTGGGAAAAATTCTTGAAAGCTCATTCAGACTCTTAAAGGATCATTTTACTAGTGAGAAATGTGGAGGTAAGCTTGTAATTTTTTATCACAATTTCCATTCATTTATTTTACAAAAATTTGAAATTTTCTTACAAATTAATTCTGGAATTAAAGAAAAACCCACCTATAGGTTTTTGAGGGTGAAAACAAGGTGTGAGAAACAAGATATTTAACCTATGTATTGGATGATTCCTGGAAAGAAGTTCTTGGTACTTAGGCGTCATACCTTACTCTAGGGAAGACTGTATGTTTGATTATAACCAAGTCAATAAATGAAAGAATTAGACTAAATGTTTTTCTAAATATAATTTAAATCTATGCTTCTATGGTTGCTAAAATAATTCTATGGCATTTGGGACATCTGTTAACTTTTTCCTTGGGCCTGTTGTTTTGACTGTGTCTGGGTCACTTTCAAATAATTCTGAATAAATAAGCTTTATTCTATACACTAGGGAAATCAGCATTTGAAGCATCCTAATCAGGATACAATTCAGGAATGGCTAGATAGTTTCTGAAAGACCTATTCAGGTGTCTTAGTTCAGGATAGATAGGCAAAAGTTTAAATATCATGATCTACATCTGTGTCTAGGAATTTACTACATGGCATAATGGCAGGGATGTTAGAAACTATTTTCCACTGGTAAGACTATATTGTTATAAGATTTACTAGAAAGATGATCCAGGTCCCAGTTTACAAACAGCGTATGAGTTCAGTGAGACCAGTAATAGCCTTCTGAGTGATGTTCTAGGTTCTGAGTTTCTTTTGTTCAGGGCCCTGGAACTTCAGCCTAATGAAAATTGCTTGTCACCATGCTATGGGCAGAAAGCAGGGACTTCCTTAAGTTTATATCAAAAGATGAAGCAGCTGTTTTTGTTTTGGTTTTTAATTAATGTTTGTTATTTTAACAGAATTTTTAAAAAAATTTAAAATTCTAAAAAATCTTATTTTCAACATAGTATGTCAACTCCTAGCAAGCAAGATATGCAAAAGGAGCAATATAGCCTCTACCTATTTCTTATTCTGAGGGCTCTTGGCTTTCCTCAGAATAACCTGACAATTCCAAGCCTTGTTTAAAGCAGTTTTCAACAGGCCCCAAAGCAGCACCAATGTAAGAGTTTTATATGTAATAAAGCTCATGTGACTTCAGAAAGGTAACACATGAACTGAATACGTGTGCTCATGGAGCAGTGAGAATGCTTTCTGTGTCCAGATTTGAAATATAGTGTCAGATTATTGAATGGGGGCTGTGCTAGATTAGAGAATATGAATTAATGCTTAATAGAATTTAGGGGTTCTTAGGAGTTAAGGGGAAGCCAGAAAGTTTAGTGGGTGAGGCTGTAAACCTATCACCCTCATTTCAACAAAACAGCTTTGCCACCTCAACATGCATTTAGCTTCTTAAAAATTAGATTTTAGGTAGTCATGAGCACATACCCAGAGTGAAATGGGAGATACTGATCAAGGTTATTTTTCTAGGTTTCTGTGTACTGTTTATTCTGTGGTATCTTACAGCAAGTGTGATTCCAGAATTTGAAAAAATATATATTTTTATATGGCTTTTCAATTAAAGCCAACCACTAGTGCACAAAGAAATAGTACTTATCCAATGATATGGGAAAATTTGTCTCTGTTGTTTATTAAGAAATTATGTGTTGAGGTGAAGAACAGACTTTCATAAGTGATTTTTATGATAATTTTGATTATTCAAAATTCACTTTTTTTTTGCTGATTTGGAACCTAAAGTCCACATATGATTAGTCTCTACTGCATATTCTACACACTGAAGTCCTGTATTCACTATTTGTTCAAAGAATTTTGCAGTTAAAACAACTTCAAAAGCCATTGGGCCAGGTCAATTTGAAGCCATATACAATCCTAATATTAGTTGATATTACATTTCCTTTTTCAAATTAAAAAAACCTCTAGACTTAAGTAAGGAGAAACTATACTGCAAAGGATGATTGCAAGAGTCAGACAAGGGATTATTGTAATAGGGGAAATGCACTGCCCAACTGACCATGAGATGTAGAAGATTCTTAATGGTTAGGCAGAAAAGAAAAGGCCTTTTTTTTTTTTTCTTTTTTTTAAATAAGGAGGAGTTACCAAGTCTAGAAAGAACCAGATTTGAGGAAGTGAGATGAGCAATGGTGGCATGATGGGGTAGTAGACCAGAGAATGATTTACCTTGAAGTCAGCCTGTTCTTGTGGAAGTGGTAGGTAATTAAGGAGAGGTTGTATGCTGGTTCAGACTGAGAGTGAGTCAAAATTCAGGGCTCTGAGAGAGGAAAGGAATTTGACCAAAGTTTGGTTAACAGGGATTTTGTTTTGATTGATCAATAAGGACAACACAGTTCAGCTATTCATTTATGAAGCAAAGAAAGGGTATTTATAGGTCTGAGTCTGGCTTTGTCATAGGTAAACAAGGGGGCACCCTTGAGCCTTATCTAAGTCATAAGAGGAAGAGTGTTTATTTTCAGTAAGCCATTTCCAAACATAAAAGGGTAAGGGGATTTCATTAACCTTCCCTGTTTTCCAGAGTCACAGGGCTTGGATAAACTCCAACTTCGCCAGTCCCTCCTTTTTTTCAAACCTAATGATATGTACTAATTGCTTAACAACTCAGAGGGGTCACAGATCTCTCAAGTGGGGCAAAGTAGAGTCTAAGAAATAGTTTCCTGAAGATTCCTGTTGACATTGTTTCTGAAAAATCAGTTGAGCCATCTACTAAGAAGTGGTGACAAATGCCGGTTATTTTGTTCATCTTAATAGAGGGATGCCTAAAATGCAAATAGAAATATTAACAAAAGTTTTTATTAAAGTTCAAGAGGTTAGTGGCTTAAAATATTTTTATTATGCAGCACTGCTTGTTGAGTTCTTAAAGCTAAGAGGTTGAAGCTCTTAGTGATATTTTCCACAGCCATGGAATATAAGGGCGTGCATGACCTGAGAATTTAACAGACTGCCTCAGTGACCCAGGCAGCAGCTATTCCAGGGAAAAATCCAGCCCACACATGGTCAGCTGCAGTGATGAGTCCTTTCAGGTATATGTCAAGTCATTGGGCCTTATGTCACAATCTTCAGATCTGGGGGAAAAGTTGAGCAACAGGCAACATAAAGTTCCAATGAGGATTTAGGCTGTCAGATTTTAGTTCTCAGTGTCATTAAGTTAGGAGGAAGGAGAAAAGTTGGATATGTTTGTTTGGAGAGTTGTTGCCAGATATTAAAAGGAACTGGAAGATTTGAAATTTTGGTAAGGATTGACACTGTCCAAGATAACAGAATTCAATTCAATTAATAAGTAGGTAACACTTTTTTTTTTTCATAGCTATCAGTTACCTGAAAATTACATAGAGGGGAAAAATAGCTCAAAAACAATAAATAGGGCCAGACTCTGATAATCCACTAGGATGTACTGTAGTTTTTCCAATGACATACAAAATTTCTCTTTCTAGTCACCTCCATTTTGATCAAAGATAATACCAAAGAAAGATTATTTTTGATCACAAAATAAGGCTGATTTCATTAGATTTGGCCTGATTATTTACATAAGTACTACAAGAATGGTAATTTAATATACAGGCTTTTATAAATTTTTTTTGTGGGACGTTTTCATAAAGAATCTCAGATTGGGTTTTTAAGTCTCCTGAGGCTAGGAAGTCAAGCCAAGAACTTACCAGGAAATTTTTCCTGTAGTACCTACTGATTTTGATAAATTCCTTTCTTCTTAATGAACTCAAAATATCCTACAAGCCCTCAACCTGCCAGGGAGTTAATTTCCTTAATCATCTATAAGACTGTGAAGTCTGTAAACCGGGCATCAGGCCAGTTTTCCAAGGGAATTTGTAAGCACTTACTCCATGACGCCAACCTTATTAGTTCTTTTAAAGTGTCTAGTCATATCTGAATCAAGTATCATTCTTAAATACGACATTCCTCTCAAAGCCTTTGTTACATAACCAATGTTTCCAATTATGTTCAGTTAACAAGGAGTCCAGATCCTTGTTGAACCCATACAAATAATTATATTGCCATGTAAATAAGAATATAAGAAATTCCAAATTCTGGAGGGATCAGGCAGGGAGAAAAGCACAAATGTTTTATTCTCATTTACAAAAAGCATAGTATATTAAATTCTTATAAGCTATAAATAGCTTAAGAGAAAAGAAAAGTTTCTTTTTTCTGGAAAATTGAACATCAGCAATATTCCAAAAGAAACCCATAATCATCCCTCATCAGTTCTTTTAGTCCTGTGCAATTAATTCTTGTTTCAACCATCTTGGGTTGGCAGTCTAATGAATCCATCAGCTTCTCAATCAGAATTCTAGAAATTCTCACTCCATCCGGTGGTAGGATCTCAAAGTTGTTTAAGCAGTGTCATCAGAAACCTGTGCCCAAAATTACCTGGCATAGTCCTTACCATGGGTCTCTGACAAAGCCCTTTTTTGTTGAAGAGGAAGCACTCCGGCCTATGGTTGATTACAAGCACAATCGCGGAGATATCAGAGTAAAACTCTCTGCAGATTACTAAAGTTTTAAAATGACTGATGGAAGTTTATTACAAAAATAAGGCAATTAACAAGGAAATTTGTTGTTTCTATGGTGTACAACATTTTTTAAAAAACTGAAATTATGATTGATAACACTATACTGTTGACTAATATCAGGCAAAGCAGCATCAGGACTCTGATAAATAAAAACATCATGACCAGCAAGGACATTGCCATATCTCTAGGAACGTCATACAGTTTCTGAAATGTTTATATTTAACAATATTTTACACACACAAATTTAACCTAAAGAAGGTTAAGCATCTCTTCTGATATGATGACACTTCCCATGTATCTCATAACATATCAAATAAACCTAATCATTTTTAGCACCTCTTTTTACAAAGTAGAAGAACAGATCCTCTGTGATTTTCCAGGGGTCCTCTAGGAAATCTCAAAGACAGTATTAGGTGCAAAAAATAGTTAAGATTTGATTTTGGGAATGCAAAATGACAAAAGTTGTTAAATTGGATTACCAAAGTGACAGTAAAAGACTTTAAAAGTAAATAAAGAGGTAACATAATGGTAAAAAATCAAAAAACAAAAAACATTAGCTTCTTTTTCAAAGTGCAAAGACTTTGTTCTTCTAAATAATCAAGGACATGATAAAGTCAACATAAAGCACTGGAAACTATTTTGATAAGACACAGAATCTTTACCTTCCAGGCAAATAACTCAGAAGGTAAAGAAAATCTTTTTTTGTCAAACTCTTATTAAGAGGAGACCAATAATCTAAGAAAATTTTAACAGAGAGAAAACAAAAATCAATTTTTTATGAGTATAATATTTCATATTTAATCTCATTTTAAAATCTTGAGAATAAACCCATGAAAACTTAGCTAACATTTACCATGACAAATAAAATTCCCTTTTTGCAAACCCTGTATAACTTCCATATTCATTTGGCTATTTTTCTACACTTAACATCTTTCTCATTCTGGAATAAATAGTTAATTTACTTTAGGGAAAAAAATATGCTTTTTTTTCTTTAATAAAAACATATCCTACATGCTGTGTATACTTAATTTAGCATAAGTCTGTTTTAAATTACTGAAAAATCTTGAAAACTATCTGCAAGCTAACATACTCCACAACCTAATTGTTGGAATAAAAATTTTCAGAGTAAGTTAAATTTCATTACTTTCTGGGGATTTTAAGTTTATGTAAGTGCTATTTAATAGAGCTCATTGATAGGGTTTATATGATATAATTTGGTAATACTCTCTGAAGGTAGGAATATACTACATGTGCACATATACAGACATACAGACAAAAATAGAGAGCTTGAGTTTCAGTTTAAAAATCTTAGCTATGTTTCAGTCATAAACAAGAGAAAATACAAAATTTACTAGTTTATATGGAAGAGCTGACTCTTTCTTTCCTCACCTTTACATTTTTACAAGGAATGTTTTTCTGGAAGATGACACAAGTTGATTTTACCTGCTCCTGACCAGTAACTGCTGAGAAAAACCATTAAGAGTTCATTTGCCATGATGATTCTCTTATGGAGAATATAGACAAAGAACTGAGGAGAAACCAAAGGGCCATCTGGGTGTCTCCAAAGCCCATCTGAGTGGGTAAAACATCTAGCTTGTTTCCAACCACCTGTTTCGGCCTCTGATGGTTGAATAGGAGAAGAGGACTTAAATGACATTAGGGAATTGAGAGGCTGGAGTGGGAAGGGAAAGGTCTGGTAAGGGTGGATAGAGGGGTGGAGTAGGTTGAGGTGTTAAAAGGGTCAGATAAAAGGATTCAAGGTAGTTTTAGGAAAGATGGAAGATAGAAGAGAGGGAGGGAGAAGGGAGGGGTGATGGGAAGAGAGAGGCTTAGATGAGCCAGTGTGGGGATATCCCAAGTTTCCCTAAGATGCTATTTGAGTTCTAAATTGCCTTTGGTAAAAGTTTACCATTACTGGGTGATACTAGATTGAATTAGTGCCGTAATAGCAAAGCATACAGTCAGTGGAAGCAGAGGAGGGAAGGAGCCAAATAGAGTGAGAGTTACCCGTGGGATTTACACCGAAGAGAGAAATGAAAAAAAAAAAAATCTGTTAAGAACCTAGGGGAGAATTCTACTTGATTAATTTCCTCACACAATCCCTGGGGCAGAGAGCCAAGGGAACCCCGTAGGAAATCTCTGAGGTCAAAGGAAAGGAGGAAATGCCTTGCACAGTCCTCAGGTATGGGGAACCTAGGAAAAGCAGAAGAGGCTTCAGAGAAGGGTAAAAACATAATCTCTTTGCCTGAAAAAATTAAAATAACTCCTTACCATGCTACAACAGACAATATGTCTGGCACACTGGTTTGAGAATTGAACTCAATGAAGGATCTGAGAATCACCTAGCAGCAGAGGAGTTAAAGGACCCACAAGGTACCATAACCTATGAGGGGATGGTGGGAGTCCATAGGTGAGGCCCGATCTCAGTCCAAGCACCAGAAAATGTCAAATAAAGGACAAATTCAGGACCTAGATAAGGAGAGACTTATCTCTCCTTAGGAAAGGCTTATTGCAAAACAGGGGAAAGGAACTCTAGGAATAGGAGGAGAGAGTTTATTGCAATAGGGAGAATGTTCTGACCAAGAGATTTGCCAGCATTGCAAAGATAGATAGAAAGGGGCTTTTGCTTTACAAAGAAGAGTATTAAAGACTACAAAACTGGGTTTGGGAATGTGGTATGAGGAAGGATGGTGTGATTGGATGGTGGGTCAGTGACTGTTTTACACTGAAAGCCAGCCTACTCTCAAGAGGGTCTTATGGAAGGGTTGCTATATGTTTAGGCTGAGAGGGGGTCAAAGTTCAGGGATATGGAGGATGGTAGAGAATCTTAACCAAAGTTCAGTTGACAAGCATTTAGTTCTGACTAATCAGTGGAACCAAAGCAGTTCAGCTAATCATTTATAAGGCAATGAATGGGAAGTTTCATATCTCTGTCTGGTCTTGTTATAGGTAAGCAAAGGAGACATTTGTGAATTTTATCTAAGTCATATGGAGAAGAGTGCTTCTTTTTATAGTAAGCCATGGCTGGGAACATGAAAAGGTGACAGAGTTTCATTAATCCTGGTGTTTTCTAGGATCACAAGGCTCAGTAAATTTCAACATAGTCACCCTCAATCCTGTTGCCACAGATGCCATTGCTCTTAAGTCATCTACATTACTTTCCTTCCCTCTGTCAAGGTGAGGTCCTTATATGTCCATTAGAACAAGAAGCAGGATAAATTGAACACTAGGCTATTAAAGAATGCCCCGCTTTTACTAAGGAAAACCGAGTATCTTAAGTATCTTATTTAAGTGTCTTAAGGAAACTCCCTGTCTTTAAATCTGTCTCCATTATGACTGGCCAAAGTTAAGTTCAAACAGGATCATTTCTCATTTATATATCCTGATTTGTGGCATATGGATCATGGACTTAACAGCATTTGGGGAAAGGTGGTGTGGCATATCTTAGAGATGGAATAAATAGTGTGGATACAGACTAGAGAACCTAAACAAATGGGTGGAACATTTAAATTTGCTATGGAGGTACTATAAGTCCTGAAGACAAAGTCAGGTCACATTCTAGAATATCAGTTAACAATCAAAAGAAAAGATAAGGTGAGAAGATAAGACGGACTCAGGTCCAATTTTGTAAGACAGCATGGACAGAAATAAAATCAATACAATTTAATGTAATAGGGCATTATTAAGTGCATAATATTTGCAAGAAAATTCTCAGGTCACATAAGGCCAAGAATAAAATATAGGTATTTAAACTGTGGGGTGGATCCATGTGTAGAAATAGGGTTTAAAGACATAAGCAAACCTGTGAATTAAGGTTAAATTTGGATACAAAGAAGTAGGTAGGAATCAAGTAACTGACATGAGGACTGTGAATAGAGGTTAAAGGTTTGAAATACAGGGCACATCTCTACACAGGCAGTCAAAGAATGGCCATGGCCAAGCCAATTATTGCTTGTTTTGTTTTTGAGTTTTAATAATTATATTTTAAATAAGACTTTTTAGTTAACCTTGATTACAGAAAAAGATAGCACAATGTAGGGGAATATTTTTAGAGTTATCAAACTTCATCTTTGTGTATTATTTAAATATTTGATTTAAAAAATTTTTCAGATACTTATTCCTTATATTCTCAAGTAATTTAAAGTTACATGATTTAATATACAATATCAAGCAAGATTCTTTTAATGTAATGTGTTAACCAAAAAGGTAGTGGTTTGATTTGTTTTACTCTTCTTAATAAGAAGAGCGTGACCCTATTTTTTTTCCCCATGAGAATAAGATCTGTCACCAGTTTGAACAATTTTAAAGTTCTGTGCTCCATAGTAATACTGTAAAGTTTAGTTTAAGGACAATCCATGATCACATTCCCCAAATGCCATGCCTACTTCTCTCTCTCTCCCCTCACTCTCTCTTTCTTTCTTTCTCTGTCTTCCCCTACTCTCTTTCCTCTCTCTCTCAAATCCTAGCAAGAAAATTTAGGAGATAAACTTGACATAAATTTACTAAGCATCTTCTTTCTGTCATGCATTGTTAACTTCTGCTGAATACAGATAAGATTCTAGAAAAAGGACCTGGTCTACAGTAGCTTGCAGTTTATTGTGTAGCATTGTGTCTCTTTTACTTGATTTTCTCAAAGTATCTAGAAAATCAAGAACCTCTTCCAGAACCTTTCCCAGAACCATTAAAAAAAAAAAAAAATCTGCAAGAAAACCACTTATTTTCTACTTTTATTATTACAACATATTTTTTTTTAAATAATGCTTCTGGACCAGGCTTTGTAATGTTTTACAGAAATGTGACTTGATACATTACTTTTAAAAGGCGATTTGATGGCCAGAACAAGAGTTAGGAAGAAAGCAGCAACAGCCTAATACATCCTGATCTGTTTCTTGCCTGGGGAAAAACATGCCCTGGTTCCTATTCCCACATTTTCTGGCAGCTTAAATAAGTAGTCACCGTACTGTTTGTCTACCACCTACTGGAGAACAGGAGGAATCAAAGGAAGAGATGGGGTAATATGATTCCAGAGCACACCCAGCTGACTGTGGATCTGCTGCTGTCATATACACAAGGCTCTACTCTACTGGAGACATGGGGCCTTAAGCAGAAGGTTACTTAAACCCCAAAAACATATGTGAAACTGTTGGAAAAGAAAAAATCCAATAAGCCAAAGGCTGAATTAACCTGCCCGGTGGAGTGTAGAATGTGGCTGCTCTTGGCAGAAGCAGTGAATTCTGGGCTTTATGTCAGTGTTATAAATTTATTCCCTTTTAATATCTCTATCAAAACCTTGCCCCAGTTAAATTGTAAATCAATTGACCAAGGTAATTGACTTATCCTGAGTCGGATGTTTGTGTATGGTAATTTTGCCTCGAGAAAAGGAAACAGCCTGCTTGTGGTTTCTTAACCATTTGGCAGTCAGGAGAAAAACATCAGGTCTGGCCAATAATGCAGCTGCAAGAGTAAATGTGAGGCAGGAAAAAAGGATGAGGAACTTTACCCTCCCAGTGGGAAAGAGATGTTGCTGGATTGGCAGGACTTTCTCTGAGGAGTAATAGAATTTGTTCTGATAACAAGCAGGTCATAATAATTACTCCCACCTTTCTATAGCTTTTCAGTTGCCATTACCCACCTGTGGCAGCTTATGTGGAAAAGTTGGCTTAAAAATTAAGGGTACTGATTATTATAACTAGGTAAATAAAGGGATAACAATTTTACTCAATTAAAGGCCTTGGCAAAGTGGTCCAAAATAAATCACAAAGGGAATCAACACACAAAGCCATCTTCTACAAATGTCTGAATTTACATTCACAAAGATGGAATGTGGTCATTTTGGCCAAAGCAGAACTCTTCAGAGGTAAAGTAAGAGCCAGTGCCCATAAAAGTAAATACAACAAGAAGTGATGACAATTCTAAATGGCAAGCAAAAATATCTGAAATTTTGTGCTCTTAATTTGCATCTTCTTAATAAGTCTGCTATCATTTTAGTTAGAAAAGGCAATTTAGTTAGAAGGCAAAGTCTTGGACCATTTTGTTCACTGACATGTTGCTAGCATCTGGCGTTATTCCTAGATTCAGTGGGGCTCATAAAACATTTGTAAATGAATTGATGACATTATATAATAGAGGAGTAAATGAATGGATGGATGGCTAAACATTAACGATAAATAACAGAGCTCTTAAAAGTTCCCTTGAAAATCCTAAAATATGAGTAGGGGATACTATCAAATTAAGCCTAGAAGTTACAAGGTGTTCTTTTTCTAGTGACTCAATTTTAATATAAAAAGACCACATAAAAATATAGTCACAATACAAAACATATGACTACATAGCTCTTTTATCATAATTGCAGAAAATGCCTCATGAAAGTGAGAAATTTTTTTTTTACCTCTGTACACCTGTCTGACTCTTCTCCCCCTTCTATCTTAGTTCTCTTCATTTCCACTTGCTCACATTCTAGTATAGTCTATTTATTCTTCCTCTTTCTTTCATCTTTTTTCTGTTCTCTCCTCCCTTCCCATTCATATTCCATCTTTCTCCACTTTATTCAGAACTACATCAAAAGTTCTCCCTGGGCAAGTAGACATACCATTTCACTCACTCTACCTACCTCTAAATGACTGTGACCTCTAAACATTTGTTCTGCTGCCTCCTTGGCCTGCATCTCTTCCTGCCTCTCTTCTTTTCTCTCCCTGGTCAGTTATTCATGCTCAAGGGCATGACAAAACTTTATTTTCTCTAAACAACTTTCACCAGTCCCATCAGAGAGAGTCGATTATTCCCTCCTTGAGCCTTTGCCATATAGTGAAAATCTCTATTCTAGCACCTATCACATATTATTAGTATTTATTCCTTTGCTTCTTCTCAGCTTGTTATTTCCTAAGAGTAATGGTTATAACATATTCACCTTATGTCCACAGTTCTGGGCAGATAGTAAGTGCTCAGTATTTGAATAAATGAATGAAACATTAGGGAACTGAGAGTTGAGATTTGGTGAACATATATGCTTTATATTAATATTTACTTACTCAAAAATCTAAAAGAGTCACTCTGTTTTTATAAGATTAAACAAATTAAAATTTGAATGCATTATTTAAATCCTAAATAAAAAATACAAAAAGTATTTGCAAAATTCAAATGAGACAAGTGAAACTTAAATCCAAAGATGACATCTTTTCATTTTTTATGAACACAACTTGTTCATGGACATCTGTATATATATATGTATATACACTTAAATACACACACACATATATATGTAACTGATATCTACATATGAAAGACTTTATAGAAACTGAAATAATGCTTTCACAATATTAACTATGAATATCTGTCTGTAATGTGATCAATTAACTGAATCCTGACTAGAATTTATTTCACTACATAACATTATCGTCTTTTTCTATTCATTTCATGCTTTCTTGTATTTTCTGGACCCATTTCATTCAGTGCCAGTGCATCTGATTGGACTGTAAAGCATGAAATGTGTAGCATCAAAACACAGCTGGAACCAATGCCATTCTTTAGCCAGCTGGCATGAGCCATTGCTGTAGAAAGCAGCTGACTTCTGTTTTGATAGAGTAAGCATTCCAACGTGTGCTGCTTGTAATTCACTCATCACCCAACAAACAAATTAGTCTAGAAAAGAAATATATCAGCCACTGAGAGGAATGGGATTGATTGATAAAGGGGCTATCACATATTCCTGCTGTGGTACATAGTGTGCTTCCGATGCTTTTAGCAAAGCAGTTTACACCACTTGTAGTACTTTCATCAGCAAGGCAAGATGTTGGTATGAAAAAAACACTTGAAATTTTTTAGGACTCAAGGAAGAAAGTAGAGGAAAAACTTGGGCAATAGACTTTATCTATGTAATAATGCATATCTATCTATCTATCTATCTATCTATCTATCTATCTATCTATCTATCTACCTACCTTTTTCCACATAATGAGGGACAGGGTTTCATTCAACCTTTGCTTAAATTTCACCAGGAACACAAAACTCACCATTCTACCAGGTAGCCAGTTCTCTAATTACCCGCATCCAGTGACTTAGAAAGTTAACTGCATTTTTATAATCTCCACTTGTTAGTCATGACTGCGATACAGAGCAGTGCAAAATGAGTCTAGTACCGTCTTCCATCTGAAAACTCTCCAGGTTTTTGAAGAGAGCTAATCTTTTCATCCAACCCTTTTGGTCACTAGCCTAAATAAACCCCTTTCCTCACAGTATGCAGTTTTCTAATATCGTACTACAATGATCCTTTCCTGTATACCCACAAAGTTTGTCACTGTCCCTTTCATTTAAATTATTGTGCCAGATTTAGAAATAAAGAGATCCTAGAACTGTGGCTTATGTTGGATTTATTCACTAAATATTGAGAATAACATATGATTAATAAGTTTGAAAGTGCCCTTTTTCATGTTATATTATTTATTTATTTCTGTTTAATAAATTATTACAGTCTTAGATGCTTAAAATAGTGCACATTTAGTTTCTCACTGTTTCTGTGAGTCAGGAATCTAGGCTCAGCTTAGCTGGGCCCTCTGCTAGGATGTCACAAGGTTGCCATAAGTGTCATCCAAACTGTGTTCTCATCTAGAGGCTCAACAAGGAGAAATTCATTTCCAAGCTCACTCACTCAGGTTGTTGGCAGAATTCATTTCCATGAGGCTGTATAACTCCCCTGGCCTCTTGCAGGCTGATGGATGGAGGCTTCCCTCAGGTCCCAGAGGCCACCCTCAGCAACTTGCCTGTGAGCTTCCTAACAGGGATGCTTATTTCCTCAAAGCCAGCAAGGGAGAAATCTCTAGAGCAAGTCTGCTGGCAAGATGAAGTCTTTTATATGGTAACATAATTGTGGGAGTAACATGTCATCACCTTTGCCATTTTCTATTGGTTAGAAACAAGCCACAGATCCCACCCACATTCAAAGAGGTTAAGGTTAAAAACAAACATGTGATCACCAGCAGGTAGGGATTATAGGGGCCCCCCTTAAGTCTTTCACCAAACACATAATGCATCAAAATAGTATCAAGTGATATAACATCTGAGTATAGGATAGTGGTTTATTTTTAATGTTTCATAGAACTTCTTAGAAAACAAAACTGCCATGAGCCTTCTCTGTTTCTTTGGGAGTGAGCACTGAGTCCTAGTACATGTGATGGATTGAACTAATTACCTCAGTTTTTCAAACCTCTCTGTATCCAGCCTTTTTCCATGCAATGTTGCAGTCCCTGTTCACTGTGAACAGTGCTTTACTCTCCTAACTAGTTGAATCTAAGTTCAAAAATGTTACCTGTTATGTTAGTTTTATAGGGCTGTACAAAACTAACGGCACAAAATGAGTTAGTGTGGCAACTAACACATTTTGAGTTAGTGTCATTGTGGTAATATAGCCACAAACTTGGTGGCTTAGAACAACAAAAATGTATTATCTCAAGTTCTGCATGGCAAAGGTCCAAAATCACTATATCAGCAGGGTCACACAGCCTCCAGTGGCTCTAAGGAAGAATCATTCCTTGACTCTTCCACAGCTGGTAGTGGTTGCAGACATTTCATGATTTGTTGCTGCCTAATTCTAATATCTGCCTTTGTCTTCACATGGCTTTCTCTTCTGTGTCTAGGTCTGCCTCTCTTCTCTCTCGTATAAGTACCCTTGTCACTGGATTTAGGGTCTAGCACAATAATCCAGGATGATCTCATCTTGACTTCCTTAACAATTACATCTGCAAGATGCTTTTATCAAATAAGCTCATGGTCACAGGTTCTGGGATGTGGACATATTTTTTAGGGACACTATTCAATCCACTACACCTGCTTTGACCGATGAGAAGCTCAGTGGATGTGATGTGACAGAGCACTTGTGAGATCTGGCTTCCTCTCTTGCACTTCTGCCAACTCCATGAAAAAAACATACTTGAGCTAGCCACCAGGTCATAGGAGGAGTTAAACATGGTGCTCCAGGTATGGTACCCCAGCCAAATCCAGACTAGAACTAAATCCCCAGCATTTGTAGACGCAAGAGAGAGTCCAGTTAAACTCAGTAGAATCCAACCAGGCCCAATCAAGATCATTTAACCTACACAAATATGCAAGAAATAAGTATTTACTATTGTATGCCACTGTAATTCTGTGGTTGCTTGTTAGGCAACAACTGTGTAACTACATATGTATGTATGTATTTCCCTTTTAGCATCTTTAGGATCCATTCTGTGCTAAATGTTCCTCTAATCTCTAACTTCAGAAACAAAAGTTTTCACTTCTGACTCTTGCGTTTTCTCTGAGCAAAACTTGCTCACAGAAAAGTAATTCCCAAAATTAATTCATGCTAATATGAAAATTTAAGTCGTTTAAATTTCTCTGAGGTTTCTTAATATAGCATTAATGAGATAATATCTATGAGACACATATTATTACCATGCCATTTTCAGCCCACCGGAAAACTGAGGCACAGATGATTGAGGTAAGTTGCCCAGAGTAACACAGTTAGTAAACAGTGCAACTTTGTTTAATCCAGACAACCTAAACTCCAGGGACTCTGTTCTTACCCTATACTCTCTCATACCCATGATGATAGAATAAAATTCTGCTCCTTTACTCAACACTGTGAAGCATTAGTGACAGAGGTTAGGTGGAGAAAGGTTATTTTGAGAAGGGATTCCTGAAATACAGAATTTGAAAATAATTTTCTAAGACCTTTGGGAAAGCTGGGGGCCTGTATTTCTGCTGCAGTTCTTATCTGTATCCAGTCCAACCCTAAATATACAAATGTAAGAATTTACCTTTCACTGTTAGCCATATGCCCCATGATTTTCTACTGAATATTCTTATAATTCAAAATGCTTCTTTAAAAATTTATAATCCATTTTATGTTCACTAAGCATCAGTCATATATTGGCTTAGATTTCCTCCCCACAGGGTGGTTGGTATGGTGTAAATATTGCCTAATCTTGCCTTGTAGAGTGCATAGTATGTCACTGGCATTTATTGATTTTTCCATTTGCTTAGGCTCACAATGCATATTAATATAAATTTAACACTAATGCACAATCCACATTTTTTGCAATACATGTAGTATAGAATTTTAACAATGAGATTAAAATTTTAATATTAAAACTATGCGTTATATATGCCAGGGAAGTATAGAACAATTCTAATGTGTTATGACAAATTATCTAATATAAGGATAAAAAGAGAGACCTTGGACATGGACCCAATTGTTTTCCAATACTGGCTCCAATTTTTACTTGCTGTGTGACCTTGAGTGTGTTATTTAACTTATTTTAAATACAATATTCTTTTCTGTATAACACATATAATAACTCATATTAATAGTGATGAATATAAATTATTTTAATCACCTTACAAAAAGATTTACTATTGCAACAAAATTTCTTTCATATCTTTAGGCTCTTTTTCTTCTAAAATAACTGTGCCATATTTACTGTTGATCTCTTGGTGACTGTGATACAGTGCTTCTTCTACATCAGCCACAATGTTATGAGATTAGAAATCAAGTACAAGAAAAAAGCTGCAAACAGCACAGACATGTGGAGGCAAAACAATATGCTACTAAACAATCAATGGATTACTGAATAAGTCAAAGAGGAAATTAAAAAAAAACCTAGAAGCAAACGAACATGAAAATACTACAATCCCAAAACTATGGGATGCAGGGGGAGGAGTCAAGGTGGTGGAATAGGAGGACACAGAATTCATCTCTCCTCACAGGTACATCAAGAATATATCTACAAATGGAACAGTTCTCACATAGCACCTGCTGAACGTCAGTGGAAGACTTCAGACACTGAAAAGGACAAGAAAAATCCCCTCGCAACTGGGTAAGATGAAAGAAAGAAAAAAGAGGACTCAAAAAAGGGACCAGCAATGCTGGCAGGAATCTGAAAGTGAGGAGAGCTTCCCCCACTCAGAAAAACCCCCTCACGGTGCGGATATCAGCTGAGACAGAAAGGGACCTTCGGGGCATCAAAAGGGAACGCAGCAGATGGTCTGTGGAAGGCAGGACAAAGTAAGAACTGCACACGTGGTCTGTGCCGCAGTCCTGAACACCCCAGCCTGAGTCGTGTGTCTCCTGTTGCAGAGGGGGACTCGGTCTGGAAAGTGGGTTTTGGAGCATGGACCCAGGGAGGGGACAGCTGTTAGCTATGAAAAGACAGCCTGAAGGGACAGGAGTAAGGAGCTCCACAGCAGGGAAAGTTTGTGGGAGAAGCCCAGGACACCATAGAAGCAAGGCACCACTGTTGAATTGTGCACAAGGGGCAGGGCTGCCACTGCCCCCACACGCCAGCCACTGCCTCTGCAAGCACTGGGAGGGACTCCCACCAGAGCAAGCATGCCCCAGTCTGCTGCAACTGCCTGCTGGTCTCCGCTGCCACAGGCACTTTGTGCACACCCCAGCTGTGACCACTGTACCCCTCCATGGCCTGAGTGAGTAAGTGTGCCCCAATCAGCCTCTGCTTTTGCTCCCTCTCGCCCAGGCAGGGAACAGATGCCTGAAGGTGGCACACATGCAGAGGTGGGGCCAAAATCAAAGCTGAGCCCCAGGGGCGGTGTGACTAAGGAAGAGGACGGAAATCTCTCCATGCAGTTGCACAAGCCTAGGATTAAATCCCTGCAGTTGGCTTGGTAAATCCTGCATCAGTAGAATATCTGAAGAGACAATGAGTGTTCCCACAACTGAGACTGGTCTAGCTTTAGCAGCTGTGGATTTTGGGGACAAGTACACGTGGGAGTTGGGCCAGGTTGGAGTCTGAGCTGGCCCCACAGTGCTCACAGCAGGTCCAGAGACCTACCTAGAGGTATCCATCTCGACACTAAGACCTGGCTCCACCCAACTGCCTGCAGCCTCCAGTGCTGGATATCTCATGCCAAACAACCAGCAAGACAGGAACACAGCCTCACACATCAGCAGACAGGCTGCCTAAAGTCATACTAAGCTCATGGACACCCCAAAACACACCACCTGACACAGCCCTGAAAATCAGAGGGAAAAGACTCAGCTCCACCCACCACAGCTCAGACACCTGTCCCTCCCACCAGGAAGCATACACAAGCCCCTGGACCAATCTCACCCACCAGGAGGCAGAAAACAGAGGCAAGAGGCACTATGACCCTGCAGCCTGCAGAAAGGAGACCATAAACACAGTAAGTTAGACAAAATGAGACAACAGAGAATTATGTGGCAGATGAAGGAGCAAGGTAGAAACCCTCAAGACCAAATGAAGGAAGAGGAAATAGTCAATCAACCTGAAAAAGAATTCAGAGTAATGATAGTAAAGATGATCCAAGATCTCAGAAATGGAATGGAGGCATGGATTGTGAAGATTTCTTGTTGTTGAACAAGAAATGTTTAACAAGGAAGGACCTAAAAGAACGAAAGAAAAAACAATCACTGATGAACAACACAACAACTGATATGAAAAATACACTAGAAGGAATCAATAGCAGAATAACAGAGGCAGAAGAAGAGATAAGTGAGCTGGATGATAGAATGGTGGAAATAACTGT
Source organism: Balaenoptera borealis (assembly GCF_965194805.1). Lineage (NCBI taxonomy): Eukaryota > Metazoa > Chordata > Mammalia > Artiodactyla > Balaenopteridae > Balaenoptera > Balaenoptera borealis. Next base: position 91,624,236 of record NC_138861.1, on the reverse strand, counting down.
TACGGAGCAGAGTCAAGAAAAAAGAATGAAAAGAAATAAGGACTGTCTCAGAGACCTCTGAGACAACATTTAACGCACCAACATACAAATTATAGGAGTCCCAGAAGAAGAGAAAGAGAAATGGTTTGAGAAACTAGTTCAAGAGATTATAGTCAAAAACTTCCCTAATATGGGAAAGGAAATAGTCACCCAAGTCCAGGAAGCACAGAAAGTCCCATACAGGATAAACCAAAGGAGAAGCATGCTGAGATACATATTAACCACACTAACAAAAATTAAATACAAAGAAAAAATATTAAAAGCAGCAAGGGAAAAGCAGCAAACAACATACAAGGGAATCCCCATAAGTTCATCATATGATTTTTCAGCAGAAACTCTGCAGGCCAGAAGGGAGTGGCAGGATATATTTAAAGTGATGAAAGGAAAAAACCTACAACCAAGATTACTAGTCTACCCAGCAAGGATCTCATTCAGATTTGACAGAGAAACCAAAAGCTTTACAGACAAGCAAAAGCTAAGAGGATTCAGCACCACCAAACCAGCTTTACAACAAATGTAAAAGGAAATTCTCTAGGCAGGAAACAGAAGAGAAGAAAAACACCCACAAAAACAAACACAAAAGAATTAAGAAAATGATAATAGGAACATACATATCGATAATTACCTTAAATATAAATGGATTAATGCTCCAACCAAAAGACACAGACTGGCTGAATGGATATAAAAACAAGACCCATATATATGCTGTCTACAAGAGACCCACTTCAGACCTAGGGACACATAAAGATTGAAAGCAAGGGGTTGGAAAAAGATTTTCCATACAAATGGAAATCAAAAGAAGGCTGAAGTAGCAATACTCATATCAGACAAAATAGATATTAAAATAAAGAATATTACAAGAGACAAGGAAGGACACTACATAATGATCAAGGGATCAATCCAAGAAGATATAACAATTATAAATATTTATGCCCCCAACATAGGAGCACCTCAATAGATAGGACAAATGCTAACAGCCATAAAAGGGGAAATCGACAGTAACACAATAATAGTGGAGGACTTTAACACTCCACTTACACCCATGGATAGATCATCCAGACAGAAAATTAATAAGGAAATACAAGCCTTAAATGACACATTAAACCACAAAGACTTAACTTATATTTATAGAACATTCCATCTGAAAGCAGCAGAATACACTTTCTTGTCAAGTGCACATGGAACATTGTCCAGGATAGATCACATCTGTGGTCACAAATGAAGGCTTGGTAAATTAAGAAAATTGAAATCGTATCAAGCATCTTTTCTGACCACAACACTATAAGATTTGAAATCAATTACAGGAAAAAAACTATAAAAAAACATAAAAACACCTGGAGGCTAAAAATATGCTACTAAGTAACCAAGAGATCACTGAAGAAATCAAAGAGGAACTTAAAAAATACCTAGAAACAAATGGCAATGAAAACACAATGACCCAAAACCTATGGGATACAGCAAAAGCAGTTCTAAGAGGGAAGTTTATAGCAATACAATCCTACCTCAAGAAACAAGAAAAATCCCAAATAAACTACCTAACCTTACACCTAAAGCAACTAGAGAAAGAAGAAGAAGAACAACAAAAATACCCAAAGTTAGTAAAAGGAAAGAAATTATAAAGATTAGAGCAGAATAAATGAAATAGAAATGAAGAAAACAATAACAAAGATCAATGAAACTAAAAGCTGGTTCTTTGAGAAGATAAACAAAATTGATAAACACTCAGCCAGACTCATCAAGAAAAAAAGGAGAGGATTCAAATCAATAAAATTAGAAATAAAAAGGAAGTTACAACTGACACCTCAGAAATACAAAGGATCATAAGTGACTACTATAAGCAACAATATGCCAATAAAATGGACAACCTGGAAGAAATGGACAAATTCTTAGAAAAGTACAACCTTCCAAGACTGAACCAAGAAGAAATCAAAAATATGAACACACCAATCACAAGTAATGAAATTAAAACTGTAATTAAAAATCTTCCAAGAAACAAAAGTCCAGCACCAGTGGGCTTCACAGTTGAATCTATCAAACATTTAGAGAAGAGCTAACAACTATCCTTCTCAAACTCTTCCAAAAATTGCAGAGGGAGGAACACTCCCAAGCTCATTCTAAGAGGCCACCATCAGCCTGATACCAAAACCAGACAAAGATATCACAAGAGAAGAAAATTACAGGCCAATATCACTGATGAACAGATACACAAAACCTCTCAACAAAATACTAGCAAACCGAATCCAACAGCACATTAAAAGGATCATACACCATGATCAAGTGGGATTTATCATAGGGATGCAAGGATTTTTCAATATATGCAAATCAATGTGATACACCATTTTAACAAATTGAAGAATAAATAACATATGATCATCTCAATAGAGGCAGAAAAAACTTTTGACAAAATTCAACACCCATTTATGATAAAAATTCTCCAGAAAGTGAGCATAGAAGGAAACTACCTCAACCTAATAAAGGCCATATATGACAAATGCATAGCAAGCATCATTATCAATAGTGAAAAACTAAAGCCTTTCCTCCTAGATCAGGAACAAAACAAGGGTGTCCACTCTCACCACTGTTACTCAACATAGTTTTGGAAGTCCTAGCCATGGCTATCAGAGAAGAAAAAGAAATTAAAGAAATCCAAATTGGAAAAGAAGATGTAAAACTGTCACTGTTTGCAGATGACATGATACTATACATAAAACATCCTAAAGAGGCCACCAGAAAACTACTAGAGCTAATCAATGAATTTAGTAAAGTTGAAGGATACAAAATAAATAACAAAAATCTCTTGCATTCCTATACACTAACAACAAAAGATCAGAAAGAGAAATTATGGACACAATCACATTTACCACTGCAACAAAAAGAATAAAATACCTAGGAATAAACCTGTACTCAGAAAACTATAAGATACCGATGAAAGTAATCAAAGACGACACAAACAGATGGAGAGATATTCCATGTTCTTAGATTGGAAGAATCAATTTTGTCAAAATGACTATACTACCCAAAGCAATCTACAGATTCAATGCAATCCCTAACAAATTACCAATGGCATTTTTCACAGAATTAGAAGAAAACTTTTACAATTTGTATGGAAACACAAAAGACTCCAAATAGCCAAAACAATCTTGAGAAAGAAAAATGTAGCTGGAGGAATCAGGCTCCCTGACTTCAGACCATACTACAAAGCTACACTAATCAAGACAGTAGGGTACTGGCACAAAAACAGACTTATAAATCAATGGAACAGCATAGAAAGCCCAGAGATAAACCCATGCACCTATGGTCACCTAATCTATGACAAAGGAGAAAAGAATATACAATGGAGAAAAGACACTCTCTTCAATAAGTGGTGCTGGGAAAACTGGACAGCTGCATGTAAAAGAATGAAATCAGAACACTCCCTAACCTCATACACAAAAATAAACTCAAAATGGATTAAAGACCTAAATGCAAGAGCAGACACTATAAAACTCTTAGTGGAAAACATATGCAGAACACTCTTTGACATAAATCGCAGCAATATCTTTTTGCATCAGTCTCCCATAGTAATGGAAATAGAAACAAAAATGAACAAATGGGACCTAATCAAACTAAAAAGCTTTTGCATGGCAAAGGAGATCGTAAACAAAACAAAAAACCACCTATGGAATGGAAGAAAATATTTGCAAACAAAGCAACTGACAAACGATTAATCTCCAAAATATACAAACAGCTCATACAGCTGATTTCAAAAAAACAAACAACCCAATAAACAATGGGAAGAAGCCCTAAATAGACATTTCTCCAAAGAAGACATACAGATGGCCAACAGGAACATGAAAAGAGATTCAATATCGCTAATTATTAGAAAAATGCAAATCAAAACTACAGTGAGATATCACCTCACACCAGTCAGAATGGCCATCACTAAAAAGTCTACAAATAACAAATGCTGGAGAGAGTGTGCCGAAAAAGGAACCCTCCTATACAGTTCCTTTGTAGAGCTCAGTTAGTTCGAATAATCTGATTAAAACTATGAGGTCCATGAGGCTTATTATGGTAATTACTCCCTCCTGTTTTTGTCCATTAAGCACTGCCAAATAGCCTCCATCATTCAGAGATGCCATTATTACTATTGAAATCGGGGAGCCCAATTCTATGATATCATTGCCAATTGTCACCTCCAAGTTACAGAGGACGCTCACTACAAATCTTTACATGGATGATAGCATTCCTCACAAAAACAAAAACATATTTCTTAATGTTTGAGACACATCAATTACAACATGGCCATCTCACTAAGCTTCCAGACTCCTTCCTATATAGTATGCAAAGAAGTCTACCATCTCAGATTCATTGACTGTAGGTAGCTGATTACTCCAGGCTTCAATATGCAAAATAATTAAACTCTTAAGTACAATTTTGAGTGCTTGGGCCAACATATTAAATGACAAATACTGGATTAAAACCTCTGTTTTGATAAGTTTGGTCCTGTTAGATTTAATACCCTTAGAGGTGGTAAGATATTGCAATTTTATTTGGTGCATAGGCTGTCTCCTCCTGTAGAGACTGCATTTCTTAGCCTGGAGTTTGGATCCAGAGGCACTGATGGATAGTGGGGAAGTATTTTAGGAAAATAAGCATCCCCTTGGAAGCAATTATCCCAGATCAACTCATTAATGAATTTTTACAAAAGGGAATGCTAGTTTCCTTAGTGGAAGAAGAGCTTCTTCTGCTGAAAGTGGATTTCAAAAATATTTTAGGAACAGATGCCCAATTTTGTTTGTATCTACCAAAATGCCCCCAACCCAAGTCTTCAAATCCTACTTATCCCCAACGAGTGTCCTATTCCAAGCCTAAGAGACTTGGAGTTGGAAGTTGCTTATTTATATGGCCTGGCAACTTTTAACCTACACAGTCTGATTTAGAGTCAAGTCTTTGGCATGCCTTTCTTGCAGCTATGAAATATGAGCTTGTTTTAAGACTATCATGGACACTTTCTGCTTTCCCACCTGTATTTGCAATTAAGAATTAAAGGCCTTTTAAATTATTATTATTATTTTTTTGCAAGTTCCCCAGCACAGAGATAGGCATTCTACCTCACAGTTTTGTAATCTTTATAATTTCCATGTTGATCACACTTGATTGAATCAACACTTGATCACGCAAACCTTTGCCTTCCATTAATACTCCAACTCAACATACTCACCTGGAGGCAGTTTTAAAGGCTTGCAGCCTATGCCTTTCCACAGGGCCCTGTACTTACTAGGACTCAGCACTTGTTTTAATGCTCTGTCATTATTTTCTTGAAATTTTCAGTAAGTTTTAAATAGGGAGGCTGGCATTTTCATTTTGCATTGATGGCTGCAAATTATGTGGCCAGTCAGCCAGGAACAGTGATAACTTAGGTAAGTCTGGTGTCAGTGAATAACAGATTATCACCGTTCCACTTTCCCAAACAAGTATATCATCCATGTGTTCAACTAATAGGTGATCAGTCTGGTTCCAAAATTCCATCTGAGCTTGTGCTTCCTGGTGTATTTTCAACCATCTACTCTATCTCTCAGGATTTTGTCCCCTCAGATGGTTCAGTTGAAAGGATTTCAATGAAGAGATTATTTACTGATGTGTGAGCAAACTTTAGGAAAGCAACAAAGGGGGCTGAGTTTTCTAGAGACTGGCAGTAGTGAAAGAAGTATTCCATCAATAAATTATAGTCATGGAAGGACACAGCCACTATAGGAAACACAGTTGAAACAAGCCTGGATTGGAGGAGAAATAACTTGACCTCTCCCTCATTAACGAAACCCAATGCAAAGCCTGCCCACAGAGGAATCCAGGTGATGCCAATACAGCAGTCAGACAATCCAGGCAGAGGATTGAGAATGAAATCTGGTGGGCAAGAGTAATAGAAAAAACACACAAAATAAAACTTTAATGCTTTCTGAAATCCCTGTCTGATCTAAAAATTTGGAATGCTACAGCAGGGAAGGACTACAAGAAGTATAATGAAGAGAAAAGTATATTAGTTAATTGCTATCCAAACAGTGGTTTCATCCAGGATTTGACATTTAATATGCTGGCCCAAGCACTGGAGAGTTTAATATTTCAAAGTTTGATTTTTAACATATTGAAGCACAGAATAAACAAGGTCCTACAATGAATGAAGCTAAGATGTTGTGGGTAAAAGGAGTACTTCATTCAATTTATGTATAACACCTTTTAAATTTTCTGGGCTGTCACATACTTTCAGTGGTCATCAAAGGATCATTTGTGTGTATATATGTGTGTGTATATATGTGTGTGTATATATATATATATTTTAAACCTCATGTCAAAAATGTTTATCCTTTTGTTGTATTCTTATTAAAATATTGGTTTAATTACTTTTGTGTTTTTTAATTGTATTTCTATATTCTTTTCAAGCATATCAGTAATATAGTTGTTGAATAATCTTAGAATGTATATTCCCTGAAGATCTTTATTGTAAATTTTCTGCTAAAAAGTTCTAGCACTAACACAAAAGTAATGTAATGAATGCTTTTTTTGTGTGATGAAAAAGAACTGGAAAAGTCAATTCAAACCTTAACACAAATTTTGTTGGAACAAGCGATTGAGATAACCTTCTCTTTGGGCTTCCAGAATTAATCTATTGTTATTTCTTAGAAATGTGTTCATAAAAAGAAGTAAAAAGAATAGTCACTAAGTTTTTATTTATTTTTTCTTATTTTTTTACAGTGCGGTTAGTACCATTAATGGATTATATTCATAGAATTGACTTTTTGGTCATTTAATCAAATGTATGTATGTAATCTAAAGAAAACTGCTGTTAAAGTCTTAGGCAGTTGGTGGGGGGGAGGGGAACAAAGTGTCCAGTTTTCTAAAGAGTTGAACATATATCTAAACTCATAACACTGCTAAAGTTTATGCATTAACAAAATAAACTAGCCCGAAATGCCCTCAAACACAGACTAGATTCTCTACAATGTAAAGTAGCAGTTACTGTTAATAAATTGAGTAATAAAATTTATACCAGGAAATATTACAAATAAATATAGACAGTTCCCTACTATTTAAATTCATTAAGCTGAAAGCATATACGATAGAAGAAAAAACAACTGGAAATTAATTAGTGCGAAGTAAAACCAACCTCACTTTGAAATTACTTTAAAAATGAATTATTTAGGAGGAGCCAGGGAACATACACATTTATAGATCTTCATTATGTCCTGATTTTAAAAGGGGCCCCCTAGAATTTCCTGGGCTCTTTTCCTCCTAATGCTCAAGTAAGTAACAAATGAGGAACTTATAAAAGATCATTAATTCTGTTGGGCAATGAGATCATCCCAAAGCATAGAAATGCTTTCAATGAAAGCATGGTACCTAGTGCCTATCTGTCTACTCCATATACTCACTAAAGAAATATGTCAGCAAGCATTGATGACAACCAAAAATTACTACCCCAGTTCTTTTAGAAAGGAAGAGAAAGTTAAAAAAAGAGTAACGACTATAGAAGCAAGCAGGGCAGAGGTAAACAAGAAGAACTGACAAACCAGAAATAAAAGAGATGACGGTTCTAAGGATAAGATCTGTCTTGTTTCACTGTACTCTGGATTACATATTGCTGGAACAGTAATATATGGTCCTTGCTGTTGTGAGCTAGAGTTTGTTCAAATACCCTTGATCAGTTAATATTCTGGTCAAATATCTCATAAGTCATGGGTGAGTATTTTTCTTCATTTCTTCATTATTTCATTTGATACGCAATAACTGACGGTTTGTTCTTTGCTAAGCATTACCCTAGGTATAGGAATAAAACAATGAATAATTACCCAGAGTCTCTGACCTCAGATAACTTAGGTTAAGTAAAAAGAAAAAAAAAAAAAGGATATAGTTTTATTTAGCAAATATAATGAATTAAAATCAAGTCCTAAATGATTATAAATTATGTTAGCTATAATAAGGAATGGTTCAAATTCAGCAATAACCTGAAGAAGTTGATGTAGATATTTTTCCTGCTGTAAGAATCAAGGCAGTAGTCCTGGCTTCTTTCTTTTCTAAAAATTGATTCAGTTCCCTCTTGAGCTGATTTATACCACTTTGCTTTTATTATTGAATTTGGCAGATTTTTACTTATTTCAACTACTCTTCTATGTAATGAAAAAATTTCTTGAATTGCCTATAGGCTATGCTTGTACTTAATTCCAATGCATGAACTTGTGTTTTTAAGTGAGTAATTCCTTCTAGCAGCAGATTTTTTTGTTTCTCTCTTCTTCAGATTTTGGCCTTTTTTTTTTTTTTTTTTTTTGCTTTTCTGCAAAATATCACACCTTGACCTTTTTTTCTAAGACATTGTAAGCTTTCGAAGAGTGAAGCTTAAGCACACAATTAAGAGCAATGAAGCACAAAATCGGTCATGCAAGCAATATCATCATTTTCCTTGTGCATCTGAAAATAAGGGATTTATGCTGTCCAATCATGAGTTAACCAGTAAGATGAGGGTACACAGTTATGTGCAACCTATCATTACACTTTAACAAATTCAGCAGAGAGTTTGGTGCTCACAATTTTAAACTGATAAACAGCCAGTTTCTGATATACCTTTCTCCTTACTATGTATGTTCTTATTTGTTCTGTACGATGTGCTTTGGCCCTTTGTCCATCTATATTCTATGTGTCACAGAGCTTTTTCAAGGGAGATTAATAACATTTGAGAGCAGACTTTTAGTTTTTCCAAGGGCTACAGAGGAAATAAGTGGGCAAGGAGCCAGTAAATCATCTTCAATTCCTAGTCTCCCACAATCTGTTTAAGGTCCACCAGATTCAATAGCTGAACTGGAGTAGAGCCCAGTCTAGACTCTGGTTCACTAGACCATTATATTTTTCACATTAAACAGCTGCATCCTCAATTGCTCTTCATTTAAATAGACAATAGATATATTCTCATCTTCTATACCCAAACTTTTCAGTGTACTTTTTGTTATTAGCAGCTTATTGCCACAATTACAGAATATTAGTACCCACCTTTTGCCCTTTCTGCTTTCAAAACTTCATTCTGGCTCACAGCCAGTTCTATTCCTGACCCCTCCATGGTTTCTTTTCATGGATTCCACATTTTCCTTTTTCAGTCTTATAACAACCATGGAATTATTTTCAGCATTTTTTCTCAGCCACAAAGAGACAATTATTATACTATCTTCCAGTCATTAGAGAAGAGATGGTACAGAGTAAAAGGAGCACTGGCTAAAAGGAGTTTAAAAATTCATAAAATTTTTTTTTGGCCTGCATTACTAAATTTCTATCACTTCAAATGTTTTATCCTTCCCCCATTCCTTTAAATATAATTAAGAGAATAATCATAACCTGTCCACTTATGAAAAAAGAATTGGTAGAATTTATTCTATTTGAATAAATACCAAATGACAGGTATATAAAGTCTTGTGCACATTGTAGATCAACAAATGGTTATTGTTATTCATTTTTATGAAGGTAATGCATATTGTTAGTTTGAATTGATTTGTATAATATTGATAATATTCCTTTTCCCTCCCTTTGTTTGCATTGTTTCCACACTGTTATCACTAATCCTTCCTCTACCCCTCCAGCCCAACAGATTTTTCAAGGTCTATTTCAAATTCCACCTCTTCCATAAAGCTTTCCCAAGAATTCCAATCAATCTTGACCTTTCCAAATGCTGACTACCAATAAAACTTAATACATACACATTGGTTAATTTTCTAAAACAATTTATCACTTAAAAATATACTTATTGAGTATTTCAGAATACAGCTTTGAAAAAAAGTTTTGTTTTAACTGAAAAATTGTGAAGTTGAGAGAGCAGCACTAGGGTCTTGAGATACAAACCCTTCCCAGATAGGCAGAAGAACCCTGGACAGTCTTGGGTAATGCCAGTTATTCCACTTAAATTATCATCAGCTCTTATTTCATTCACATCCTGACTTGGATTGCAAAATATATGTTCACAGTATTAATGAGTTAATTTCATATAGTAGTTACAGCATCAGTGGGGAACATCTCACATTAGTCACTGCATGTTTGCTAGAAACTAGACCCGGACCCTGTAGTGATGGTGCAAGGACCAGTTGGTCAAGGAGCTCAAACATCTAGGTTGATAAAAGCAGCTCAAGTCATACTATCAGGCTGTAAGAACATGCACAAAGAAGGGGAAAGATGTATTTGCCTTTTGCCTTCAAATATTCCTATATAAAAGGAATATAAAAGTCTCTGTTAGGGTGCAAGAAGGGATGGCTGAATAGTTGGAGCAATTTTTGTAAGCATACTCAGTAGGACTAGAGTCTAAATCTCTCCTTCATTGCACACAATCTCTTGCATCCTCTTGTGCACCTCACTTCATGGCTAGGAAAGTTCCAGGAAACAAAGTTATATAATCAAATTTCAGGTGCATTTTAGGCAGTAGCTGCAAGGTCTCTTGGTAATTCTGTTTACAACCTTTGTGAAGCAGCACTTTTTGTTATCTGTCTTGATAAATCTTATTTAAAATGACTTTTAACTGAGTGATTACACATATGGGGTAGTTTAATATGTCTCTTTTTTCTTGAGTTCTGAAAACCTCAATATCATAGTTTCTTTGATTTTGAATGTATTCCATGAATTATGACATTGCATTCTGCCCCAAATACATGGCAATTATTCACTTGCAATTACTGAATCTCTGCTATGGACAGTGATCATAGAGAACAGGAAGTTTCAGAGGTATTGGGAAGACGTTCGGTGATGCAGGTAGATTGTATTTACTATGGGGGGTCCTACCTGATCTCCCAGCTTTGCTTAAGTATCTTTCTCTATCAGTTAAGATATCAGTAAGAAAGAGAAAATACAATTATAATTAGCATTAAAAGAAAAACTGATAAAAAGAAATCTTGTTTAAGGTAGAACCAGCTTATCAAGAGCCAGGATCTTTCATCTTTTTTTTCCACCATCCTCAGCATTTTGACTTTCAAACTTGGGCTGATGCCCTGATGATTGCAACACTGCTACAGTTCCAGTTATCATGCCCTCACATAACCCACTTGGCAGAGGGTAAAAGAGACAGCCCCCACCCCCGCCCCAATATCTTTTTATCAGGAAAAATCCTTCCCAAGGTCTTCAAAAGCAAATTTCATATTTGTCTCATTCATTACAGTTATATCACATGACCATGCTGAGCCAGTCACTTGAAAAAGGAAAAGCATAGTTATTACAGGCTTTGCCTAATTAACATTCCTTCCAGGAGCTGAGGAGGGGACCACTTTCCCTGAGTGCATGGGCCATCAATTCCTGAACAGAAGCCAGCTTCTTATAGCAAGAAATAAGGAGCTAATGGCTTTTGGAAGCAGGATATCTACAGCATCTGCCACACCTTTCAGTGTGTATCTGTAACATTTACCACGGTACTTGTCTGTTTTACATACGTGACTGTGTATCTCATAAAAGTCGGGATTGGCTTATCTATCTGCTAACTCTCATAACAATAAGTGATCTCGTTAAATGAGCAAACTAATACTGGATATTACCTTGTAGTATAGATGGTCAATATGTTCTCAGGGTATATCAAGCTGTAGTATCTGTGCTGCTCTGTGGGCTATAGGAAATCTTCAAGTTCTTTTATAAACAGGCCTCATAAATCATTGAAGAGTATGGCAAATCCTAATCTTTCTCTCTATTTTCTTAACATTTTATTAAGTTTCAGCATAGTATTTCTGCATTGCATGTGTCACTTTTAGTAATATATATAGGACACTTTTAAATAAAACATATATGCATGCCTATATACTGGAGAAAGGTGTTCTATTCTGTCATTCTATTGTTCCTAAGCTGGGAAAAGCCTGTGTTTCTTCTTTCTTATCATATGTTTAGTAGAAGAAATGATATCTACTTACAGCTTACAAAAGAACGTCTAGCGCAGAACAAAGTACTAATTAATTTCCATTTATGCAATGCTATTATAACATCTCTGAAAGACAGCTTAAGGCATAATGTGTGTGTGTGTGTTTTCTATTTTGAAACAAATGAACACATCTTGGATGCTAACTTCTAAATTAATTTTTTAAAATAAAGCTCAGTCTATAAAAGCCATGCACTAAAATTAAGGAAAAGTGGTGGAATATATATAGGTCATATGCATATAAAATGAAAGATGTAATATTCTAGAGGAAATCATGTTTTAGTTTACTTTGAGAAAGAAACTGGAACTTTTATTCTTACAACTATATAAAAATAGCATAGAATTAAAAAGTCGCATGTATTTCAGTACCCAAACAAGTTAATTAAATATTTTGTTTAGACATATAGATATGGATTTTGCCTTTAGGAAGATACATCATTTACTCTAGAGTAGTGTTTCTCAATAGTGGCACTGTTGACATTTTGGGCTGGATAATAATCTCTTGCAGCATCCCTGGCTTCTACCCACTAGACGCTTGTAGCATCCTCCCAATTGCGACTGTGAAAAATGTCTCCAAACATTTCCAAATACCCCAAGGAGGGCAAATTCACCCCTGGTTGAGAAACATTACTATATAGAACTTTACATTTTAAAATATAACAGGTTAAAAAATGTATAGGTTTGATAAGGCTGGTGGTTTTGAATTAAGTCATTGATACTGGAGCCATGTGCTATGAGAACTGAAGAAAGACAATTGTGGTTTAAGATACCATCATCCTTATTCTCTATTCTGCAAGACCATTTATCAGGTCTTTTTTCCCCCACTATTGTAGTGGAAGAAAGAAATAAAAATCACTAATCCAACAAATACTCAGTGGTCCAGTCTTAATATTAATTACCTCACTAAATTTTTGAGTTAAAAAGAGTCCATTTCATCACAAAATTGATTTTCTAGAAGTAGAAAAAAACAACTGCAATACTAAAAGAGAAGAATGTACAAAGCAGTTGAGGAACTTGGAGGAGAAGTTAAGTAAATTTTCATAAATCATTCAGGAAAGTTTTTCTATAGGATACAAGATTGGAACTGTATTTTAAAAAGAACAGATTTCCAGAAGATGAAACAAACTGTAAAATATATGGTGCCCACTTGTGAGCTCCAAGTAATTCACAAGACTGGAGCAAGGAAATACCAAGAAGGAGTGATTGAAGTAAGGGCCAGAAAGGAAAACAAAACTGGACTGGAAGACATTCATATACCATGCCCTTTCCCTGTAGTTTTCAAACAGTTCGATGATGTAATTAGAACTGTAATTTAGAAATGCTGCGATGGTCATGTATGAACATTTAAGCATAAAATGAGGAGGACTGAAGGCAAAGAAAACCAATAAATTATGAGAGAAATGATGAAGGCTCAAAATAAATCAGTAAAGATAAAGAACACAGAGTAAAACACTCAGGTTGTATTTAAATGTTGTAAATGAGATTTTTAGAGATATATCAAGAAGGAGGCAGATACAAAGAGTTCAAGACAAAATGAATTTCATGTTTTGTTAGGGGTCAATTGGAGCATCTTGACGTTACTAAGCAAAGGTGGTACATACCAGGAGGAAAAAAGATTTGGAGGGTAATTAACAAATTCCAGCATTTATTTATCAAAGTCCTATGGAATATCTGTAAAGAAATGCTCAATTTGTGGAAAACAATTGTAATGCTTACTAGAGATGCCCAAATATGCAGTTACAAGTATGAAGATAGGTGCCCAGAGACTGTAGAATCACAAGGAAGAAGTTCACTTTCAGAACACTGAAGAAGCACCAACACTTAAATGGAGGGCATATCAACAGGAATCTGAAAAGAAGAATGGCTTTTTTGCATTTAAAATCAGAAAGTTTAAAAAAAAATTTAACAAATATTCAATATTTTATTTAAAATTTGATTACATCAAATGAAATACACCTGTACATACCCACTATAGGAGAACTACATGATACGCACAGGCAAAGATGCAGGTATCATGCAATATTTTCATACCAGAATTCAAAATACTAAGTAGCAAGGAAATACAGTGGAGTTGAAGGTTGAGGTAACTTCATCTTCTATAAAAAGTTTTTTTTACCATTTCTCTCATACTTCAAGACTGGTGAAAGAACCAAGGAAGACTTTCCACAGAAAGCCGGGTAGGAGACAGATTCAATAAGGAAGTTGAAAAGAATTCCTTGAGTTCCATGCTTCACATGCTACAGATGCATAAAACAATATGAGGGTGGAAGAGTGTCTTATGTATGTGTTACTTGAAGTCACTGGTGATCTCAGTACAAGTGGTTACAGTGGAAAGGTGAGAGCTGAATCAAGATGCTTAAGGATATAGAAGGAAGAGAAAGATTCAAGAGTACTTATAGAATGGAACTGTGGCAGCCAGAATAGTGGTCACCCAAAGATATCCACACTGTAATCCCCAGAATGCATAAATATAAGTTACATGTCAAGAGAGAATTGAGGTTTCAGACAGAATTGTTAGCTAATTAGTTGACCTTAAAAAAGGTGAGTAGCCTGGATCATTCAGGTGTGCGCAATGAGGGTCTTTAAAAGTGAGAGAGGGTGGAAGAAGAGGTCAGAATCAGAGGGAGATGTAACCACAGGAGAATGGTCAGAAAGATGTGATGTTGCTAGCTTCAAAGATGAAGGTAAGGTGTCCATTTGGAGAGCAAGTATAACATTAAGAGTAAAATTAAACAAAAAAGAAATGCATTTAGGTAAAAACTATATCGAGACTATCTTCAAGTTTTCATATATATAGGCAGAATATTGTAGCCACAGGAATTGTAGGAAGATTGAGAAATTATTACTATATTTCCTACTTCAGATAGACTTATATTTAAATATTTTTACATGTGAAAATATATTGTTTTCGGTAGGTCCTCATTAGAAAAGAAACATAAGCCTCATAATGTTTGTCAAAATTTTAAGCTGCCAAGTTCCAAATGTCATTTAGTAATTGTAAACTGTGTATTTTGTCATCTTAGTGAAATCTGGGATTGGAATCTTTGCTATGCAAAATAGTACATTTTGCATGAAAAAAGTAAATTTTATTAACATGCTTGGACTGTGTTTGAGATTATTATCATGATGACTTCAGGGGTCTGGATAAAAATAATAACTCCGCTCTCCAAATTTCTATAGAAAGATAAAAATAGTCTAGATAATGGGAAAAAAACACAATTTTGTGATGCTTTATTTTTCTGAGGCACATGGTCATTTAAATGACTCTTATAAAGAATGTAGGAGAAAAGTAGTAACTAGAATAAGCAGAGAGAAGTCCAAAGAAAGAGAATTTCCAGAATAGTTTTGAAAGGACACTCCCAATTTGCAGATCAGGAAAACTTATTCTTAAATTTTAGGGCCATTTTCTTAAGAAAGTTTCTCTGCTATTCTGAGCATTCTTGGATTGTCTTGACAAAAGGATTTTTAGAAATCATAGACATTGCTTCTTTGTGGTATATTTCATTGCCTGGTGAATTCATTAGCACTGTATTTTCTTAAGATGGAATTTATAAACACAAATAATGAATGACAGAAAAACACTGCTCAGCTTATTAAGGTTAAATTTAGAAAATAACCACTGAAAATGTTTTGGAAGAGGTTTTAACTTTTAAATAATTTGTAAAGGAAGTCTGAGTTTTTAACTAACAGATGTAGGTTTAAATGATAGAAAGGTAAATCCTGAATCCAAGAAATTAGTTGGTATATGCCTCATTTGACTTTTGTGTTAGAATTTCTACATTTGCAAAAGTTTTTTTATACAGATATTAAATGTATTGGTATTTATATATAATGGGTATTATGCATGTGTATAGGTACACATACATTGTGTGTGTGTGTGTGTGTGTGTGTGTGTGTGTAAAACTGTTCTGGAGCCTATTTGGAATCATTTGACGTAAAGAATCCTGTGAGTCATGAAGACCATAAACAAACAAAATAGTATGTCATATCACTCTTAGTGGAGGTTTGAGTATTGGGAATATTTATCAAGGTTTAAGAAACCTTGGTAGTTTATAGGTAGCTACAAATTTAATGAAAATAAACTCCACTTTGTCTTGAATTCCTATGTGCCACATGATAAAAAAAAACTGTGCACTATGTTGTTCACATATTGTTTGCTACTGTTAGTCTTTTTTGTGAAAAATATCGATTTGAAATATATGGGAAAATGTTCATTTTCTTTAGTGTATATTTTAAATGTACTTCCCAAAGCACTATACATTTATCCATCTGTAGTTGTTTTTTGTTTTTTTGTTTTTATTCAATTTTGAACTTGTTGCTATCCCTGGTTTCAAAGCAGAGCAAGATTAACATAGGCTAATCTAATTATAAATATTTTTGGCTTTTTTCAAATGTAATTTACTTTAAATGGCAAATGCTGCCCTTTTATATAGTGGCTACTTATTTGAATCATCTTTACTTAAGCTTGTGAAATAGGGAAAAAAAGCACATTCTTCTTTTTTTTTTTTAAACATCTTTATTGAAGTATAATTGCTTTACAATGGTGTGTTAGTTTCTGCTTTATAACAAAGTGAATCAGTTATACATATACATATGTTCCCATATCTCTTCCCTCTTGCATCTCCCTCCCTCCCACCCTCCCCATCCCACCCCTCTAGGTGGTCACAAAGCACCGAGCTGATCTCCCTGTGCTATGCGGCTGCTTCCCACTAGCTATTTTACATTTGGTAGTGTATATATGTCCATGACATTCTCTCACCCTGGCACATCTCACCCCTCCCACTCCCCATATCCTCAAGTCCATTCTCTAGTAGGTCTGTGTCTTTATTCCTGTCTTGCCACTAGGTTCTTCATGGCCTTTTTTTTTTTTCCCTTAGATTCCATATATATGTGTTAGCATACTGTATTTGTTTTTCTCTTTCTGACTTACTTCACTCTATGACAGACTCTAATTCCATCCACCTCATTACAAATACCACCATTTCATTTCTTTTTATGGCTGAGTAATATTCCATTGTATATATGTGCCACATCTTCTTTATCCATTCATCCGATGATGGACACTTAGGTTGCTTCCATGTCCTGGCTATTGTAAATAGAGCTGCAGTGAACATTTTGGTACATGATTCTTTTTGAACTATGGTTTTCTCAGGGTATATGCCCAGTAGTGGGATTGCTGGGTCGTATGGTAGTTCTATTTGTAGTTTTTTAAGGAACCTCCATACTGTTCTCCATAGTGGCTGTATCAATTTACATTCCCACCAACAGTGCAAGAGTGTTCCCTTTTCTCCACACCCTCTCCAGCATTTATTGTTTCTAGATTTTTTGATGATGGCCATTCTGACCGGTGTGAGATGATATCTCATTGTAGTTTTGATTTGCATTTCTCTAATGATTAATGATGTTGAGCATTCTTTCATGTGTCTGTTGGCAATCTGTATATCTTCTTTGGAGAAATGTCTATTTAGGTCTTCTGCCCATTTTTGGATTGGGCTGTTCGTTTGTTTGTTATTGAGCTGCATGAGCTGCTTGTAAATCTTGGAGATTAATCCTTTGTCAGTTGCTTCATTTGCAAATATTTTCTCCCATTCTGATGGTTGTCTTTTGGTCTTGTTTATGGATTCCTTTGCTGTGCAAAAGCTTTTAAGTTTCATTAGGTCCCATTTGTTTATTTGTGTTTTTATTTCCATTTCCCTAGGAGCTGGGTCAAACAGGATCTTGCTGTGATTTATGTCATAGAGTGTTCTGCCTATGATTTCCTCTAAGAGTTTGATAGTGTCTGGCCTTACACTTAGGTCTTTAATCCATTTTGAGTTTATTTTTGTGCGTGGTGTCAGGGAGTGTTCTAATTTCATACTTTTACATGTATCTGTCCAATTTTCCCAGCACCACTTATTGAAGAGGCTGTCTTTTCTCCACTGTATATGCTTGTCTCCTTTATCAAAGATAAGGTGACCATATGTGCGTGGGTTTATCTCTGGGCTTTCTATCTTGTTCCATTGATCTATATTTCTGTTTTTGTGCCAGTACCAAACTGTCTTGATTACTGTAGCTTTCTAATATAGTCTGAGGTCAGGGAGCCTGATTCCCCCAGGTCCATTTTTCGTTCTCAAGATTGCTTTGGCTATTTGGGGTCTTTTGTGTTTCCATACAAATTATGAAATTTTTTGTTCTAGTTCTGTGAAAAATGCCAGTGGTAGTTTGATAGGGATTGCATTGAATCTGTAGATTGCTTTGGGTAGTATAGTTATTTTCACAATGTTGATTCTTCCAATCCAAGAACATGGTATATCTCTCCATCTATTTGTATCATCTTTAATTTCTGTCATCAGTGTCTTATAATTTTCTGCATACAGGTCTTTTGTCTCCTTAGGTAGGTTTATTCCTAGATATTTTATTCTTTTTGTTGCAATGGTAAACGGGAGTGTTTTCTTAATTTCACTTTCACATTTTTCGTCATTAGTGTATAGAAATGCAAGAGATTTCTGTGCATTAATTTTGTATCCTGCTACTTTACCAAATTCATTGATGAGCTCTAGTAGTTTTCTGGTAGCATCTTTAGGATTCTCTATGTATAGTATCATGTCATCTGCAAACAGTGACAGCTTTACTTCTTCTTTTCCGATTTGGATTCCTTTTATTTCTTTTTCTTCTCTGATTGCTGTGGCTAACACTTCCAAAACTATGTTGAATAATAGTGGTGAGAGTGGGCAACCTTGTCTTGTTCCTGATCTTAGTGGAAATGGTTTCAGTTTTTCACCATTGAGGACAATGTTGGCTGTGGGTTTGTCATATATGGCCTTTATTATGTTGAGGAAAGTTCCCTCTATGCCTACTTTCTGCAGGGCTTTTATCATAAATGGGTGTTGAATTTTGTCAAAAGCTTTTTCTGCATCTATTGAGATGATCATATGGTTTTTCTCCTTCAATTTGTTAATATGGTGTATCACGTTGATTGATTTGCATATATTGAAGAATCCTTGCATTCCTGGGATAAACCCCACTTGATCATGGTGTATGATCCTTTTAATGTGCTGTTGGATTCTGTTTGCTAGTATTTTGTTGAGGATTTTTGCATCTATGTTCATCAGTGATATTGGCCTGTAGTTTTCTTTCTTTGTGACATCTTTGGCTGGTTTTGGTATCAGGGTGATGGTGGCCTCGTAGAATGAGTTTGGGAGTGTTCTTCCCTCTGCAATATTTTGGAAGAGTTTGAGAAGGATAGGTGTTAGCGCTTGTCTAAATGTTTGATAGAATTCACCTGTGAAGCCATCTGGTCCTGGGCTTTTGTTTGTTGGAAGGTTTTTAATCACAGTTTCAATTGCAGTGCTTGTGATTGGTCTGTTCATATTTTCTATTTCTTCCTGGTTCAGTCTCGGCAGGTTGTGAATTTCTAAGAATCTGTCCATTTCTTCCAGGTTGTCTATTTTATTGGCATAGAGTTGCTTGTAGTAATCTCTCATGATCGTTTGTATTTCTGCAGTATCAGTGGTTATTTCTCCTTTTTCATTTCTAATTCTATTGATTTGAGTCTTCTCCCTTTTTCTCTTGATGAGTCTGGCTAATGGTTTATCAATTTTGTTTATCTTCTCAGAAAACCAGCTTTTAGTTTCATTGATTTTTGCTATTGTTTCCTTCATTTCTTTTTCATTTATTTCTGATCTGATCTTTATGATTTCTTTCCTTCTGCTAGCTTTGGGGTTTTTATGTTCTTCTTTCTCTAACTGCTTCAGGTGCAAGGTTAGGTTGTTTATTCGAGATGTTTCCTGTTTCTTGAGGTAGGCTTGTATTGCTATAAACTTCCCTCTTAACACTGCTTTTGCTGCGTCCCATAGGTTTTGGGTCGTCGTGTCTCCATTGTCATTTGTTTCTAGGTATTTTTTGATTTCCCCTTTGATTTCTTCAGTGATCACTTTGTTATTAAGTAGTGTATTGTGTAGCCTCCATGTGTTTGTATTTTTTACAGATCTTTTCCTGTAATTGATATCTAGTCTCATAGCGTTGTGGTCGGAAAAGATACTTGATACGATTTCAATTTTCTTAAATTTACCAAGGCTTGATTTGTGACCCAAGATATGATCTATCCTGGAGAATGTTCCATGAGCACTTGAGAAAAATGTGTATTCTGTTGTTTTTGGGTGGAATGTCCTATAAATATCAATTAAGTCCATCTTGTTTAATGTATCATTTAAAGCTTGTGTTTCCTTATTTATTTTCATTTTGGATGATCTGTCCATTGGTGAAAGTAGGGTGTTAAAGTCCCCTACTATGATTGTGTTGCTATCGATTTCCCCTTTTATGGCTGTTAGTATTTGCCTTATGTATTGAGGTGCTCCTATGTTGGGTGCATAAATATTTACAATTGTTATACCTTCCTCTTGGATGGATCCCTTGATCATTATATAGTGTCCTTCTTGGTCTCTTGTAATAGTCTTTATTTTAAAGTCTATTTTGTCTGATACGACAATTGCTACTCCAGCTTTCTTTTGATTTCCATTTGCATGGAATATCTTTTTCCATCCCCTCACTTTCAGTCTGTATGTGTCCCTAGGTCTGAAGTGGGTCTCTTGTAGACAGCATATATATGGGTCTTGTTTTTGTATCCATTCAGCCAGTCTGTGTCTTTTGGTGGGAACATTTAATCCATTTACATTTAAGGTAATTATCGATATGTATGTTCCTATTCCCATTTTCTTAAATGTTTTGGGTTTGTTATTGTAGGTGTTTTCCTTCTCTTGTGTTTCTTGCCTAGAGAAGTTCCTTTAGCATTTGTTGTAAAGCTGGTTTGGTGGTGCTGAACTCTCTCAGCTTTTGCTTGTCTGTAAAGGTTTTAATTTCTCCATCAAATCTGAATGAGATCCTTGCTGGGTAGAGTAACCTTGGTTGTAGGTTTTTCTCCTTCATCACTTTAAGTATATCCTGCCACTCCCTTCTGGCTTGCAGAGTTTCTGCTGAAAGATCAGCTGTTAACCTTATGGGGATTCCCTTATGTGTTATTTGTTGTTTTTCCCTTGCTGCTTTTAATATGTTTTCTTTATATTTAATTTTTGACAGTTTGATTAATATGTGTCTTGGTGTGTTTCTCCTTGGATTTTTCCTGTATGAGGCTCTCTGTGCTTCCAGGACTTGATTAACTATTTCCTTTCCCATATTAGGGAAGTTTTCAACTATAATCTCTTCAAATATTTTCTCAGTCCCTTTCTTTTTCTCTTCTTCTTCTGGGACCCCTATAATTCGAATGTTGGTGCGTTTAATGCTGTCCCAGAGGTCTCTGAGACTGTCCTCAGTTCTTTTCATTCTTTTTTCTTTATCCTGCTCTGCAGTAGTTATTTCCACCATTTTATCTTCCAGGTCACTTATCCTTTCTTCTGCCTCAGTTATTCTGCTATTGCTCCCATCTAGAGTATTTTTAATTTCATTTATTGTGTTTTTCATCGTTGCTTGGTTCCTCTTTAGTTCTTCTACGTCCTTGTTAAATGTTTCTTGCATATTGTCTATTCTATTTCCAAGATTTTGGATCATCCTTACTATCATTATTCTGAATTCTTTTTCAGGTAGACTACCTATTTCCTCTTCATTTGTTAGGTCTGGTGTGTTTTGACCCTGCTCCTTCATCTGCTGTGTGTTTTTCTGTCGTCTCATTTTGCTTATCTTACTGTGTTTGGGGTCTTCTTTTCACAGGCTGCAGGTTCGTAGTTCCCGTTGTTTTTGGTATCCGTCCCCAGTGGCTAAGGTTGGTTCAGTGGGTTGTGTAGGCTTCCTGGTGGAGGGAACTAGTGCCTGTGTTCTGGTGGATGAGGTTGGATCTTGTCTTTCTGGTGGGCACGTCCACGTCTGGTGGTGTATTTTGGGGTGTCTGTGGCCTTATTATGATTTTAGGCAGCCTCTCTGCTAATGGATGGGGCTGTGTTCCTGTCTTGCTAGTTGTTTGGCATAGGGTGTCCAGCACTGTAGCTTGCTGGTCGTTGAGTGAAGCTGGGTCTTGATGTTGAGATGGAGATCTCTGAGAGATTTTCACCGTTTGGTATTACGTGGAGCTGGGAGGTCTCTTGTGGACCAGTGTCCTGAAGTTGACTCTCCCACCTCAGAGGCACAGCCCTGATGCCTGGCTGGAGCACCAAGAGCCTTTCATCCACACGGCTCAGAGTAAAAGGGAAAAAAAATAGAAAGAAAGAAAGAAAGAAAGAGGATATAATATAGTGAAGTAAAATAAAGCTATTATAAAGCAAAGCTATACAGACAAAATCTCACCCAGAAGCATACACATATACACTCACAAAAAAAGGAAAAGGGGAACAATTAATATATCCTGCTCCCAAAGTCCACCTCCTGAATTTGGGATGATTCGTTGTCTATTCAGGTATTCCACAGATGCAGGCACATCAAGTTGATTGTGGAGTTTTAATCCGCTGCTTCTGAGGCTGCTGGGAGAGACTTCCCTTTCTCTTCTTTGTTCGCACAGCTCCCGGGGTTCAGCTTTGGATTTGGACCCGCCTCTGCATGTAGGTCGCCTGAGGGCATCTGTTCCCCACCCAGACAGCATGGGGTTAAAGGAGCAGCTGCTTTGGGGGCTCTGGCTCACTCAGGCGGGGGGAGGGAGGGGTACGGAGGAGGCGGGGCGAGCCTGCGGCGTCAGAGGCGTCGTGACGTTGCAGCAGCCCGAGGTGCGCCGTGCGTTCTCCCGGGGAAGTTGTCCCCGGATCACGGGAGCCTGGCTGTGGCGGGCTGCACAGGCTCCCAGGAGGGGCGGTGTGGAGAGTGACCTGTTCTCGCACACAGACTTCTTGGTGGTGGCAGCAGCATCCTTAGCGTCTCATGCCCGTCTCTGGTGTCTGCGCTGATGGCCGCGGCTCGCGCCCGTCTCTGGAGGTCGTTTAGGCGGCGCTCTTAATCCCCTCTCCTCGCGCACCAGGAAACAAAGAGGTAAGACAAAGTCTCTTGCCTCTTCGGCAGCTGCAGACTTTTTCCCGGACTCCCTCCTGGCTAGCTGTGGTGCACTAGCCCCTTCAGGCTGTGTTCACACCGCCAACCCCAGTCCTCTCCCTGTGATCCGACCGAAGCCCGAGCCTCAGTTCCCAGCCCCGCCCACCCCGGCGGGTGAGCAGACACGCCTTTCAGGCTGGTGAGTGCTGGTCGGCACCGCTCCTCCGTGCGGGAATCTCTCCGCTTTGCCCTCCGCACCCCTGTGGCTGCGCTCTCCTCCGTGGCTCCGAAGCTTCCCCCCTCCGCCACCCGCAGTCTCCGCCCGCGAAGGGGCTCCTAGTGTGTGGACACCTTTCCTCCTTCACGGCTCCCTCCCACTGGTGCAGGGCCCGTCCCTATTATTTTGTCTCTGTTATTTCTTTTTTCTCTTGCCCTACCCAGGTACGTGGGGAGTTTCTTGCCTTTTGGGAGGTCTGAGGTCTTCTGCCAGCGTTCAGTGGGTGTTCTGTAGGAGAAGTTCCACGTGTAGATGTATTTCTAATGTATCTGTGGGAAGGAAGGTGATCTCCATGTCTTACTCTTCCGCCATCTTCTCTAACTCCCCCGCACATTCTTCTTTAGATAGTAAATAAAGCAGACACCTGGCATTGGGTAAAGTATATTGCAGAACTAAATAAACTGAAGATTAACCCATGAGCAAGTGAATAAATTGAAACAATATATGGACCTTGAACAAGTTAACACCAGCTCATTGTAGACTAGTGTGGGTAAGAAAACTATGGGAACCAGAAATCTATCTGCAAAACTTAAAAAACTCAGTTACCAAATGGTTTCAATAAAAATTTAAAAACCATGATTGATAATACTAACAAAATTTTATATAATGTTCCCAGCCTGGTATGTATGTGTGTGCCCATCTAGATGTATGTGTACACACATACACATCTTAATTCCTTTAACTTTCACAACGATCCTATATATAACATCCTATATATATATAACCAATAGGTGTTATTGTTATCTGACTTTTACAGATGAGGAAAAGTGAACATTTTTACTTTTTACAGATGAGTAAAAAACTTTTACAGAGGAGTTACATAATTCAAATCGCACAGCTAATGTGAGGAGAGTTCAAACTTAGACTGACTTCCAAGTCTGACCATTATGTGTGTGTAGCAGAAAAGTCATCTTAGAAATCTAAGCCCTTGCAAACCTAGCTGCCATAAACTTTCTTTTCAATTGACACATCAACATCACAGACAAGGAGATAAAATCCAGACCAAATGAGATTCCAGAATCAGCAACAGATGAACACATTTTACTGACTGAAAGTTTTAAAAAGTTCTTCAGTGAAGAGGAACTGGACATTTATACCAGAATCTCATGAATACATTTTTAGATTTTGGAAATTTTTTTTTTCAAAAGATGTTATGGAGTGGCTCTCATGTGCTGGGAACTGGGTTTACTTTTCAGAAATGGAGCTAAAGAGTTGACCCCAAATTAAAAAGAGATTATATCCCAGGGAGAAGGTAGACATTTAAACAAATAATTAAAATACATCATGGAAATTTCTACAATGATAATATGCACAAATGACACTGAAAATTCAAGAGAATGAACATGCGAGTGCAGCAGGGTATCAGAAGATGCTTCACATAGGAAATAGTTTTGAGACTTGAAAAAAAGGTAACATTTTCTTTGCGTCTGAAGCTGTATGCGAATACGGATTACTGTGAATGTTTTTTTTGTGTGTGTGTGAATGTTTTTATAAATATATACATATATACATAATATACGTACATCCAGAATATTTGATATATGTGTATAAATAGTTATACTAGATCCTGATTATTAAGAGAATATACTGTATTCAGTTGTTTGGGCAAGTATTATGAACAGAAATAGCTTTTGAGACTAGAAACATGGGTTGCATTCACATAAAAAATAATAGTCATAAATTATTCACATCATAAATTTACTTTTAAAGTAATATACACAGAGAAATTTTTCATCATTATTAGATTAAATTATGGAGGATGTATTATAAATGTATGTGGAAAATTGTCACCTTATTTGCCCAGACAGGAATGATATTAGTTTTATTTCACTCCTATTAAAAAGTGAATATTCACATTTCACACCTCCTTTCTCTCTGCACTTCAAACTTGCCCTCATATCAGGCCTTCAGACCCAGGAAAGTTGAGCAAATTTTACTCTTCAAATTTTACAACTTTACTTAGTTTCAGGGTGTCAAAAAGCAATAAATATCCCACCCACCATTTCCTCTTCTCCTTTTCTCTACCTACTTGAATTTATGTATTACTAATAATAAGAGAGGCTGCTTCACACCAAAGCCTTATGTAGGGTTCACATTGATTTCATTCTAATTATTTGAAATTTATTGAGACATGCTTTATGCCATAGGGTGAAATCAATTTTCATAAAATATTCTAGTTATTCATGAAAAGAAAGTGTATTTTCTCAGTTTTGGGTGCAATGGTTTATGTCAATTAGATCAAACCTCTTAATTGTTAAAATGTTCTCATGCTTACTGATTTATCTGTATGATAGATCTACCAGTTACCATGGGGAGTATGACAAAATCTCTTACTTTAGTAACAGATTTGTCAATTTCTCCTCATAGTTTTTTTTCTTAATTTTCTGCTTTATATGTTTTGAAGCTACACTATTAGGTGCATACATATTGAAAATTGTATCTTCCTGGTTAGTTGAATTTTTTATCACTATGTAGTGATCCTTTTAATTTCCAACATTGTTTTCCTTTGTAGGACATTGGATATTAATGTAAACTATTATTATGTTTCTTACTTGAAAAATCTATTTTTACAGTCTTTGATGGTCAACTTTCTTTTTCAGGTGTATCTGTTTAACCAGCATAGACTTAAACCAGTATTGTAAATATTTTCTTTTAACTATAGAGTTTACTCCATTAACATTTATTTCTACTACCATAATACCTGCTTTCTATTAGTCTATTTTTTTGTTCTTGTCATTTTTTATACTGACTTGATGTTTTTAACTTTCTCATCCCATTTTTGCCCCCTATACTTGTTTGGAAGTTACATGCTATATGTCTATCTTGGGTATTAAATAGATACTCTTGCTATTTTAAGAAGCACAGTAAAATTCTAAAGATATTTAGTATCTCCACCTCCCTTCCTAATAATTAAAGACTCTTGGAATGCTTAAGACCTTTCCTGCTTATATTCTTTTGCTGTTCTATATGTTAATTCTAGCTTATTTTTGCCTGATCACCCCAAATTAGGCATTTAAAAAATTTATCCTGCCAATTAGTTTAGATTTGCTTAATTATTTACCATTTTTATCCATCTGGTTTTTGTAATTCAGTCCACATCAGGGAATGATTTTCCTTCTTTAAATATCTACTTTAGAATTTCTGTTAGTGACCACATGTTGAGGTTAACCTTTCTTGGCTAATATTTATCTTTAAATGTTTATTTCACTCTCATTTTAAGGGATAGTTTTGCTTGGTGCAAATTTAGAGTTTCCCAGAAATTTTCTTTTGACTCTTTACAGATACCATTCCATTGTTTTCTGACTTCCATTGTTTATATAGAGATGTTACTTTTAAATTTGTCTATCATTCCTTTGTAGTTGCCTTTTATTGGCTTCATTTCAAATCATCTTACATTGTTTGGTGTCCTGAAGTTTCATCATAATGAGAAATTATGTGAAACAGTGTGTTTTTCCTTTTTTCTCACTTGGAATTAATTGATTTCTAGATATAAGCATTGGTGCTTTATACAATTCTGGACAATTTTCAGCCATTACCTCTTTTTTTTTTTTTTTAAATATACTGTCTTTCCTATTTTCTCTGTTTTCTCCTTTTGGAATTCTGACTAGATGTATGTTATAACTACTAACTCTAACTTCTATCCTGGTAGGCCTGACCTAATTAAGTGAACTCCTTTAAAAATAGATTTCAAATTCTGTGATGGGAGATGTCAGAGGGAGTAGAAGCAGCAAAGACACTTTCCTGTTCGCCTTGCAGAAACAAACTCCCATGTTGTGGAGCGGGCCGCATGACAGGGAACAGCAGGAGACCTACAGGAGCTGAGGTTCTGAGTCCTATAATCACAAACTGAATTCTTCCAATACCCAGAGAGCTTGGAAAAAGACCCTGAGCCTCAGGTAAGATCACAACCTGAGCCTGCACCTTGGTTACATGAGCAGAGCACCCAGTTAAGCCATGCCCAGTCTGCTGACACAGAGAAATTATGAAATAATCTATTTGTATTGTTTATGCTGTGCTTGTGGTAATTGTCATACAGCAATAGAAAACCAATACCATCATTAATTAACGAAGAAATCCATAAGATCCTACAACTGGTTAAAAGGAGAGTGCCTACAACACACGTATATAGGCAATCAGGAATACTGAAATGAATTGGCAAATAGATACAAAAATAGTCAATATCCACGGGGCAATGATCAACTACATTCATTGGATAAACTCATTTGCATTTATATGAACAAGTATCATTGACATTGCCATCAGTTTTTTCCCTACAACTTACAGAGCTGTAGAGTTCAAAGACAGTAACTGATAGATAGAATCAGATAACCCAGAAATGTGTACTAGAAAGGACAAACACTAGGGTTTTTGCTCACTTAGAAGTTTTTCATTTTTCCTGACCAAATAAAATAGGGATGTGATAGTTTATCTACTTATTTCAAACATTATTAAAAGGGTACAGAAATACCATGCATTAGGGAGCGTTACTCACATGGGGAGTAATTATTATTAAAACCATCCCAAACAAATGAGTAATATCTGCTTGAAGGTCTATTAGAAATACTTATAAGCAAGAGCATTCACAAAGAAGTACCAGTAATACTTCTGCCAAAGCAAGCCCTGTGTTGTTTTGCTATGTAGCAATGCTCTATCATACAGGGAAAATACCTCCCTAAATGTATTCAGTTGATTATCTGTTGCTTGGAACTTATACTTGAGAAGCTCAACAAACACCTTACAGTGAAAATAGAGAAATGTGCTATACATGGAAACAGAAATTCTACATTTACAAATTCAGCTTAGAGAATATTTGCCAATAAATGTCAAATGCTAATAGCTGACCCAATAATCATTGTAAAAATAAATCATCCTACTCAGACATTTATCTGAGTATCATCTAAAAGGCATGCCCTAATCTTTAAACTGAAGAGTTTTGAGAATTGCTTACTTTCTTGGGAAATCTGTTTTCTTGAGGATCCTTTGTTCAAGCAGTTGATTTCTCTGCTACAACATAGCTGTTCAGTGTTGTGTTGTTGTTATTTTATGTTTTTTGTTTTAACTGATGAAATGCACTCATGAAAAGGTCCATGGCTTTCAGGAAATGTGTGGGAAGATTATATTTTTGCATGCTTTGTATCCTGGATAGAAATCATTACAAGGTGGAATATATGCTATCATATGCTTTCTCTTATATTTTCTTTCAGTTTGATCCAAACAGAAGTTTAGAGCTAGTAGTGGGCTATTTTCTGTTTAGACCGAAGTACCAAGGGCTGTGGCCAGAATTTGGGTGTGGGAACTATTAAGATGTAGGTAAAAGCTGTCTAGATTTTGACAAATCCAAGGGGCTAAGAGTTATTTGTATCCTATACCTAGAGCAGACAGAATACACTTTTCATTTGAAACTCCTTGCTCTTTGGCTCAGGTATTCAAATAATACTCTAGTGTTTGGGGATTCTACTGGGCTACCAAAGATTCCTGGGGTTCATTGATGGGGCCATATGGGATAAAATTAGGGTCAGTTGATGTATAGAGTTGACCACCTTTTTAATCTGAGAAACTCTGCTTATACAAGTTTTGCATACGGATTTCTACAAAGATTTTATTTGGAAAATAGGATTTGTTCCCCAAATTTTGAAAATAATAAAATTAGATTACATTAGTCTTCTATTGCTAGGCAACAAATGACAAAACAACGAGCAACTTTAGCCAGCACTCATTCATTTTCTCACAGTTATGTAGGTCAGTAGTTTAGATGGGATCTCTGCTTAGGGTTATCACAGGTTGAAATAAAGGTGTTAGCCAGGCTGGATTCTTAACTATAAATTCTGAGGAAGAATTTGCTTCCATGCATTTAGGTTGCTGGTTAAATTCAGCAACCTTGTTTCTGGGGGACCTCAAATCCTTTTTCTCTTTGCTGGTTCTTAGCTAGGGACTGCTGTCAGCTTCTACAGGCTGCTAGCATTCCCTGTCCAATGACACCTTTAAAAGCCAGCGATGATGAGTCAAATCCCATTCACGCATGGAATCTCCCTGACTAGTCCTTTTGCTACCAGCCAGAGAAAACTCGCTGCTCTTAAAGGGTTTATGAATTTGATTAGGCTCACCTAGATTATCCACCAATTTTAAAGTCAACTCTACTGTATAACATAATCATGGAAGTGATATACCATCATTATTCAGTCTTCAGGATTATGATTGAAAATCTTAGGAGCACTTTAGGATTCTACCTAACACATTCAGTTGTACTTGTAGTTGGAATTGTGTCAAGGGTAAATATGTATGGAGGTATTTGATACATAGTCACTCAGTATATCTGGAAATTCTTTTAAGTGGCCCTTGGGATGGTATCCTCATGATTGAGAATTGCTAATAAGTGTTTTGATGGGCTCTGTGTAAGTAAATGGCATGAAGAAAGAAAAATTAAATTAGGTACCACTACATTAAGGAAAGTTCTCAGATTAAGACAACAAAATGTGGTTGGTTTTGATAAGGGCCAAGTTATATTTTTAAAGAGAAAGCACTCATTTTAGTATTTATATTTCTTTAAAAATATATAATAAGACTTTTATATCACCAAATACAACCTAAGTAATTACTTTGGGCTTATTTTTATGCATATTATTAGAGTAAGAAATGAATATTTGTTTGACTATGATTTTTAATACCTTTTATTTTTTAGAGTAGAGAATCAACCTCCACTTTTGTCCCCAAACACAAGTGTCACTGTGCAAAGCATTAATAATGGCTATTGCCTCACTTGCTTCAGTAGTATATAGGAGCTGTAAAGTTTCTAGAGATTGAGCCTTGCAATTCCAACCCATGTAAATCTGGAAGAATTCCCAGTGCTTAGAAAGTAAGGATGAGCATGTGTAGAAAGGACTATTTTTTTAACCTAATAATCATATTCCTTAAAATGAAATGGAATAGTATATTTTAAATCTGCATTCTTTATTCAGAGGAACTTCTATAACCATTAGACAAGATACGTAAAATACTTAATGCTATACCTAAGTTAAGAAGGAATCTAATTTTGGTTTTTTTGTTGTTCTTTATTTCTTCTTTATGACATTAGAAATGGTGTTTACTATACTAAATAAAAGTCAGTTGTTATGACGGGACATTAAGGAAGATGAGAAAGTAAGACAGGGTAGGGTAAGAAATCCATGAGAGCTAGGTCATGCTGTTGGATGTGTAAATTAACTGCTTTACAAAAAAAATGTATGTAGTTGAATAAATAAAATGGAACCTGAAAATGAGAGTATATATGAAGGAAAAGAAATATTTACAATGTATTTTCTCACATGTTCTTTAAAAAGTAACAGGAAGAAGGTAAAGGTCTAGGCCCGCTATCAATTTTGAATTAATCCAATATGCTTATGTCTTATAGCAACAAGTTGTGTATACTCTAATTAGTTGTTTCGATGCATAGAATTCTTAGTGAGATTTAGGGAATGTTTACTGCCAATTCATTGAAATAAATATTTTAAGTGCTTTAATGCTTACCTCTATTAGTTGACAAATAAGAGGAGAAATGAGAAGGGCTTACGTAGCTAACTATGAAGAGGTCCAAATTATATTAAAAAAAATAAAACATATACATATTAATGTATTAATGGTGTGTCAATGTAGGTTTATCAATGGTAACAAATGTACCACCCCGAAAAGGGAAGTTGAAAATGGGAAACGCTATGCATGTGTGGAGGCAGGGAGTTTATAAAATATCTCTGTACCTTTCTCAATTTTGCTGTGAATATAAAATTTCTCTAAAAAATAGTCTCTAAAAATATTAGTGGTGGAGTGTCTTATAAGTGACATTTTTCAAGGTGTTAATAGATAATGGGAGATAACAGAAATTATAAGATAATATTATTTACCATTTAGAAACTATCTGAAGTGAAAAAATAAATAGCCTAGTTTTCAAACTGGATACAGGGGGAAATAATGCCATCAAGCATCTAAGAATTGATGGGTTCTTTTTCAGAATCTACTTCTGGATTTTTAATAGAATAAGAAAGTCAATCTGATTTTAAAAGTTTATACTGTAATTAGGATACTAGTGGCATATGGTAAATAGTTTCTGATGATCATTTTTCCTTTCATGTTCATTGAATTTAATTTTGAAGATGGATATTTTTAAAATACTATGCCTCATTTCTTGGTAGTCCATAATAGCCTTTTGTTTGCATTGGTGTTGTACTCTCACTGTATGTACTCTCATTCTAATGTTATCTGAATTCTCTTTCTTACTCTACTATTCATAAGGAAATGGAATTAAGATTTATTCAGCATTTTTACATGCCAAGCACTGTGCACTCTTGCTACTTCATTTCAAGCAGTCCTTATGTGATTTTATGTTACTGTCCCACACTGTAGGCAGTAGGTATTAGTATAATCATTGCACAAGTGAGGAAATTGAGATTTAGGGATATAATTTACTCAAAGTCACATATACAGTTAGTGGTATTCCAGTATTCAACACAGGTATTTAGAGACCATCCAACAGAACCATTTTATGTGAGGTGTTAATTTATTGACATCTAGTAAATAGTTCACTCAAAATTGCTGAGAACTGGTAAAGCAACAAATAGAACACAAATCTGTTGGGTTCTAGAATTTGTTTTCCACTGTTATCTTAACACTTTAAAAAATAAAATGATTGAAAACTTTCTGATAGCCAGATGTCTCAACTGACCAAAACAGTTGCTTTAGAGACAGAGGGCCCATAGGTATATCCAACTATATGTTCCTGTCATAAGTAAACACATGCCACAAAGTATACTATAGCCATATAATTTTGAAGTACTCCTATAAATAGTGTCATCCTGTGAAATCCTCTACAATCCCTTGACAAACTCGTGCATACCCAATAAACAAGTACACACACAAATGATATATGCATAGATATCTTAATTCCACTATGCACAGATTAATACACCGTCCTATATGTGGCCGTAGAAATATCAAGATAATACAGAAACACAGAGAAATACAAGTGTGCCCACTTAGCAAGATGCTCCTAGATAGGTAAAACATTGGTAATAGAAGTAAACATGCACTAACACACAATGAAATGCCCACCAATGTTATATATTAAAAATATCTGCACAGTTTTTTTAAGACTTCTGACTCTCTATTTTTTCAAATAAACCTGAGTCTTCCTGACTTTTCTGGTTTAAATGGCAGGAGTATAAAAATAAAAAGATTTACTGTGTTACCCATTAACATTTGTTTTTAGACTTTATGTGAATGCAGATGACCAAAAATGATCCAAATGATAACATCAAGATAATAGAAAATCTTTAGAAATCAGAAGTTACAGGTAGCACCTTTGGTATTTTCTGAATTGGCCAACTCTTTCCTCTTATAAGTTTATGAATAATTTCTGAGTTATCATGCAGTGCCAATGAAAGTTGAAAATGTCATGATATACACTAATTAGGATTCATTTGGATATTGTTATGTTTAAGCTTTCACCTCTTTTTGATTCCATAAAAGCTGAATTTTGGATATTACTCTTGCAAAAACAGCCTGCTTCAGATTATATAAAAATGCCTCCTTGTATTATCAGGCTATCAATTCTTATCACTCATTTATTCAACCACTTCTTTATTCAAAATTCAAAAAGATATTTATAGAACATGACCATATAAAACTAATCCTTGGGATTGGCTATGTAGAAATATATGCAATACTGACCTTGTACTGCCTGCCTTTGGACTCATTCTAGGATAAAAGTAGGCATTCAAATAACTAATAATGTACCACAGCCAATGGAAAATAAAGAAAAACATAGAACTATTAGGAATGGGAAAGATGTTAATGTACTCAGAATGATAAGCAAATAGGTTTTCCTGGATGAAGAGAAGTTGTATCAGGATTTGATGAGCATCGATTGATCCTAGGCTCCAAGCCTGGGTGAGAATGTTGAATCTTGGGATGGAGTGAATATAATTTGCATGTGGAAGGAATGTGAATGATTGGCAGGAGGAAGAATAGGAAAGATTCTAAAAATGATTGTAATTTTCCTCTTCCATCAAGTGATAGAGTCTCCTTCGTTATCCCTACACAGGCCATGTGACTGGCCTTAGTCAATGGGAAATTGGCAATTTTGAAGCATGCATGAACTTGAAGGGCATCTATATTTGCTTCTTTTGGAACATTTTGTCATGTGAATGAGACCAGATTAGATGGCTGAATGAGAGAGGGCACGTGGCCCAGTGGCCCCTGTTACCCAGCTGTCATTCAGTTAACTTCCTGAAACAGATCTGTTGAGCTGACTAGAAGCTGACCACAGATGAACGAATGAGGCCAGCTTAGGCCAGCAGAGAATTACCTACTTGAATCCAACCCAAATTCTCAGAACCAAGCAGAGTTCAAGAAATGATTGTTAACTTCAAGGAACTAGGTTTTTGAGTGGTTTTCTTACCCAGAAAAAACTGATAACAATGCCTGGGTTTGTCAGTATGTGTCTCACTATGGTATAGAAAGAACAAGAGATGAATCAGATATCCAGGCAATGACAAAGTGAAGGATATTATACACAAATTGCCAACTAAATTTTAATGATGATCTCTCATCTACAGGAATCCTGAGAGGTTAGATTTAAAGTATAACATACTTTCTTTCAGAGTGAAGTAATCATAGCTTCTCAGTATAGTCTTTCTTTTGCAATTCTCCATTATATAAATGAACTGGACATCCTATCTTTTTTTATGCTGTGACTGTTGATTGAGCAAAGGACATTTTTTTAAAAAATAGCAATTTGCTTGCTTTTAATTCTTTTAGAGGGGAAATTTGTAGTACTCCTAACTGCTGAAAGCAGTTATTCACCTCTCTGAGAGTGGGAGTATGTAGACCCAAATCACTCTTCACAGTATCTTCACACCCAGTGAACAATGTCTTTAGACCACAACTTTATGTAAACTCTTCAAAATGAATAGCAGCGGAGTCTCTAATACATGTAAAGACGTATACATATGCATTTTTACTGTTCTGGGTAAAATTGAGTCCATTTATCAATAGCATAATCCCAAGCATTAATCTGGGCTTTAAGCCTCAGCACACCAATGATAATTTCTACAGATCATGATTACCATGCCTTACACTAACCTACACTAAACTATTCTGTGAAATAACTTCCTTTTTCATTTTTCTTTCTTCTTTGTGTGATTCAAGGTGTTGACTTCAATCAACAGAATCAAATCTTTGCGAGGTTTTATGTCTCAGTTACCTTGGAGATTGTCTCTCTCTGCATATGCTGTTAGACAATTAAGTGGAATTGCTAGCATCTGCTACCTCTTGATTTAATTTTAGTTTGGGGTTTGATGTACTCACAGTAAGCACAGTTTAATAAATTTAATAAATGGTTTAAAACACACAGTCAAAAAGGGATCCAATATATTACGTTTGTTAACTCTTTGTAGCACAGAGGTAACTTACAGAGAGTCAAAAGTGAAAGAACAACATGTCAGGAAAATTACAGTTTATAAGTAGGGAAAAATAATGATTCAAAATATTATAAAACTAGTCTAACATTTTTATTTGACTTTAAGTTTTTTACTTACATATTTATATAGACATAAATAATATAAAATATCCCTCTCTGGAAAAAATAAATTTCTAATTTCATTGAAGTGTCTGGAATAATAATTCCGTGAAGTAGTAAAATATATAACAAAGTGTTACTTGATCATTCTTGGTTTTTGCTAGACATTAGAAAGTCTGAGGAATTTTTTTTTAAATTCTGATACCTAGGCCACACCCTCAAATTCCAAGGTCTGGGATGAGACCCAGTTATAAGCATTCAAAAAACTCCCCATTTGATTCTAATATGCAGTCAGGCTGAAAAACCACTGGGCTATAAAAATAAATGGCCTCTCTTATCTCCTTTTGAAAATAATATAATAGGAGCATTACTGTCTCTCAAGTCAGAGAAAAGGAGAATGAGAGGAGAAAAAACTTTCATACCTCTCCTGATTATTACTAGCCCCCACTGATGCCACAGAAGCAATCCTAGGACAACTACTTGCAACTCCTAGAACTGGCAAAGTCAGAAAGTGACTATTTCATGAGCTGATTTTCCTTGCTATAGTAAAACATTTTAATCTATATTAAATAAATATTGAATACTTATTATGTACTCATGTTTTGTTCTTTATATACATTGTCTGTCTTGATCTTTACAGCAGTGTAAATGATACCATTATTTTTTATTGAGATGAAAAACAAGGCTAAGATAAATTAGGTCATGAGTGATTTTGTTGTTTCATAATTTACTTTATATAGTATGTATGAGCTAATTGTAATCTGTAACATAGGGATGGTTTGTTTTTCCGAGAGAATATTTATCCAAGGGCTGGTTAGTGACCAACTGAAGGCTTCTAATCTGAAAAGGATACTTCAGAGATGTCTCTGAAAATTCTAAAAATGCTTCAGCTTTCTTGATCTCTAGACCACACTAGAGACACTGTTAACTTACATAAATAATTTTGGACATACTTCACCATTGTATAAGTAGTATGAAAGAATCTAGATAGTCCAGGAGTCAGTTCCCTTCAGAATGCGATATACTTGATTTTAACAAGAACTTATGTCCAGAGTATTCTTTTTCCCCTTTTCTACAGCTTTATTATGACTGGCTGCAACATATAGAGGAAGTGTACAATTTAAAGTATACAATTATGACAATGAGCATATGCATCACTGGCAAAAATGTCCTGTTTCCACTTTGTAATTTTACTTCCTTCAATCCCTTCTAGTATTCCCCACTCCCCCTCAGGCTTACTGGTCATCAAGGAATCATTGATCTGCTTCTGTCACTGTAGATTAGTTTTGAATTTTCTAGACTTTCATAAAAATAGAATCATAGTATATGGCATTTATTTTTGAGTCTTTTTCACTCTGTATAATTATCTTAAAATTCATCCATGTTTGTTGCATGTGTCAATAGTTCACTCCTGTTTATTACTGACTAGTATTCCACTGTATCAATAGACCAAAATTTGTTTATCCACTTACCCTTTGATAGATACTGTGGATATTTCCATTTTGAGGTTATTATGAACAAAGCCACAAGAACATTCATACAAAATTCTTTCTCTGGACATATGCTTTTATTTCTCTTGGGTAAATACCTAGTAATAAAATGGCAGGGTCATATGGCAAGTGTAGGTTTAACTTTAAGAAACTACCAAAGGGTTTTTCAAAATGTACCATTTACATTTTTGCCAGCAGGGTATGAGGTTTTCAGTTGTTCCACATGCTGGTTAACACTTGACTTTGTTCAGTCTTAAATTTTAGTCACTGTATTGAATGTGTGGTAGAAACTTAATGAGACTTTAATTTGCATTTCTAATGAGTAATGATGTTGCATACCTTTCCTTGTGATTGATGACTAAGCTTTTTATATTTCTAAATATTTTTGTTTTTTAAAGAAAAATTGATATGTATATAATATTGTATTAGCTTTAGATGTACAACATGATGATTTTATGTATGTATATATTACAAAATGATTACCACAATAACATCCATTTCCACACATAGTTACAAATTATTTTTTCGCATGATAAGAACTTTTATGATCCACTTGCTTAGCAACTTTCAAATATACAGTACAGTATTGTTAACTGCAGTCACCATACTGAATATTACATCCCCAGGACTTATTTATGTTATACCTGGAAGTTTTTACTTTTTACCACCTTCACCCTTTTGCCCACCCCGCCCCATTTTTGATGAAGTTGTTCAAATCTTTGACCAGTTTCAGTTGGATTGTTGATCTTGTTATCACATTGTGAGTTCTCTACATATTCTAGATAAATATATATCTGACAAAGATGTTTTTGTATATACTTTCTCCCAATCTGTAGCTTACATTTTCATTTATTTAATAGTGTTTTTCTTTTAAATGAAAAAGTTTTAACTTTTGAGAAATCCAGTTTATTGTTACTATTTCTTTTTTAGGGTTTCCGCCTTTGGTGTCATTTACTAAATCTTTGTTAAAGTCACTAAAATTTTATACTAGAAAACCTTTTTAGATCTTCTCTTAGAAATTTCCTTTTAGAAGTATAGTTTAGCTCTTAAATTTAGATTTATTATCCATTTTGAATTAATATTTTATACTGTGTGAGGGAAGGGTTGAAGTTCATTTTCTGCATGTGACTATATGATGGTTCTTGCAACACTTTTCAAAAAGACCTATTTCCCATTGAGTTACTTTACATTTTTCAAAAATCAATTTTCTGTATATGCAGGAGTCTATTTCTGGGCTCATTTTTTTCTGTTCCATTGATAGTTTTGATTATCTTTACACCAATAACAAATTTTCTTTATTGCTGTAGCTTTATAAATCTTGATATCAGAGACTATAGGTCTTCCAGCTTTGTTCTTCTTTAAGTTCCTCTTGACGATTCCAGCTCTTTTGTATTTTCATGCAAATTTTAGAATCAGTTTAGCTGTCAATTTCTACAAAGGCTTCTGGAATTTTGATTGAGATTTCATCTATAAATCAATTTGCACAGAATTGATGTACTGTGATCGGATAACATACTTTGTATTATTTGAATCCTTTTAGATGTGCTGGGAATATTTTATGGTGCAAAACATAGTCTGTCTTGGAAAATGTTTTATGTGCATTTGAAGAGAATGTGTATTTTGTTGCTGTTGAGTGGAGAGTTCTATAAATGTCACAATTGGGTTTGTTGATAGCATTGTTTAGGTATGCTGTATCCTAACTGATTTTCTATCTGCTTGCAATATTAATTAATGAGAGAAGAAGGTGAAAGTCTCCAACTATAAGTGGAGATTTGTTTATGTCTACTTTCAATTCTATCAGTTTTTACTTCATGTATTTTGAAGCTCTGTTGTTAGAGACCTAAGCAATTAGAATTGTCAAGCCCTCATTATGACGTTATGTTTATGTCCTTCTATTACTGTGAGATAACTCTTTATCCTTAGTATTATTCTTTTCTTTGAAATCTATTTTGTCTTATATTAATATAAGCAACTGAGCTTTCTTTTGATTTGTATTAGTGTGGTATACTTTTTGTAACCAGACATTTACTTTTTAAAAAATTTTTATTTATTTTTTGGCCACACAACATGACATGCAGGATCTTAGTTCCCCGACCAGGGATGTAACCTGCACCCCCTGCAGTAGAAGGGTGGAGTCCTAACCACTGGACTGCCAGGGACGACCCCACCAGACTTTTACTAACTTATTTCTGTTTTTTTATTTAAAGTAGATTTCCTTTGGCAGTTAGTAGTTGGGACTTGCATTTTATTCAATACCATAATCTCAACCTTATCATTATGGTGTTTTAATAATTTACATTAATGTGATTATTAGTAGGCTTCAGTTTATATTTGCCATTTTGCTGTTTGTTCTTATTGATATAATCTCTTCTTTGCTTCAGGTTTCTCCTTTTATTTTGCCTTCTACTCTGAGTATTATTGCTGCCTGAAACTGATCATGTCATGGGCTGATCCTGCTACTAAAATATCTTTGTAATTTTTTGGAATGTACTTTTCATGCAAGGTACTACTGAAACAAACAAACAAAACAGACAGAGATCAGGGAAGTTATAAAACATGTAATACAATTTTTGTCACTCTGTGCCACCTTGGGAATCAATGATAGTGTGATAGAATTAAGTCTGAAACTTGCTTTTGTCATAAACCATATGAAATATATCACATTGATTGATTTGTATATATTAAAGAATCCTTGCATTCCTGGGATAAACCCCACTTGATCATGGTGTATTATACTTTAAATGTGCTGTTGGCTTCTGTTTGCTAGTATTTTGTTGAGGATTTTTGCATTTATGTTCATCAGTGATATTGGCCTGTAGTTTTCTTTTTTTGTGACATCTTTGGTTTTGGTATTGGGGTGATGGTGGCTTTCTAGAATGAGTTTGGTAGTGTTCCTCCCTCTGCTATATTTTGGAAGAGTTTGAGAAGGATAGGTGTTTGCTCTTCTCTAAATGTTTGATAGAATTCTCCTGTGAAGCCACCTGGTCCTGGACTTTTGTTTGTTGGAAGATTTTAATCACAGTTTCAATTTCAATGCTTGTGATTGGTCTGCAAACATGGAGAGATATACCATGTTCTTGGATTGGAAGAATCAACCTTGTGAAAATGACTGTACTACCCAAAGCAATCTACAGATTCAAGGCAATCCCTATCAAATTACCAATGGCATTTTTCACATTTCATTTTCACATGGCATTTTTCACATTTTTCAATGGCATTTCACTAGAACAAAAAATTTCACAATTTGTATGGAAACACAAAAGACCCCGAATAGGCAAAGAAATCTTAAGAAAGAAAAACGGAGCTAGAAGAATCAGGCTCCCTGACTTCAGACTACAAAGCTACAGTAATGAAGACAGTATGGTACTGGCACAAAAACAGAAGTATAGATCAATGGAACAGGATAGAAAGCCCAGAGATAAACCCACACACATATGGTCCCCTTATCTTTGATAAAGGAAGCAAGAATATACAATAGAGAAAAGACAGCCTCTTCAATAAGTGGTGCTGGGAAAACTGGACAGCTACATGTAACAGAATGAAATTAGGGCTTCCCTGGTGGCGCAGTGGTTGAGAATCTGCCTGCCAATGCAG
Source organism: Balaenoptera borealis (assembly GCF_965194805.1). Classification (NCBI taxonomy): domain Eukaryota; kingdom Metazoa; phylum Chordata; class Mammalia; order Artiodactyla; family Balaenopteridae; genus Balaenoptera; species Balaenoptera borealis. Next base: position 91,584,469 of record NC_138861.1, on the reverse strand, counting down.
GAGACACGGGTTCGAGCCCTGGTCTGGGAAGATCCCACATGCCGCGGAGCAACTAGGCCCATGAGCCACAGTTACTGAGCCTGCGCGTCTGGAGCCTGTGCTCCACAACAAGAGAGGCCGCGATAGTGAAAGGCCCGTGCACCGCGATGAAGAGTGGCCCCCGCTTGCCACAACTGGAGAAAGCCCTCGCACAGAAACGAAGACCCAACACAGCCAAAAATAAATTAATTAATTAATTTAAAAAAAAAAAGATTTAAGAATGAAATTAGAACACTTCCTAACACCATACACAAAGGTAAACTGAAAATGGATTAAAGACCTAAATGTAAGGCCAGACACCATAAAACTCTTAGAGGAAAACACAGGCAGAACACTCTATGACATAAATCACAGCAAGATGTTTTTTGACCCACCTCCTAGAGAAATGGAAATAAAAACAAAAATAAACAAATGGGACCTAATGAAACTTAAAAGCTTTTACACAACAAAGGAAACCATAAACAAGACGAAAAGACAACCCTCAGAATGGGAGAAAATATTTGCAAACAAATCAACTGACAAAGGATTAATCTCCAAAATATGCAAGCAGCTCATGTAGTTCAATATCAAAAAAACAAACAACCCAATCCGAAAATGGGCAGAAGACCTAAATAGACATTTCTCCAAAGAAGATATACCGATTGCCAACAAACACATGAAAGGATACTCAACATCACTAATCATTAGAGAAATGCAAATCAAAACTACAATGAGGTATTGCCTCACACCAGTCAGAATGGCCATCATCAAAAATTCTATAAACAATAAATGCTGGAGAGGGTGTGGAGAAAAGGGAACCCTTTTGCACTGTTGGTGGGAAGGTAAATTGATACAGCCACTATGGAGAACAGTATGGAGGTTCCTTAAAAAAGTAAAAATAGAACTACCATATGACCCAGCAATCCCACTACTGGGCATATACCCTGAGAAAACCATAATTCAAAAAGAGACATGTACCACAGTGTTCATTGCAGCTCTATTTACAATAGCCAGGACATGGAAGCAATCTAAGTGTCCAGCAACAGATGAATGGATAAAGAAGATGTGGCACAGATATACAATGGAATATTACTCAGCCATAAAAAGAAACAAAATTGAGTTATTGGTAGTCAGGTGGATGGACCTAGAGTCTGTCATACATAGTGAAGTAAGTCAGAAAGAGAAAAACAAATACCATATGCTAACACATATATATGGAATCCAAAAAGTAAAAAAAATGATTCTGATGATCCTAGGGCAGGACAGGAATAAAGACGCAGACGTAGAGAATGGACTTGAGGACGCAGGGAGGGGGAAGGGTAAGCTGGGATGAAGTGAGAGAGTAGCATTGACATATATACACTACCAAATATAATATAGATAGCTAGTGGGAAGCAGCTGCATAGCACAGAGAGATCAGCTCCATGCTTTGTGACCACCTAGAGGGGTGGGATAGGGAAGGTGGGAGGGAGGCACAAGAGGGAGGGGATATGGGGATATATGTATATATATAGCTGATTCACTTTGTTATACAGCAGAAACTAACACAACATTGTAAAGCAATTAAACTCCAATAAAGATGTTAAAATAATAAAAAATAAACTATATGAGATAATAAATTGGAAAGCTTTAGCTCTAATGATAGCACTTTGATACTTAAAAACTTATCTGATCATTTAATTAATCAGCTTCCCTGGGGCTTCCCTGGTGGCGCAGTGGTTGGGAGTCTGCCTGCCGGTGCAGGGGACACGGGCTCGAGCCCTGGTCTGGGAGGATCCCACGTGCCGCGGAGCGACTGGGCCCGTGAGCCACAATAACTGAGCCTGCGCATCTGGATCCTGTGCTCCGCAACAAGAGAGGCCGCAATAGTGAGAGGCCTGCGCACCACGATGAAGAGTGGCCCCCACTTGCCACAACTGGAGAAAGCCCTCACACAGAAACGAAGACCCAGCACAGCCATAAATAAATAAATAATTTTTTTTAAAAAAAGAACACCCACAAGATGAGAAATAAAAATTAATGTATAAAAAAAAAAAATCAACTTCCCTGGGTCACATATCTGCTAAATGATATTACAACCACTCCATTAAAAATAAAGTTCAATAAATACAACTCCGTCTCTTCTTATCTCTTCCCCTATTTGCCAAGAATCCCATTTCTAGGACTATGGTCTGTAGTACTTGATATAATTTAGAAAACATTAGGTCATAATATGGGAAACCTGAGACCTGATCAGTTTAAGTGAGTTGCTCTAATCCTGATCACAAATACTGAAGTTTAGTTTAGGCCTCCTGGTCAGCCTGCCAAAAACTGAATGTTTGGAGGTTTAATCTGCTTACCCGCTATTAAGCAGGCCTCCTCCAGTTTCATGGATGCTGGCAGAAGTGTTGAGACTCCTGGGTTGGAGAAGAAGGAAAGTTTATTAGTCATAGCACTAACAGAAGCCAAAGCATCAGCATTTTGCTTGTTCCCTGAGTTCCAGTTTCCACAGGGTGACCTGAAGAGGGCCAGATGACACCTGCTTCTTCAGGGCATTGTGTTATAGGAGAGGAACCTAGAGTTTAGGGGAGCCAAATATCTCATACTGAGCAGCAAGTGCTGCCTTATTTTCCCAGAGGGAGACATCTTTATTATACTGGACATTAAATAAACCAATTATTTGCTCCATAGGAAGATATTCTCTCTACTCTCTGGGGTTGTTTGCTATGTATATATCGTTGAAAAGATTCTCTCATACAAATGGAATCAATATCTTTGCTCAAAAGAGGTGCAAAAACACAACAGATCTGTAGAGAATTGTCTCCCAGCCCAGTCCAGAGCTCTTCTCACTATAATTCTAAAGTCTTTGTCTTCTACCATCTAGGTTCTTGCTAGATGTATTACACATTTTATTTGTAACTTTTCATTGTGTATTTTCTCTTTATAATGTCATAATTGAAACAAGAGAGGCACGATGATTATGCCCATTTTGCAGATGAGAGAAATGTGGCAAGTTGATGTATTTAACTTTCCAAGGTCTAATAAATATCTGGCAGTGAAAGTATATCTATGGTTTTCTGGCTACTGATTTGCTCTTCATATTCTTGGCTGCTTCCATATAGAGAACTGGCAACTATCTGATTCCTGGGTTCTTCACAGTAGTGATCTGAAATGAAACAGTTAAAGACAGGAAGAATGGAAGAGATTTCTTAACAGACCTCCTACTGAGGAAAGACTGGATATCTGTAGACTAGGAAACACGATGCAAGTATATCTATCTATGGCAAAATAATCCAAGCAAGGAAACTTTTTAACAAAAGAGCTGGATAGAACCCAAACTGAAAAGGCAGTCACACAAACAGAGCCAGATACTAGAAATACTGATTACTACTGCAAACTCAGGTTGCTTTTGATCTATGGGCCATTTTGAAAACACTGAATTAATAACCATTTCATTTCAGATACACACCCACACACCCATACTGATCGTTGCTACTAGTACCATCTCTACACAAGAAATAAAACTGTAAATCCATTAAAAAGTAAACTTAAATGATGAAAAAAGTGAGATTGGCGTTCAGAAGTAAGAAGTCTGTCTGTACATTTTGCACAGACTATTTTATTTATATAAAGGGAAGTGAAAGCCCTGTCTTCCAGTTGCTCCCATCACACACACAAATATATAATCTTTGAAGACCCATCAGTCCCGAGGAAAGTTATGACTCCTGGTGAAGGGAGAAGATTAGAGTATCCCAGTGCAGTAGCAAGTAATGGGTTACCTTGTTTAATATAAGTATCTAATTGAGGAGGAATGCAGGCTAGTGATTTATTTCACCCAGACATAGAGGTTTTGTCCAGAATGGGATGCTTTAGGAAAGCATATATTAGCCATAGTCCTAGGAATAAAAAGCAATTACTAATCTTCCAACTCCATTCCCCAGGTATATTCTTTTAGTAGTAAGAAGGGGAACTGCACAATATTAAAGTAATCTGGAGAATGTAGGTCAGTTAGAATATTGCTATACCCACACTTGTAAGGTAAGTAGCAGTGGTGGATTTTAAAAATTCAAAGGAATCTTTTATACATCCACTAATAAAAGACACCAATGTGCTGTTAGTAGCAAATTTAAAGACATTGTTTGTGGTGATTAAACCCTTGTAACAAGGGTTACACACTTGTTTTACAAACAGTATCTTGCCATCCTGTGTGTAATTTGCAGAGACAGAGCAGTAGCTCACCTATACACACAATGTATAGATCACACATACAAACATATATATGTATGCATATACATGTAAATATACACACGTGTATGCATATGCATGTGTATGTCAATGTCAACGTCTTAACACAACAAAACATTTAAAATATTTAGATTGAATGCCTTCTACATGATCAGCTCAATTTTGGGGGCATTTCCCTTTTTTTTTGTTTCTTTAAACTGATATGGGTGTTATCTTCTTTTCTACAAAATGTATCCTATTGTAAATGCAGTATTTGACATCAAATTCTCCGCTAGTTAAACCCTATAGAAGAGAATAAGAAAAAAATGCCTCCTGATTGTATTGGTTAACATTCTGCATGCTGCTATTTTGTTTTTGTTTTGCTTTGTTCTTCCAGCTTTATTGAGATATAACTGACATATAACATTGTAGAAATTTAAGTTGTGCAATGTAATGATTTTATATATGTATATATAGTAAAATGATTACCACAATTAGTGTAGTTAACATATCCATTACCTCGCATAGTAACCTTTTTGTTTCATTTTGATTTTGTGGTAAGAACTCCTAAGATATACCTTCTTAGCAACTTTCAAATATGCAATAAAGTATTGTTAACTGTGGTCACCATGATGTACGTAAATTCTGAGGATCTTTTCTTTTTCTTGTGTTCTACACATTCTAAGCTCCTGTTGGTCCTATCAACATAATACCCATTGGAGAATACAAACAGAAACATCACAGCTAAAGCCAAGTTAGAGAACTCTCTGGTTGCTTAAGGTTTTAGTAAAAGAGAAGCTTGTGGGAAATCAGGTCACCTGAATGAGGATGCAAAACAAACCAGGATTTCTCTGTGGTCCATTCTGATAACTTGCTCTCAAAAAATATACTAGAGGGCACAGTCCATATATTCATGCTTCTGAATGTTGCACTAACTGAAAGGGAAATGGTGGTCTCACTTTCTGGATGAAAAACATTACTGATAGCTTCACCGTGTGGAAGAAAGTGTCAGAGACATTGATTCAAAACTTGAAACTTTGAGCATACGAGCAACAGATTATCATTCAGGAAATTGTACCTGTGCATTGCAAGATTTGTTGTCATTCTACAGAGAACATTTATAAGAACATCCTGGGCAACATTGATATGTATACTAGATATACTAGATCTTAAACATAGATAGTCTGAAAGGGTTTTTTAAATTACCACATTGGTTTTTTTTTTATAATATGGCTAGCTGGTTGCTTTTCCCCCCCTTTTAGTTATTTAATAATTTACATTGAACAGTTTATCTTTTCGGTACACACAAATATTGTCTAAAAGTAATGGCGCTACAAAATTCTTTATTTGGGGATATTTTAGCCTCAATAACATGTCCTCGATCTTTCTTTAATAACTTCATCATAGTTTTCTATTTATCTATTATTTTTCTGTAATCTTCATAATGATTTTGGTTATGGTGGCAGAAGTCTACAGAGAATAGTTGTCATGAGATACTTACTATACCTGGTTGAAGAATTAAAGTATAAACAAAGTTTTTTTAAAAAAAATTATGTGTCTGTCAATTAAGATTATGATAACCTAATCTCTCTGTTCTTAAAATGCTACATAACACAAAAAATTTCCAAATTTTACCTCCGGGAGGATTACATGTGATTCTCATTCTCTACATTCAAGTTATGATAGGTCCGCTTATTTATTTAAATTATATATTCTTCTTCTATACTCCCTGCCAAATGTTACTCTAGGGTATTAAGTTTTGGATAATGGGGTGGGGATGGGAGGCTGTGACTGATCCTCTGTGGGCCTCAATTTATATAGTAAAATTCCCTTGACTTCTAGAGACTTTGAAACAAATTCAGAACTCAGCCTGTTCAACAGTTACTCTAGTCAGCTAGTGTTTCAAAGCCCTAACTCTAATAATGACCCTGCTCAGCCAGGCTGCTTGCAATTTCTATGGTTCTTTAACTTCTCAACTGAAGTTTTAAATGGGAAATTCAGTTGATAAAACTCATTTTCTTCATGTGTGTACTTCACCAAAATAGAGCCTTCACTTTTTTTTCTTTTTCAAATAATTCACAATTTCCAAGTAGAAAACATTATAACTTCCATTTTTTAATGGCAAAATTCATATGCAGTCACAGGAAATAATCAGTTCTTTACAGTTTTTTTCTTCTCCCCAATTTTCTTGGGTTTACACTTGTCTGAAAATTGTGTTAAAATTATTCATGGAGAACATAGTTACTTCAACTGCCAGGGTTTGTTACACACTCAGTTTTCTGTGAAGAGTGGAGAATAGCGATTGAGTAAATACAGTTGGCTGAGTTGCAATCCTGGTTGTTTGACATGGAACAAAACTTGTGCCTTCTCTTGCTTATACCACTACAGTGCACACAGAATCAATACCAAAATACCAGCATAATCAAAAAAGCTTTGACTTATCTGGGCTGATCCAGTTCTCCAGCCTCATAATCTACTTCTCTTTTACAGGTTCCTACACTCAAGCTACATCTGTCTGCTTTTATTTTTCAAGGCTCCCATGTTCTTTTCAACTTTAGAAACTTTTGATTTCTGTACTTGTAGTGTTCCCCATTCCCTAAGTCATTTGTCTAGTTCTTCTCATGTTTCAGATCTCAAATCGAATGTAGTTTCCTTAAGCAAATCTTCCAATCAAATGTAGTTTGCACAGGCCACCAGGGACTAGGTCATTAACTTGAAATTTATACTCAAAACTAGTCATCCTAATCAGTTCTAAATTATTTGCTTACGTGGTTATTTGACTGAAACCTGAGCTTACAATTCTTGAATAAACTTTTGATATTTTATCTCAAACACCTATCAGATTGCCTTACACTATAGAGAAATTCAGAATGTTTATGGAATAAATTAGAAAAAAATAGTTAAAATACTATTGTATGCTTATATATATGAAATATTAAAATGAAACCTATACATGCACACACAAACTCAATCTTCATAGAAAATCTATGAGGTGAGCACGTTAGGAAACAGTTTTCCATGGGTCTCCAGTTCTTGCCTATCTTGCAAATAAGCGTCCTTGGTTTTGGATTATCTTTGAAGGATATTTGTGTAGAGCAGTTTTGGAAGATACAGTGCCTTCCTACAGAACAAGAGATAGTAATGCTTACTGTCCCGTATAATAAAGATAATGTCTCCTCCCAGAGCAAAAGAGGCAAGCGTGCTTATAGCCTATTATAAAAGATTCAGGTTACCTAAAAGCAGGGGTCCTCTCCCATAGTACAACACACTGTATACAAGTGTCATCAGGACATCTTTGCATAACGCTATGGGAATTGGGACTTAGAGAACCAGCATAAAAAATGTTGATAATCCAGCTACTGCTATTGCCATGAGTGATAAACCATTCTTCAGTTCCAACCCAGGAGTCTCATATCTTCTACCAGGATCCATGACACTATGACAGAACAACCAGTTAACTTGAAAGTAGGGCAGAATCTCAAAACTTGTATATTTTTGACAGTAAGTATTATTATTATTATGTCTCCTTGACAGTAAAGTGATCTGAAGCACAGGGAGGTGTAGTGTAGAGGCATTTTATCCTGTATTATTTCAGCTTCATTATACCCAATCAAAATGGCTAGGACTTAGTTTTGTTTTGTTTAATATAACCGCATTACAGAGACATGTTGAATATACTATACTGTACTAACAATTTGTCTGGATATCCATTTATATTAGCATTCTAATGCCCACAGTGTTAAGGTTAATGTACCAAATTATTATCCAATTGGATCAGGGCATATGAAATACATTATCTATATAATATATTTAATATTTATTTATATTTATGTGTAATAAATTGTATTTTATAAATAAATTGTGTATCATTGACTTTTATTGGGGAGTTTCATTCAAATACTTAACTGAAGAATTCAGATTTTTAAAGTTTTTAAAAATATGTTAATATATTCCTAATTAAAGCAATTGGTTTAATTGTTAAATAATTTATTCATACATTTCTCAGATAGTTTCCATCTGAAAACCCATTATAAAAGCATATTAAGTTATACTTTAACCATGTAATGAGGAGGTATATTGCTATCAAAATAATTATTATAAGATATTTAGTGGCTTAGGTGATAGTTTGAAGGAAAATGATCTGAAAAATATAGTGATCTCAAACTACATAAAAATAAACAGATAAATGACTGAAGTGAAATAGCCACATGAACTTGGCCATTGATTATTCTACTCAGTAGAACTTTAAGTATCAATGGTTCTCTTGTTAAAATTTTTAGTAGCTTTTCTAAAATAATTGTGCTACTTTTATATGGAGAATATAAAATACAATAATAATAAGATGTGGTATAGATGTAACTGGCTAGTTAACTTTATTTTTGCAGATAAATTGAATAATGTTTCAAAGTACATTTTAAAAATGACATTTAAATTAGCTACCTGTAAAAAAATCAAACTAACAAATTACTTTCCAAGCATCCTACTTCCCTGTCCCATGTATATGTAACTGTATGCATTAGATATAATTTACATGTCATCATAATATTTCCCTTACAATTAACAGAGTTCAGGGAATTATTTTCATGTTTATTTTAGTAGGTTATAATGTGTCATCTTAGAGTTTCCAGTAAAATGTTTTCTTATAACACTTCTTTCAATTTGGCATTTATGTAAGACAGGTAAAAGAAGGAGGTTACTGACCAAAACTACTCCAAATCTCTATCAACTTAAGAACAGAGTCAATCAATGCTTAGTGAGGAAATGCTGGCTATTTGAACTTTCACATTGGAAGTATTGTTTAGCTTCTTGATATGTACAGTTTTGAATTTCTGTCCATAAATTGTGTACGCAGCAATATGTTGAAAGTGGTAGTTTCAGCTGACGTTCGAAAACGTGAAACCCCATGTCCCAAAGTTTCTGCATGCCCTGTCCCTTAATATCTAAATTAAATAAGGCCTTCAATCTGTTGCATCAGGATCTATCCTCCAGAATATTCATGAGAACCTCTAGGGACCACTTACACATCTTAGTTGTCACTTGTCATATCTTCCTCTGAATTTTTGTTTCAAGCTTTTCTTCATTATTTCAGGCTGTCTCTTTCATCTCCAGTCATGCGTGTGTAGTTTCTTGCCCATCCTTTGCCTGTGAAAATGGACACAGCCTTTTCCTTTATTCCCTAAGTCAGTGACAACACAGAACTACATGAGGATATTATAGGAAATTGAAAACAAAGAGAAGTTACAAAATTGGATGTCAGATGCCATTGTCTCTTAAAGTTAATTACATTCCTGGTCCTAGGACTTTCAGTCTGCTCCCTGCTCCCCTCCCATCTCTTTCTTCATAAACTGCAACTGCTTCTTAGATCTAAGGTCCAGGGCTTTGACCTGTGTTAAAGTGGTAAACGTATTTCCTCCTTTTCTGCTCAACCTACATAATTATTTATAATAATAACATCTCACTCAGAAACACTTATTTTTCCTTCATGAGGAAAGTATTTTACTAGTATCAAATGAGTTATCCAAGGATCATGAGTGGATGATTTTCTTAAATGTATGGAACCAGAGGATGATTCTGGATATGCTCCAGAATGAAAAAGTTCATTGTTAATTGACTTGATTTCCACATCACTAAAAATTGCTAGTGACTTTGAATATTAATTTTCTTACTAAAATAAAATTTAAAGTTTTGCTTTTATGTATAGCAAGGCAAGTAAAATATCTCTTCCAATAATCACAATTCAATTATACAACTAGCTTCAGCCTTCTGGTTGGAACCATTATGGTAGGTTTCAATTCCATTAAACCAATGCTTATTGATTTGGGGCACTTTGCCAGGAATTAGTAGATGCTAAAGAAATATTTAACTTCTGTCCCTGAGAAACATACTCTGCAGTAGAATTTAATAGGTTATACAGGTGATGGAAAGCCCCAGTGATCACAAGCGCACGCACACACACGGCTACTCAAAATTCAAGGTCGAGGCTATACTTTTGGTGCACTGCAGAGCCCTTCAGAAATTTTTCCCTTTCCTTGTAAGAAGTATCAGAAATCTTTCTAACTCTTTAAAATTTTTGTCTGATTATTTACACTTTATTTCCACATTTCCTCCCTTGTCATTTATTCCATGCACCTATATTTCTATATCTAGGACAGTGATCTCAATATTTAGAATGCATCAGGATTCCTTGGAGGATACTAGTCAAAATACAAGTGGTCAAGTTCTACCTAAAACCTAGTGACCTTTATTCCTAGAGGGTATAGCCAGACCTTTAAATTTTTCCTAGGGTGATTACGAAGCACACCAAATTTTATGAACCACCTCTTTTAAGGACACACTCTGACATTTAAAAAATAATTTTATCACCCAACTTACATGTTCCCTTTTTTCCTAGTTCTGTTTCATCATTCTCAGGCCGTCTGAAAGTCCTTATTGAAGAACAAGCTGTGTCTTGCTTTCTCAAACATCTCAATGATTGTCTTCATTTTATAGCACACCTTAATTGGCATATATCTTGTACCTTTTCATCATTCAGAACAGTTCTGATGTAGCAATCCCTGCTTAATAACACCTATCTTCTTCTTTCAAGTCAATGTGCTATCCCTCAAATCCATCCCAGCAGGTCTCCTGTTTCCTTCCCTCACTGCTCATCGTGCATGCTCTAAGCATTCTTTCTAACATGACCTTCTCTATTGTACAAGAAAGTAATAAAATTAGCCAGTACTGTAATTAAGTTCTGCTTATAGTATTTCAACTGCCTCCTCACTACTTTACAGCAGTGTTTTGTAGTCTCTCTTTCACTAACTTGAAAATGCATCTTCCACTACAGGACTTCCAAAAATTTTCTTTGGACTTTGTTTTTTGTTTATTTGCTTTCTCATACAGTCTTCCTTTGGTATCCATGGGGAATTGGTTCCAGAACCCCATGTATACCACACTTGGCAGATTTCCAAGCCTCTTACATAAAATGGCATAGTACAGTCAGCTCCCCATATCCACGGGTTCCACATCTGCAAATACAAACTATATTATCTCTGTCTTTGTTTCCCTCTGTATTGATTCTTTACTCAACATGACTCATTTGTTTGAGTACCTTCTATATTCAGAACAACGCACTTTCTTCAATCAATACTTTTGCTAACACTCAAGTTATAATCTAAAGCTTCTTGTCCTCTGTCACCCCTTCATTTCACTGTCACATTTTTCAAAGGGAAACCTATATTTGACTCCACCGCCTCACTGTAGACTTATTCTGAACCTCTTGCAATGAGGTTTCTTTCTTCTTTCACTTCAATAGTTGTTTTCTCAAAATTTCCAATGATTTATGAATATCCAAATCCTTTTCACATCTTTAACTTGCCAGATCTCTCTCTGTATAATTTCACTCTGGTAATTATCTATCACCTTCCTCTTCAACCTTTTTCTTTGAAACTTGAGTTTAGCTGACAGTTAATATTATCATTTGAGTATTCCTTTTTCTCTGCTTTGCTAAATCTTATTTTTTGTTCCTGTCCTCTAAATATGTATAATCTTGAGTCTATTCTTGGTCATGTTTCATTAACTTTCTTTAGTTTATTCCTTGGTTATCTAATCTACTCTACCACCCTCAACTACCAGTTTTACATGGGTAGATTAAAAACTATTTTCCTTGATCTGCTTTTCCTGTTTCTAGATACAAATCTCTAATTTTAACCATTTTCTACCCATTTATGCAATAACCTAAAAGGAATTTGTCAAATTTTGAAAACCAAAGTATATTTGTTTGTGTACAAGTATAGTACATTCATCTAGGTTGAGAATTGTAGAATCACTTTTAGCACGTGTTATCCTTTGCTAGGATCTGCTAATTGACTTCTCACAGAATTTTTCACTGATAGTCCTTTTTTTTTGCTTTTCTTTGCAATAGCCTGAGCATAGGTTCTTATTACTTAAATTGGAGTCCACTTGACTCCATCATGGTTAGTATTCACAGCTGTATTATGTGTCTAAGTTCCTATTCATTCTTTCTAGGAAACATTTAGTAGTCATTGCAGTTGTTTCCATCTTTCCTCTTGTGATTGCCTTGATGTCAGGAATCATATCATTTTTTGTGTGTTTCTTTCAATACCTGGCCCATATAAGAACATATAATTTTATTGCTGCTGTTTCTGAATGAAAGAATTAGCCAATCAACTTCTGGACTCAAAGACCTCACAGAAATCCAGCAATATGTGGTTTTCCTGCTTCAAATCCTACGTGGTAAAACTAATGTCATAGAGATACAATTAGGGGTTTAGGTTCTCCACAGTCTGCAATTCTTACTCATCTCATTCTCTCACTGTTCCCTTATTTCAGTCAAAGCCCAGCACGTGGTTGATATACACATTTTCCTCAGCTTTCTTTCTGTGAGCCTGAGCTTTGGCAACACTCTCACTTGTATGCATTATCTTTTTATTTTTGTCATTGCAATTTTATATCATACCCCTTTTTTACTTCAGTTCGAACACTGCTTTTTTGCTGATGCCATTCCTAATCACGCACTCTGGCAAAGATACTTCTTTCAATACTCTTGGAGAGGATAAGACTTGTATCTCTCATCTGCACTTGTAACATAAAACCTTATTTTAAATTATTTATATACTTATCTCTACCATAGGTCGGTCACAAGTGCCGAATGAATGCATGAGAGTGGTATTTAAAGTGACCTTCAGTAGAAATGAAACTGCATATAATTGAAGAAAGAGGCAAATGATTAAGTGATGGAAAATTAGTTACATATTTTAAAATGTTTGCCATTAAAAGTCTAAAAACCATTCTAGAGTTAAAGAAGGGCATGTTAGGATCGTTGTGTAGGCTATAAGATATCCTAGTGTAATGAGCCCATCTAGACCATATTCCAAAGTGTAATGTTAATATGGTAGGAATAACCTCGTGCTAAAAACCAAAAAGCCAAGCTTTATTGGCATATTTATAGTACTGCTTATTATTCAGAAGACCTGGGGAAACTGAAAGAATGATTTGTAACTTTCCTACATACTCCACCTCTGGGGATAGAGGAAAAGGATGTTCCACTTTGGTCTCATGAGTGAAAACAGTCTCTTTTATGTAAGCGATAAGCATTCCAAAAGTTCTCTTCCTTGTTTCTATACACGGCACATTTATGTGCCAGCGCTTTGGCGTTAAAATGTGTTGGCATTCTGTTTGTTACATGTCATTTTAGCAATCCTGGTATGCTATGACCTCAAAGCCTTGCTCAATGTCTTCGTCTACTCCAAGCTTTACAGTAGCTCATCACTATAACTTCAACACTTCAACAGTGATAAAAACGTACAACTCACCTTTCTCTTCCTTACTCCACTTTCTTACTTATCATCAATTAAGACTGGCATAAACAGAGAAATGCTCTGAAAAGCTAATAGATATTTACGTTACTGCTGTTATATCTTCTCAAAAATTTGCCTAAAATATTTCCAACTGATTTGAATGCTTTGAGATCACAATTATTGTCTTTATTCATGTGTTTCTTTGTCATACTTATGAACCATATTTCTTTGGTAAAAGGTAGCTAATGCATTTTCATTGTAATCCGGAGAGATTAGGACATCATGAAACATTGAAAAGACAAAATATTGCTCTCTGTGAATACCTTATAGTAAGCTTGGTTGCTATGACATAGATGATTTGGAGCAAGGGCTAAAAACAGTACCAACTTATTTCTCTTAAGGCCATCGAAATGCTTGTCGACAGGAAATGTTGAGACTTTATTAGAGTAGTGTTATTGTATTCCCATAACATTACTTCTCTGAGCCTCATTTTCATCATCTGCAAGGGGCAGGACAGGAATAAATAGGAAGACATAGAGAATGGACTTGAGGACATGGGGAGGGGGAAGGGTAAGCTGGGATGAAATGAGAGAGTGGCACGGACATATATACACTACCACATGTAAAATAGATAGCTAGTGGGAAGCAGCTGCATAGCACAGGGAGATCAGCTCGGTGCTTTGTGACCACCTAGAGGGGTGGGATAGGGAAGGCGGGAGGGAGGTGTAAGAGGGAGGGGATATGGGGATATATGTATACGTATAGCTGATTCACTTTGTTATACAGCAGAAACTAACACAACATTGTAAAGCAATTATACTCCAATAAAGATGTTAAAAAATATAAATAAGTAAAAAAATAAATAAAAATACCTACCCATGAGAATTTTTTTTTAAGAGTAAATGATGTAGGATGTGCAAAAGTTCCCAGCCTGTAACAGTGATTTAAAAATGTTTGTTTCTCATCTCCCTTTCTTCATATTTGTTCATATATATGTGAATAAAGCCCAATTTAGAAACACTTTAAGTTTTTTTAAAAGACCAATGCTAACATTTTGGAGGAACAATTTTATGCCAATTTGCTTACAAACATCTGTGAATAAACAGTAGTTGGAAAAAAATTGAAAAATAAAATTCTTAAAATATTTAGATGAGCAGAAAATTGTCATGTAATTTTTTACTTGTCAAATGTGAAGGTAGTTACTCTACTAGACACTGATCTGCATTATAGATTTCTCTCTCCATTAACAGAATCATAGAATATTTTCTTTAACTACAGTTCCTAATATTTCAAACAAAAGTGACCCACTCCCATTATTGAGTACAAGCCCAATAACTCACATCTCCATGATTTCTTTCAGTAAATCGTCATTATTTCCAGTCAGTAAAACATTAGCTTTCAATACAAATTTCAACACAAAAGAGAGAAGTTAGGAGGAACTCTTTACTTTTCCTATTCACTCACATTACAAATAAGTCATTGAAATGACAAATCAGAGAGGTGAGTTTAATATTTAATAGAGTTAAGTCACATAGGAATCCTGAGAGAAGTTGTGCACCTGTCTCTCTGTATTCAAAAGTGTAAAAAATGCTGACAACCTTGTTTACAGCATAAACTTTTTCAACTTATCTAAAGAAGGAGTTAGTTCTTATTTTTATGGAATTTAAATATTAAGTCTTTTTTGAGCCATTCTACATTCTATTTCCAGGCAGCAAGTAAAAATATTCAGAAGTTTTTACTATGTTGAGATGAGATTGGAAAATTTCTTTGCTTTGTGTTCATCTTTTTCTTTCTTTTTTTGTTCTTAAGTTTATACCTAATCAAATATGTGTAATTCAGAGGCAGTTAGGTTTCTCCTGAAGCCACTAGACCTGAGAAAGAATAGATAATGACTGGGTAGATGATGACTTTGTTGGCCCAAGGTAGAGCTTCTGAAGTATAATTATATAAGCAGGTACCATATTCATGAACAAGTCCAGCTGACTTCTCATACTTCAATGAAGTATGAGAAATGAATTCGTAATTTTTGTCAATGTTATATAGTCATTATTCTTTTCATTAAAAATAATCAGCATCTTTATTAAATATATCATTTTCTTTTTATGTTGTAAGCTAAATATTTCTTTATCAGTAAGCAGTTGAACATATTAGTGAACATGCACCCTTTTTTAGTTAATCATTTTTTTAGTTAATCTTTTTTAGTTAATCTGTGTTCAAATCTCAGCTCTATTTTGTGCACCTGGCTCATTGATTTACTTTTCTCCCAAATGGGCCTAATACATCTCAAACAATTGTTAAGACAATATAAGACAACATAGAAAAAATACTTAGCACAGTGTGTAACATCCAGTAAGAGCTTGATAATTCATGGCTATAACTATAGTCCTGGTTTTTCAGTTAAAAAAAAAGAGTAGATTTTAATGCTTATCTGTTTATGATGGTTTACTTACCACCTTGGCCATTTAACATGCAATAAGGTGACAGCAAGATTAGCTAAATTTCTCAGCCTAAAATCTGCTCTTCATACTTTTCACCCTCCAATTGGGAGTAAAGACTATCTCTATCAGTAAGGCAGAACATGAAGCCACTATAGATCCTTAGCTAATTGGCAATGGGATGATGGGTTGATGGATTGCAGGATGATGGAAACACAGTGATATTCATGTGTTCACTCATTATTTATTCCCCATATGTGTTAAACGAACACGTATGTCAGATACTGCTGGGTTCTGGAGTTAGAGCACTGATCAAGAAAAAGAAGGCCCTGATCTAAGTGGCTAATGCATTATGTGTGGTAGGTTGTATTACTGTTTGCACTTTTTTATTCTTCTCTTCCTTTTAAGAAGATTGTATATTACCACTTGTTGCCATGTGACTTGTCCACATCTCCCATGAGAAGAAATATATAGTATTCATGTTCATTGACTTTATTTTTTTATTTATATTTTATTTTTTTTAACATCTTTATTGGAGTATAATTGCTTTACAATGGTGTGTTAGTTTCTGCTTTATAACAAAGTGAATCAGTTATACATATACATATGTCCCCATATCTCTTCCCTCTTACATCTCCCTCCCTCCCACCCTCCCTATCCCACCCCTCTAGGTGGTCACAAAGCACCGAACTGATCACCCGCTGCTATGGGGCTGCTTCCCACTAGCTATCTATTTTACATTTGGTAGTGTATATATGTCCATGCCACTCTCTCACTTTGTCCCAGCTTACCCTTCCCCCTCCCCTCAAGTCCATTCTCTAGTTGGTCTGCATCTTTATTCCCATCTTGCCCTTAGGGTCTTCTGACCACTTTTTTTTTCTTTTTGTTTTGTTTTGTTTTTTTTTTAGATTCCATATATATATGTGTTAGCATATGGTATTTGTTTTTCTCTTTCTGACTCACTTCACTCTGTATGACAGTCTCTAGGTCCATCCACCTCACTACAAATAACTCAGTTTCGTTCCTTTTTGTGGCTGAGTAATATTCCATTGTATATATGTGCCACATCTTCTTTATCCATTCATCTGTTGATGGACACTTAGGTTGTTTCCATGTCCTGGCTATTGTAAATAGAGCTGCAATGAACATTTTGGTACATGACTCTTTTTGAATTATGGTTTTCTCAGGGTATATACCCAGTAGTGGGATTGCTGGGTCGTATGGTAGTTCTATTTTCAGTTTTTTAAGGAACCTCCATACTGTTCTCCATAGTGACTGTATCAATTTACATTCCCACGAACAGTGCAAGAGTGTTCCCTTTTCTCCACACCCTCTCCAGCATTTATTGTTTCTAGATTTTTTGATGATGGCCATTCTGACTGGTGTGAGATGATATCTCATTGTAGTTTTGATTTGCATTTCTCTAATGATTAATGATGTTGAGCATTCTTTCATGTGTTTGTTGGCAATCTGTATATCTTCTTCGGAGAAATGTCTATTTAGGTCTTCTGCCCATTTTTGGATTGGGTTGTTTTTTTTTTTGATATTGAGCTGCATGAGTTGCTTGTATGTTTTGGAGATTAATCCTTTGTCAGTTGCTTCATTTGCAAATATTTTCTCCCATTCTGAGGGTTGTCTTTTTGTCTTGTTTATGGTTTCCTTTGTGGTGCAAAAGCTTTTAAGTTTCATTAGGTCCCATTTGTTTATTTTTTATTTCCATTTCTCTAGGAGGTGGGTCAAAAAGGATCTTGCTGTGATTTATGTCATAGAGTGTTCTGCCTATGTTTTCCTCTAAGAGTTTGATGGTGTCTGGCCTTACATTTAGGTCTTTAATCAATTTTGAGTTTATTTTTGTGTACGGTGTTAGGAAGTGTTCTAATTTCATTCTTTTACATGTAGCTGTCCAGTGACTTTAGCCTTGGCCATATGACCTCTGATTTCTTCTGGACAGTAGGTTATAAGTGAACGTATGTGCCATGTCCAAGCAGAACTTTTAAATTATGTCACAAGTCTCTCCTTCTGTTACAAGAATTCAGTTATCTGCATAACTAGTATGATTTCAACTTGAGGCCCAGAATAAAATAACTTGTGAAACACCGATGTAACCTAGTCACATACTGGCATAGAGCCTAAGCCTAGAGCATAACTGCAGCTTCCAACAGCACACATGTAATGTGATAGAGAACTTAAACCTTTGTTGCTAAGCCATCATGACTTGGGATTGTTTGTTACCACAGAAAAGCTGACAAATCCAGATAAATACACAAATAGTAATCCTTCAGAAAGTGCTAATCTTTATGCAGACAATTAAAATGGCAAGAATGGCATAAAGATGTGTGAATGATACTTTAGATTTGTTGATTAGGAAATACGTCTCTGAAGGGGTGATATTTAGCCTGAGACTGCCTGATAGGAAGTCATCAGTCAAAGACAGAAAGCAGAAAGAAGACCATTAAAAAATAAAAAGAAAAGCCATTGCAAATATCCTTGAACAAGAAAGACTGTGATGCAAATGAGTGCGATGAAATTCAAGGACACTAAGAAGGCTAGTGTGGCATTCAGAGCAAAATGGATAAGAGTGTGACAAGACATAAGCTCATGGAGGTAGGCATACACCAGTTCATGGGAGGCTTTATAAATCAGGTTCAACAGTTTGAATTTTATGAGAAGTTATTGGAAAGGTCAAAGCAAAAGTCATGGACCTGATTTCCATTTTCAATCATTCTGATTACTGTTTCGACAACTGGTTTTAATAGGGCAAGGGTAGAAACTGGGACATATTTGAAACTTTGAATTATTCCAGAGAAGGTGATGTGCTGATGACTTAGTTGGAATTGGTGAATAATTTAAATTTCTTTCCTGTGTATTCAAGTAGGTATGTCCTCCAGAGTTCTGGACCCATTACTCTTTTCTCTAAGCTGAGATGATCTGAGGGAACCTTTCCAGGAGTGATTCAGTCTGCTTCATTTAAAGATGTCTGATCAGTTCTTGGGGTCAACGTTTGTCTTCATAAAACAAGGTTAGATTCACCATTTATAGGGCAAAGTCATTTTATTTCATCTTATCTTTTCATTACTGTGAAGTAGTGTTTTCATAGGTGCTGTGGCCACCAGAAAGTTTTATTACAACTTGCTCGTCATCTTACCATAAAACATGGTGATCTACTTCAGCATTCCCCTTAGAATAAAATACAAAAAAATGTTTTTATGCAAATTTAATTTTTTGTATTTCAAAATAAATATCGTCAGATTTAAAAATCAGATCGAAAAAGATCAAACTGACTGGCAAGCTTGGTTTTCCCTAAATAGTTTTTCTTCTGATAGGTAATTTTTCAAGTAAAACTAAGTAACTTCTAATCTTCTCATTTATCAAAAGATTTAATGGCAAAGTGGAAAAGGAGGCATGACGCACATGACATCAAGTTATCTGATACAATTCCAAGTTTCTGTTTTGCTATGGACTGAATTGTGTCCCCCCAAATTCATGTTGAATCCCTAACCCCCAATGTTACTGCATTTGGAGATAGGACCTGGGAGGAAGTGATAAAAATTAAGTGAGGTAGTAAGGATGGGACCCTAATTCAATAGGGTTGGTGCGCTTAGAAGTCACCAGAATTTGAATTTGCTAGCACTTTGATCTTAGACTTCATAGTCTCCAGAACTGTGAGAAATACATTTGTGTTGTTTAAGCCACCCAGTCTATGATATTTTGTCATGGCAGTCTGAGCTGTCTAACATATATATGTGTGTGTGTGTGTGTGTGTGTGTGTGTGTGTGTGTGTGTGTGTGTGTGTGTGTTCCCAGTAATTAACAGTTTTAATCAATTTTCCATTTTACTGGGAAACATAATAATCATCATAGCTGTTTCTTTATGGTCTCAGAAAAAATAGGCAAGCAAAGATTCTGACAAATTCAGTTACCTATGTTTTTATTGTTTAGCATAATTTATTTAGTCTCTACTGTGTTTTTAATAATTTCAAAGATATTGAATAAGTTTTAGTGTTAAATTATTTTCAAATTTTTTGTTAAACAATATTTTAGAATTTGATATATTTCCTTTTATTTCTAGCTTAAAATATACCTATTCTATAATATTTTTAAATTTAATTTTGTTTCATCACTAATCCTTATTTGCTTTTTTTTCCTCAATTTTTGTTGTGTTTATGTCATCATGTTACACTGAGTTTTTTTTAACTTTTTATTTTATATTGGAGTGTGGTTGATTAACAATGTTGTGTTAGCTTCAGGTGTACAGCAAAGTGATTCAGTTATACATATACGTGTATCTATTCTTTTTCAAATTCTTTTCCGATTTAGGTTGTTACATAATATTGGAATTGACATGTACATTGTTTTAATGGAAAAAATATTTTTCCTTCTTTGTGCTCTTCACGTGACAGATATTTTTCAATCAGCTCTTCCACTATTATTGTAATGTTAATTCTGTATTTAATGAATGCTAATTGATTTTTCCATAAGATTTTTAAATTCAGGGAGCTTAGCTTATAGACACTTTTAAGGTTGTATTTCTTTAAGATATAGATCACTCAAGCATTATTCCTGAGCATAATGTTTTTCTAAATGTCTCTATTATAATCTTTTATTCAGTACTTTTTTTCCTGAATTATTTTCATGCTTCTAAACCTCCTTCTTACTCTTTAAACTAGAAAATTTCTAATAATAAGTTTCTTTTTTATATTCGCTCTTTGTTGTCAAAAATCTAACAAACTCTTTACAGTATTTTCTACAAAAACAAGAATGCCTCCAACTTTTACTTTTTCATCAGTTATTGACTGTTTTCTTCTCTTGACACCATTATTTGCTCGTAAACCAAAAACATAGCATTAATGTAACATAATAGCTTCAAAAACTATTGGAGACAGAACATTTGAGTTAACTTTCTAAGCATATGCAGGTTCTGGCTTTATTTATAAAAGTCACACATTGTTTAATTTATTAATACAATATTTTTCTCTAAATACTCCAAAAACCCAAACACCCCGTTTCCAGGGACTAGCTTACACGAGAACCAAATGAATTAAGTATAATTTCCCAAATCATTTGGTATTTGGGTATTTCTTTAATGATGCCATACTGCTTCAAAAACATCTACTGAAAGCATCATACACCAATAAGATTGCAAGGATTAAATAAGTTAATACATTTATTTAACTTAGAACAGTGCCTCAAATATAGTAAACGCATATAGATAGCAACAGTTATCTCTACCCCATAGATCTTAACAATTATTGTTTTTACCACAGTGTTGAGTAGAGTGCCAAGTAATGGCAGGTAGTCAATAAGTTCTGTTGAATTAACTTCTTACCTTTTATTACAGAAGACAGTTTCATCTTTGGTTTTACTTTATAAGTTAGAAATATTAGAAATACATGAGGAATTACTTTCAAGTTTGGCCTCTGTCTACCTGATTTAAAGACAATCTGGCAAATTCACTTAATTTTCCATTTGAAAAATTTATATGAAAGTAATTCTATTAGGAACCTTCTCATCTAAGGCATAAATTGACTTAATAGAATATATCCCAAGATCTGAAATTGAACTCAAAGAATTCCTGAGCACACCATTCAGCATATACTCTCAAAGTAAAGAATAAGGAATATGGAGAGAAGAACTATTTTGGCAAGAGATTTGAACCTGAAAGTCCTGATAAGTCAAGTCAAGGAGTCCCTCCTTAAAGTCCTCACATTTGCATATCACTTTGGCTGCTCTCCTTTGTTTAAGTATAAACACATCAATTTCATAAAAACAAACATTGGAGATATAAAAGCCTTTAATATTTTATGATTCAACCAATTTCATTTTTTAGACAAATGAACTGATATTAAGCGATTTGATCTTTTTCATTAAGTTAATGTTCTAGCAGAACTAGGACTAGCATACATGTTAGGACTGAAATATATACACTACCATGTGTAAAACAGATAGCTAGTGGGAACCTGCTATAAAGCACAGGAAGCTCAGCTCGGGTGCTCTGTGATGACCCAGATGGGTGGGTTTGGGGGGGTGGGGGTGGGAGGGAGGTCCAAGGGGGAGGGGATATATGTACAAATATAGCTGATTAACTTCGTTGTACAGCAGAAACTAACACAACATTGTAAAGCAACTATACTCCAATTAAAAAAAAATACAGAACTCCTGATTCCTGAATTAGCGCTCTTTGCCTAAGAGTACATTGACTTATTAGAACTGTCACATCAATAGTTGCTGGGAGGAGCTTGATTTCATGATGTAGAACTGAGTTTAATTGGTACATTAGTTAAAGTAGAACATGTGATCAGATATCTAAACATTCTTTAAGTCTGAAAATTCTTTCTCTGGTGCAGAACATTCTATTTCTTTCCTCCTGCACATTTTATTTCCTACCTAGTATAAGTGTCTGGCATAGATGTTGCTCAAAAATATTTACTGAATAAATAAATGATGAGGATCTGTTGATTTTGTTGCATCATATTTTATGGAGAAGTTCTGAGAAGACATAGAAAACATGGCACACTAATAAGGATCTTTGTGTGATTTCCTTGCTTAGTATTGACAGTACCACAATCTGCAGATAAAGGACAATCCTCAAGTAAAAGAAATATGTGTTTAACAAATGTTCTCTACGTGTGTATGCATTTTTCAAGCAGGTCTACAAAAGTGCATGTTTTCATCTGGGCTCTTCATTTGCTAGGCCCTGACAGTGTCATCTTTCCCTGACATATTCCCTGACTTATTGGGAAAAATGAAGCAGCTACATCAGAGAAGTCTTTGGTCCCTTCTAGCTGTTGCATTCCCTGTGATTCTCATATGCTATGCTTCTAATTAAACTCCTTGATGCTAATTAAAAATGAGACTAGAACAAATGCCACTAGCTGAATCCAGACTCTCTTCCATTAAACTTAGTAAACTCTTCAGGGCTGGGCTTTGGGATTTTTCTCCTAATGAAGATTCTATTGGCACCCACACCCTGTCATGTGTACTTTATCATCAGTCCCATAAAAATAATTCCAGATAGTGGATCAGAAAATACCTGTCTTTTCTAAAGTACTCAAATCAGAAGAATTTTTTTCTGCAGTGCTGCGGCATCCTAATCTGTGGTTTGGCAGATGGTGTGATACAGCATGTAATTTGGCACGCTATGTCTATCAGCCTGTGGTAACCCTTAGGCAGTTTATTTCTGCAGGAAACGATGATGGCAAGGACAACATGTGGTGACCCAGAGAAACATAATCATGTTAACTCTTGACTCTGCAAAAACTTAACGCGTGGCATTGTGATTAGCATTTTCTAAGGATCCAGCATCTATTAAACAGACATTTGTTTGACTGTGTTAGATTGCTTCTGGTTGGTTGGTTCTTTCTTCCATTAAATTTACCAAAGAATGCACTGCAGCGTTTTGAAACTGGAGGTCTGTCAACTGATCAGCATCACCTCTGTGCTTCATGCACTAGTAATTTCAACTCATATTATTTGCTAGTTTTTCTCTTCTCCCCTGCAATTAGAAGACTAGTTTTTGCTTAATATTTTATATTAACTCTCTATGGCATTTTATTTCATTTCAAATAAGATAAGAAATAGTAAGAAGGCAAACTTACAAGGCTTATTTCGTGGCAAGAATGTGTGAGGTAGAAATAGAGATGTGTAAATGTGAATAGCCTGAATAAGGAAACATTAGGTGATAGTTTCTTTTCTATTTTGAAAAAATGAACAATATTTTAAGGTGACTCTTAGTTTTATAAAAAAAATATGAGTCCTATATTTAAAGAACAAAATGTAACACCGTTATTTCTCCATTTTGTTTAAAGGAAGGGGTATATGATCCCCTCCTTTCAGGGGAGGAATATTTGTATAATCAAAGATTTACTATTAATTTAAAACCTTTAAATAAAAGACAAAAAGGTATAACTCATGATTTGTGTGTTACCACTTCTTATTGGAGAGATGATTATTTTTTTCTCTCTCCAAGGCAATATATATAGCAAAATCTTAGAAATGAACAACTTCAAAGCGTTTTTCTCCATATATTCTTCCAGTGAGAAAAATGAAGACTGAACAAATCACTTGAAATAATTAGTCCCCACCATGTGCTTATGGAAGAGTTTGACCTTCAGAACTCACTAAGTCTAAATTGCAATTAATTTGTATATTTTATATAGGAATACAATGCATTTTCATAATCAAAATCTCCTAATAACTTAAACATTTGTAAACAATTAGCTACAAATAAATATGTGGTTAATTACTGTGTAAAATTAAGGCCATAAAAACTTTTAGGCTGAATGGTCAAGTTCTATCAAATATAAGAAGAATTTAAGGAGATACATTTTTGAATTTCTATTCCCAGTCTACTGCAGCGTTATGGGTCTGTGCCTCATTCTTCAATGCCTATTCAGACATTTTCCAAAGGGAATAATATCCTTTCACACTGCCTCCCAGAAGCTAGAGTATGAGCACAATCACACTAGTAGCAGCTTTGACCACAGATCCAGGGTGTGAAAATTTGAAGTGATCCTCAAAAACCTAAGAGGTAAGACATAGTTCTTATCTAACTTTTATTAATTGCAGTGTTGACTTTTATTTCTCCATCATACCAGACACTGTGATGGAAGGCTAAAACATGTAACAGAGTCTTAAGTCTTAATTAGAGTTTATTTCAGAATCCCTAGTTGCTCAAGAGCCTCTGGCCTGGTAAATGTCTTAGCAGGACATTTAGCCTGAGAGCCACACAGTTATCAAAAAATTCCTATTTCATTTCCTTGTCCTCTGATATCAAGTAAGCCCTTATTCATTTTGCCTTTTCTTATTACACCTTCTCAGTAGGGAACTTTGGGAAGTCTATGTCCTAGAGACAGAAGCTCAGGCTTATTTCCTAACTATCTATGGAAAATTAAGAGTTGGCTTTTACATTTTTTCTCTCATGTTACCCAAGCGTAGCCAAGCATAGGCTCCTGCTGAAGGCATTACATTTTTAGACACCACTGAAACGGCAGGGGTCCTTTAGCAGTTATTTGGAATGACTGCAGTGCTTAGGAGTCCTGAGGAATGGCAGAGAGAACCCAGGGATGGCAATGAAAAGCTTCACGGTCAAGTGGTCAAGAAGCTTGAGTAACCAAAGCCAAGCACATAGACAACCATGGTACGAAGTAGAAAATGTGAAATGACAAAAACAAACCTCAAAGTATAATGGGGACTCATAGGCTCAGAAGATTCACAGTCAGACATCTGGTCTAGGTCTTAGAGAATGGCAGAATTTACACCTTTTGAGCCTGGGAGTAAAGATTGTATGTGCTCTGCCTATGGTTTCCACATTTCTTTTAGTCAGCATGCAACTGTCATATTGCTCTAGTGCAGTCCAGGGTGTCAGGTACATTGGATTCTAAAACTGTTAACCGTCTGCCATCTCTTTCCTTTGAAAATTTTTAAATAAAGTAATTCTGGATGATTGAAGTGATAACAGATTTCAAGCCTGCTATAAAATACATGGTTCACTTAAAAAAATAATTCAAAATAATTAACAAATACTTTATTTTTATAATCAAACATAAGTTTTCCCTGGTCTACTATAAAATAAATGTCTAAACAATCAGTGAAAAACCAAATAAGACATCAGTAGAAGGAAATTAGTTACGTTTTTCTTATAATAAGGGTCTTAAAGTCAATAACTTATTAAAATTCTCAGAAAGCTTGATATTTTAAAAATTTATCAAAATTCCTTTTTTTTTAAAGATTCATTTGGCCTATTTATCAGTGCTCCGAGGTGCTTGTTCTGCAGCGACATCTTATGGAGTTGGTTAGCGTGTACAACCATTTAATAATGTCTGGCAGCAGTGATCATTGTTCTTACAGATTTCATACAAATCTGCTTGTGCTTTGAATGTGGAAGTAATTAAACTGATACTATGAGGACTTTTTTTCCTTTTCTGTTGTTGCTTATCTAAAATTTCCTTATCAAGGCAACTGTATGATTTTTAAAGCACTCTAAAATATGTATTGAGATCTGAAATTCTCAGGACATATTTCCAAGCTAGGATAGAAAGGCAGAAGCTGCTGAATAGTGAAATGAGTCAACAGTGAAAGATCACAGTACAGCTGGTGTTTGTTGGCAAGAGTATCCACTTAAATTTTGCAGCAGTGCAAATGCCTCTATTATTATTGGCACTTTTCACTGATTGCGATCACCAGGAGTGGGGGGCAGGGGGGAGAAAAAAGGAAATTGAAGTATTTGAAACTCAGAGAAATAAACTGTGAAATTTCCTTTAGTACATAAATTTAGCTGTTTCTTCTTCCAAGTGTGTTCTTTTGACAGAATAACACACTGTATTAAACTCTAGAAGAGGAAAATTGATTCTGGTTTCATACTTTCATGATTGGATTTACATTCTCAAAAGAGACCTAGATTTGTAATCCAGCTTATAACACCTTTTCACAATCTGCTAGAAGAAAAATAGTTAATCAATGACTTCTACATCACCTCTGAATTAATAATTTTCTACATTTTGTTTCATATTTACTATCAGATATGCTAAAAAGAGAAGATTCACTTAGCGGAAGAAACCTTGCACATAGTAAAATTTCACTCAATGTTCTTTAATATACATTAAAAAAAAAAATCAAAGACCAATATAGGAGTACAAACTCATGCTAAGTAATTTCCATGTGGCTATAGAAAGTAAAGCCATAATAAAGAGGGAAATTATCAAATATATGATGCTGAAAATTCTATCAAATCTTGATCAGCCAGTGAATGATCACTAATTGTATTAAACACCACATTCTACCTGAATAAGAGGAGGAAATTCCATTATGTATTTCAGAGTACATGGTAGCTCTTCTATGCCATTATGATCACTGACAAGTGAAGATCACGGTGAATCTTTGTGTAGCAGCTTGTGATCTTGCTCACATATGAAAATTGCCAATGCACCTGGTTAATTATGATTGTGCCTTAAGGACCCTGGGCATTTTTAAGTGTACCATAAACACTCTGAAAATAATTCGATTTTCAAGGACCATGTGTCAATGACAAGATAAATCTGAGATTCTACATTCCAGAGATCCTCTACAGAATAAGAATTGCACGCCTTTATTTTCCAGGCCCTTCAATTACAGACAAAGCTTACCCTATGACTTAAAACTGTATGCTGCATTATGAGAGACATAGATAACGAACTCTTTTAGATAATGGTTTGTGCCCCACACACAGCTATAAACCAATCAGGTTTACTGCCTTAAAGTGAATATTGGAAGAATTGCTAGAAACACAAAAGTTAAAAGTTGGATTGTGTTTGGTGGTGGTGGAGAATATGATGACTTTGATTTAAGTTATGTGATCTTGAGGTAGCAATCACTTATCCAGATGGACAAGTATAGAAAGCAGTTAGCAACGTGGAACTGAATTTAAGGTATATGTGAGGCATCAGTCATATAGATTTGAGAATACTCCAAAGAGGAGTGTCAGGTAAAGTGCACTGTGGTAAATTCTTAAAGGGCATAATAGAGAAAGGGATGACTGTAACACCCATGGCCCAAATAGTGGACTATGACAGACATGAAATATCTGCTGTGTTTATCTCCTTTGTAAAAGTACCACACCACAAGTTCATTAGTTTGAAGATGATCTATCTCATACTTGAATTAGATTCAGTATCTTATAATAAAAACTTGTTCCAACTCTGAAACATGAAGGTAACTACTGGTAGGAATAGAAGCTCATAAATATTTATGGGCAAAGAGACATCTCAGTATACAGAAAATGAAGTGACTCTACACATGGATGGTAACTGATACCAAGATAAGCATACTATACCCGAGGGGCATATGCCACCAATATGGTATCAATATAAAGGTCTATAGATATTTAAACGTGGAATTTTAATATATACAATAATGTATTCCATTTAAGTATATAATTATGGATAACTAGGAGAATTTGGCTACCTACCATTGTAAAAATCATAAGGAAAAACAAGTTCGCTTAAGAGGGAATATTGGAAATATCTAAAGGATCTGTATCATTGCTTGAATAAAGACAAGGCTTTACCACTAGCTTCTTTCTTAAGGTATAGGTATAGGACATTTTATTTATTTATTTATGTATTTAGAGACGTAATGTAAGATTGAATCAAGTGCAGGAAGATGACAGTGTTTTCTATGCCAAAATATTTTTTTTAAATAAATAGGAAGGCAACTGGAAGCAACACACATAAACTGATGGGTTCCAACATTCTGTTTCTAATTGGCTAATTTCATATTAGCATTTTTACATCTTTTCTTCTGATGTGAATCATCATGGGGGAAGAAAACAAGGCAAATGATTTCCTGGCTGAGAAAAACATCTTTGCTTCATTACATAATTTTAATTTGCTCTGGTTTCTATTCTGAACACTGAGAACTCAATAGAGAAAATGTTGCTTTTTAACACATAACTATGTGCATTTACATAACTATGTACATTTAAAATGTTAAAAAGCCAACTTCCACCCTGTCCCATTTGTCAGATCCTGCTTCCCCAAGCTTTTCAAAGTTGAAGTCTGTGATGCCTGTCAGTGCAGATTCAGTCCTACCAAGTACTGAGATAGTCTTTTCCAGGAAACATAATGTATCAGCACAGTGTCACCTCAGTAGGGCTTAGAGAAAGTCTTGCAGTCAAAGTCATAGTATTTATCTAGGTAGGAGTAAGCCACAAGTACCTGTGAAGTGTCTGATACTAATATTAACACAAGCTCTAATAAGGGCTGCCATTTCATAAGTGTTTATGATTTATGGAAACTCATAGAACATTTTCCTACTGCAGGGCTGAGAGAACAAAAAACCTGAAGTACTAATCCAGTTATGGGGAAAAGTCCCTGGTAACAACTTAAATTTTCAGTTGTTCTCAGGGGGCCTAGACAATGGGAATAAGGGAGAACTGGAAACAGATCAGTCCTCACAGGGACTAACCCTTCAATTCCAATTACTTAATCCTTTACTTGATTAAAATGATTATTGCCCTTAGGCAAACAGGCTGGCAAAAGTAAATTTGATTAAACTTTTAAGGAAGATAACATCATACAGAACCTCAAATTATCTCTACAATTTTACATTTTTAGTGATGGTCACCAATAGAAAAACCAACCAAGCTTAAGAGGAGACAAAAATCACATGACCACAAACAAAAGAGAAACCATGGATAACAGAAAGAGTCCCAAAGGATCCAGATAAAGGCAATGAATCATGAACTTTAAATCAACGAGGCTCAGTGACTTCAAAAATATTAACAAGCAAAAATGAAAACTTTGGAGAACAGGATTCAATAAAAAGAAGCAAATGGAAATTCTACAGTAAAAACTAATATATAAAAACTTGAAATAAGGGTTCAAAGGATGGTGTAACCGCAGATTACACACAGTTGAGAAGAAAATTGGTTAGTTGGTCTGTAGGTCAGAAGAAAATATTCAAGTTGAATAATATAGAAAAAAGGATAAAATACTGAAATAGTATAATATACAGCAAAGAAGTTATCATACTTAAAAATAAAAGAAGTATGACTCTTAAAACTGCTTATTGAATATTTTACTGAACTATACAACTGGTACAATAAGACCAAAAAAAAAAAAATGTGAATTGAGAAAGAAGTCGTAAAACTGTCATTTTCATATGTGACATAAGAACATCATAGGATGCAAAAGAACCTATAATAAGGTCTATAAGTAAGGTATTAGAATTAATACATGCATCATAAAAGTTATTGAATGCAAGGCCAGTAGAAAAAACAATTAAGAAATGGAACTTAAAGTAGCTACCTTTACAATATCATAAAAACATTAAATATTTAAGCATAAATTTAACCGTAAATATACAAAACCTTTACATAGAAAATTTAAAAACAATATTGAGAGAATTTTTTAAAAACAAATAATTGGACAAATCTAAGTTGTGGATTGGACAACTCAATTTTTGAAACAAAATTTTCCCAAACTGATTTGTGGATTCAATACAATCCTAACTAGATTTCCAGCAATTTTTAAATGGAAATCAATATTGATTCAAATTTTATCTAAAAACACAAAGCATAATTGTGCCAGGATAAACTGAAAGAATAAAGTATGAGGACTTAATCTGCTAGGTCTCAAGACTTCATAAGTTCACACCCTAAAGCAGATTTCCCAACCATGTCATGACTGACATCTTGGGTAGAATAATTTGTTTTCAGAGGCTGTCTTGTGAATACAGGATGTTTTCCCACATCTTTATCTTCTACCCACTGTATGCCAGTAGTAACTACTGTCTCCATTTGTCACATACATAAATGTTACTAGATATTGCCAAATGTCCCCGGCCGGGGGGGGGGGGACAAGAATCACCCTTGGTGAAGAACCATTACCCTAGAAATTGTAGGTGTTTATGCAGCAAAAGCCACGTACAAGAATGTTCATAATATTCTTGTTTATGTTCAATGTTTATATTAGTCAAAAAATATAAACAATCCAAAATCCATAAACATTAGAAGGGTTAAAAATTTAAGTATAACTGGATTCCATAAAACCTTTACACTAAGCTAGTTACAATTATCTGTAAATATACAAATATATTGCACAAACATAATATTTAGCAAAATTAACCAGATAAAAAGAATACCTGCTCTCTGACTCCATTTATATAAATTTCAAACACAGGCAAAGCTAATATATAGTCTTTGAAGTCAGTGTAGTGATTATCTTTGTAGAGGAAAGGAGAAAG
The DNA here is from genome assembly GCF_965194805.1 of Balaenoptera borealis. Taxonomy (NCBI): domain Eukaryota; kingdom Metazoa; phylum Chordata; class Mammalia; order Artiodactyla; family Balaenopteridae; genus Balaenoptera; species Balaenoptera borealis. Next base: position 91,553,797 of record NC_138861.1, on the reverse strand, counting down.
AGGTTAGAAATTACAGAAAGGCATTATTGTGTTCTTTGAGCTGCCGCTAATGCTCTCTTTTTAACCTATATTTTTATTATCTTGATTTGTTTTATATTACATCAAGCTTTACAGTTATTATGTGAAGTCCTCTGTATGTATATATGAATTCAATAAAACTAAAAATTTCCAACTCTGTCAACAATAAGAAAGTAAAGAAGAAAAAACATAGAATAGGTGGGGCAAAGAAAATTCAAAGAAAAAATTATAGATATATACATAAATACGGCAGTAATTGCATTAAATGTACCAGAACTAAATTTATCAGTTAAAACCAAGTTTGTTATATTTAAGTAGTAAAACATGTAGTTTATACAAATGACACATCTAAAATAGCTGAGAATATATATATATGTTAAAGTGAAAAAATGAAAAAAGAGGTCAAATGGCATTAGAAAAAGCTAGTGCAGGTTAGGTCTTAAGACAGAGAGCATTAATAGAGTGCTACATACTACAAAATAATAGCATTCAGTTTATGAGAAAAATATAAAAATTTTAATGAATTTGGATTATGTAAAGCAAAGATTGAGAAAAGTACAAGGAAAAATAGACGAATCCACAATTGTCTGAGTAATTGAATGATAAAAGATCAGTAAAAACAGAATATGAACAACACAAGTGACAACTATAATGCACTAGATATATAGAGAGAGAACGTTGCACCCATGAACTGCAGAATATATATTCATTTCCAGCATACATGGTACCTTATGCAAATAACCCTCATGGTATTATTCAGTGAAGAAATGGGAACTATGATGGATGACCACATAGGGTAAATTTTTTTAACAATGCTTTTTAGAAGTTTTTGTATGGATAAAATCTACACTTGTATGTAAAATTTCTAGTTTTTAGGACATACTAGGTATTCAATAATTGTTGCTTTCCTTTCTTTTAATACCACATTTGTATTTGCCTATATTTGTGTATACCTCTGTGTTGGCAATGAAGACACGAAGCTTGATTCCAATCAGCAAAATTTTTAATCTATTCGACTTGAACTTCTTATGATTATTTTATGATCTTTATGGTTGAAGTAGGTTTTCTCTTTTGGACCTCAAAAGCAGGTTTTATATGCCTTATCTTATAATTATCATTTCCTTTCTGTTCCATGGTCATGGTTTGTTCATGCTTAAAATTAGGCTTGGCAAATCCATATGTATCTTCTTTGTATTTGTTATCACAGCTTACTTCTGTTTCCTTCATTATGCTGTAGTGAAAATAATGCAGGTCACAGATTCAGAATACACAGGTTTGCATCCTGGTTCTACCAATAGCTAAGTCTGCTCCCTCATCCCGATAATATACTGTTGTTATAAGGATTAGAAGAGATCACACCTGTTAAATTGTGTCTTGTCAATTATAAAGCCATACCAAAGTAAGGTTACTAACTTTTGCTATCAGAGTCTGTATCTACCTGTAGGAGTATGGCTGTCAAAAGCAAACTCCACTTCTGTAACTATGACTAGATTGGATTAGTCTTTATGGGGAAATAAAGGAATTACTCAAAATAATTAGCCCTTTTGAATTTGTATCATTATTACTATTTTGAGATATTGATATTAAAATTTGAGAGGCTTAATGGGTTGCCAAATGTCTGAAGATGGCATTTTTTCCATTTAATTATGTTTATGACATAAATATAAGAATTTAGTGTCTTATGACAAATACCAGAGTGGTAATTGGAATGAGATTCACATCTTTGAATTTAATCATTTGATCTCTACCCACAAGTAATGTAGACATAGATATTTATTATATATTAAGATAATATCAACAGCTAAGATGTATACTGGCATCACTGAATACTCTGCCACTTGCCAGTAATGGCTATATTCTTGTGGTGCTTGCTTCTTGGTCAAAAAGATAAATTATGAGGACTCTCTTTATATGTAGAATGCATCTGTAGTTTAGAAGAATGCTGGCCAATAGGATTAAAATGATTCTAAGTTGTGAAATTCCACAATGAATTTCTCCAGCAAAAACTATCCAGTTTTTGAAATAATGTACACTTAATATTCCTTTATGTAACCCATTCTTTCAAAAATGTATGCTCAAATCTTAACATTAAGGAAATAAGCTAAAAGTCCTTTTCCTTGAAATAAAATAAGTTGTATTTTAAACAAATGATCCACTGACCTGTTTACCAACTTGTTTCTAACGCTCACAAGACTCATTTTGACCACTGTTACAGTACATGGCTAAAAACTAGCAAAACTTATTATTTTATGTCCTCATCCCTATTTCCAGCTCTGCTCCTGTCTTTTTTCCTATCAGTTTATAGACGGAGAGAGAGAAAAATGACTCAAAATTTTTTCACCCTATGTTTTATGTTTTCTGGGAACTAGACATAGGAGCCTCTGTGGCCTCAGGGATAGCTTAATGACAATAATGACAATAAGTACTGAAGGCAGAAGCTTGGGAAATTTTATGACTACACGACCTTCCCCGTGTGGTATGAATCAAGCAAAAACCCAGGTAAAGTTAGAGACTTTCACAAAGATTTTACTAGCCAAATTTACTCTCCAAATAGCATCCCCTCTTCATTGTAACTGCACTGAGCACTCTGAAAGGGTAGGGATCAGCATTTGCAAGAACATGAAAAAAATCACCTCTTCATCATTTTTTTGTCTTTGATCCTGGTGCCTCTCCCCCCTTTTTTACACTGGAATTTTATATTCTTTATCATTTGGATTTATAGAAATCATGGCACTTGGATCCCTCCCTCATGGCCAGCTTCCAGAAATATTGAGGATCAACTACAACTGACAAGTACAACAGGGAAACATGAAAACCTAGGTTGGTTCACTAGGAAACACAATGCTGAAGGAAGAGCTAACCTTGTGTATTACAGAATGAGAGGGAGCTGGACTGCTGTTTAATTTTGGAATATGTATAGTTGGATTCTATCAATAGATGCTTATCTGATGAACCAAGAAGACTCTCTATTATACCAAGGCCATAAAAATGATAATAAAAATAATAACTTGTGAGCATGGTACTCTTTTTTTTTTTTTTTTTTTTTTTTGGCTGTGTTGGGTCTTCGTTTCTGTGCGAGGGCTTTCTCCAGTTGCGGAGAGCGGGGGCCACTCTTCATAGCGGTGCGCGGGCCTCTCACTGTCACGGCCTCTCCCGTTGCGGAGTGCGGGCTCCAGACGCGCAGGCTCAGTAGCTGTGGCTCACGGGCCTAGTCGCTCCGCGGCATGTGGGATCTTCCCAGACCAGGGCTGGAACCCGTGTCCCCTGCATTGGCAGGCAGATTCTCAACCACTGCGCCACCAGGGAAGCCCCCGAGCATGGTACTCTTTTAGGCCCTTGCAGCATGGTATAACAGAAAAAAAAAAACACTGAGATGAAATGGGAGACAGAAGTTCTATTATCAGCCTAACCTTAAACATGCCATATGACCTGGGAAAGTCACTTAATCTTTATGAACTATAACTATACCAGTAAAATGAAGTCAGGGTAAGGACTGGGCAAATTCCTGGGATCTAAAAGTCAAAACACTTACCAACTTCTCTTTCCCCTTACAAGTTGGCACTCCGTTTTATACTTTATCTTTTCCACCACTTTTACTGGAGAATTATCTGGGCTTTATCACTGCATTTTCTCTTCATTTGTTTCTTCCTCATCCCTTGCAATGTGAATTATTCCACTTCACTGAAACTGTATTCCTGATAGTGCTCCATGAAACCTTCCCCAGGATCCTCAGATGATTTTTAATTTGGGCTTGAAAGCCATTTTTTAAATTCAGTGATTCCTTTTGATACACCCTATCCTTCATTTTACACATATTCACTATTATATTTTAAGCAGCTTTGACTACAGCTTGATTACTTACCTTTATCACTCCCACATCTCCTAGAAATGTGGCTGGCATAAATAATTATTTGTTGAATTGTTACTGTTGGACTCTGTGGGTCTTACTCTTTGGACAATTGGGCTTGAGTGGTACATGCATAACCTTAATAATAATAATAAAAGTTATTTCATTTATATAATAAATATGTTCTCTACATAATATGTTCTATGGCTTATTCAAATTTCCTAGCATTCTACTTATTTGGAAGAAATGTAAAGTGGTCATTATATTAGAGATCACTAACTCTGTGTATTATGGTACCGTATAATATAGCTTCTACTAAAGACTCAACTATTCTATTTAATATTCAAAGAAATACTTGGCATACCAATATCAGGAAATAAAAAAGAAGTGCTGAAACGCAAAAGAATGGCATATATTTTTAATGTACTTACATGGTGGGAAAGGTGTGTCAATTAACTATCAGAAATGAATGCAATTCTTTAATTATAAAAGTGATAGCTATTTAGCTAATCTCACTCAAGTTTCACTCAAAACACCTGTATATACTTTTAAGACGACAGTAGGATGAAAGTTAGGATTAAAAACATTTGTATTACATTCATATCAATTTAAAAAATGATGGGATCAAATTTGAAAACATAGTTATATTGTATGCACATGCCTACCTCCAAAAAAGGAATGGAAAAGGCTTTTGACTCCTGTTTTTAGCATTTAGCTTATATATTCATTGGAGTTAGCTGGGTTTGACTGGATCCTCTGAGAAACAGATGCCAAGAAGAAAGTACTTTTCAAATTATTTCTTGGAGAATATGTCCATGAAGGCAAAAGGGGAGAGAGCATGTGCAGACAGGCAGAGGCTTCTGAGTCAGGTCTGATACCTGTGAAAGGAAAATGGGAAGCAAGGGGGATCATGTAGGCAGCAGCCAAAGGCTGCAGTGCAGCTCTGAGGAAGTCTCACCCAGACAGATGAGAGTGCAGAGCCAAGATTTCTCATGAGAGGAGCCCCATATTTGGCAGGAGTGGTCACACTCTAGTGCCCCATGGTGCTCAGTCATTGGCTAGAAGCTGCCTGGGCATGGCCTTGACATGAATGCTCTGGCAGATCTTAAGGTGCAGAAGCTAGAGACTTTTTGGAGGGAACAGCAGTTTTTCTCTAAGGACCTTCTGAGCAATGCACCCCCATGACTGCCACAGCAGAAAATCACAAATCTAATATGTGACAAACGTGTTCTGATCTGTTCAGAATCATGCCGTCTCTGTACACATCAGTTTTTCTGGCTACATGAATTCATGAAAGAAAATAAATCTCTGGGTATGTGATGCTAATGGATCATAGATGGAAATGACTGTTGGTACTTTGTGGTCTGGATGTGTCAACAGAGAAATTGCATATGGGCAGGAATAAAGCAGAAAATTCCGGCACAATCTTCCTGTCATGTGATTGACTCTGGAAAGCACTGTATCTGTCAGAGAATAACTAAACAACTTAAGAATCCTTAGCAAAAGCCAGAGAATATTTTCATTCCTAGAGGGAGACAGTTATTAACTCAGAGTCAAGAAGAGGCCAAGTAGGAGAAAGAACTTAGGTTGCACACAGCACTTAGAATAAAACCCAAGCACTTCACCTTGGCCTACACTTCCTTTCATTTTTGCCTATGTTTCATTATGTTTCATTTTTTCCCTTAAAATAAGCAGTTGAAAGCCACTCTGTTTTGATTTTGTTTTTACTTTCTCAAAAACTGGAAGCTTTTTCCTACCCTAGAGACTTTGCACAAGTGTCTCCTGTCCAGAATATCTTCCCAAGGCTTTCCACTGTGGCTGGCTCCTTCCCATCAAATGGATCTCTGAGACCTGCCTTGAACACCCTCTGTAAGGAGATACCCCACACTCCTTGACTTCATCACAGTGACATGCGAGCATCCTTCATAATGATTTGTATGATACAGTTGTACATGTACATATTATTTTTACACAGGACTTTACAATCCATTAGGGCAGTGACAATATGGTTTTGTACACTTACTACACAAAGTCATAGCATAGCAATACATATTTGTTGAAGAATTATTTAATGGACTAACGAATGGCTATGTATATCAACATTTTTGATATGCATCACAAAATTCAGAACACTGCCCTTCAAAAAGGTTGTAAAATTTTATATTCCTCGCATCAGTTTATGAGAGCAAACGTTTCCCTCTTCTTCTTTAACAAGGATTTTATGACTTAAAAGAATTGTTCAAATAAGTGAAAACAGCATTCATTGTTTTTTAAATTTATGTTGAATTCTATTCAGGTTGAACATTATCTCAAGTGTGGTAACATTTTTATTTCTTCTATTGTAAACTACCTGTTCATGTTTTTTCCCTATTTTTTGGATATACCCAAAAATATATATCCAGACTGGATAATTTAAATGAAATATGTCTATAAAATTCATATAAAACCATAAGAAAGAAAGAATGAGCATTCTGTGATGTGGAAAACTATCCATGACATATTGAGATAGGACTTGATTATTATTCAGAAAGGAAGAGATAAACCCATCAACCCAGCCCTCCCATAAAAACATGTTCTTCTGAAATTTTTAAAATATCTGAGTACATGTGATGCATGCTTAAATTTCAGTATTATCCAGTGGACAACACTATCTTACTTAAATGATTGAACTGAAATGGTTTTCTGTATTGTTGTGGAAAACAAAACAAAGAAAAATAATTCTATGTAAAGCAATGATACATGTAAATAATGAGTAGGTTGCTTAAAGCAATAATGTGAAAAGTGCTTACATTTTTCTGGGCTTTGGCTTCCTTCTTTGAACTTTTAAATTCAGCTGGTTTCTTCTCCAGGCTTCCTGCCCCAATTACCTGCTAAACTTAGCCCAGAATTTCATTCACTCACCTCAAGATGGGTAACTTATTCTCATTCTTAGTCCTGAAATTTTTGAATCCTTGATAAATTGAGATTAAAAACATATTTACAGCTTGTGTCTTAAAATTTTGTTTTACTTTGAGGCAGGCTGTCCTCTTTACAAAGCCACCGTCAATATATGCTCTGTAGCAGGGGTTTCAAAATGTGGTCTGTGGCCCCCTTGGGTTCCTGGAGCCTCTTTTAGAAGATCTTGAAGTTAAAACATTTTCTATATCTAGACTAAGAATCTCTTTGCCTGTTTTTATTCTCTTACACTGTGTTGCAATTTACACTGACTGGACAAAAGCAATGGTGTGTAAATCCACGGCATCTTAGCATAAATCAAGGCATAGTCATCAAGCTGTATGAGCCATCATTGTGTTCTTCACCATCACACACACATACACACACACACACACCCCAATAACATGCCAGTTTCATTTAAGAATGTTCTTGATGAATTCTTAAGAAGTGTTACTTTGATTAATTCTTAACCTTTGAGTATATATATACGTTCTGGATGATAAGTGGGAAGTATGCAAACAGCACTTTTGCTACAAACTTGATGGCTGCCCAAAAAAAAATCACTTGTGCAATTATTTGAGTTGTAAACTGAACTAGCTGCTTCTTTCGTAGAATAGATATTTCCTTGAAAAGATTATTAACAAATTATTCAGGCTTGGATATGGGACAGATATTATATCAAATTAATGAAATGAGCCTACAATTCCAGTAAACAAATGAGAATTTGTTGCCAATGATAAAATTAAAGCTTCGTATCAACCAATATGAGCTTGACATCTTCCCACATGTAAAGATTTTTCTGATGAGGTCAGTGGCAATATTAATGAAAGTGATATTTTGATATTACATAATGAAATGTGCCAACATTTGAAAGGTCTGCATAACTTACTGAACAAATATTTTCAAGATGACCAATACATAATATCACAAAATAATGATAGACACAAGGTCTATTCTAAGTGCATGATAAGCCAATAGATTTTAGTATGCAAAAGTATGAAAAGTTCATTGATATGAGTTCCAGACTTTACATTAAATCTAAATTTTAATATTGTTGGTATTTAGCATAGTATCGAAGAAGAATATCTTTTATCTAAAAAAAGCAATCATAATATCTCTTTCTTTCCCAAATACATATATATGTGAATGTATTTTCCTCCTATACTTCAATCCAAACAACATATCACAGATTGAATACAAAAGCACATACGAGAATTCAGTTGTCTTCTATTGAACCAGATAAAAATTTGCAAAAGTGTAAAACAGTGTCACTCTTCTCACTACTTTTATGTGTTGTAAAATATGGTTGTTTTGTTTAAAAAAGACGTTAGAATGAGTTTATTGTTGTTACTTTAAAATAAATACATAATTCTAAATCTTCTTAGTTTTAATTTTAAACCAGTAAATATTAATATGTATAGTTCACATGAATAGATGTGTAAGAATGTAAGTTTTACGTGTGTAAATTTTGTTGTGAGACAAAAAGTGTGAGGACTGCTGTGCCAAAGAATTCCCTCCAGTCACTACCCCCACTCTAGCCAGCTATACATACAGAGCTCTACTTTGGGCAAAATTAGATAATTGTATATTTTGTTTCTACTTCTCAATCTAGATTGGGTTTGTCTTACTTCTTTCCCATCTTCCAGCATTGTCTAGCATAGTCTGAGACTAGATAAGTAAATCTGCCTGTTTCCTGGGAAAAAAAGTATTAGGAATCAAACTTCTGTAGATATATAAAGGTCTATATATAAACAAACGTGATAAATGTCTTTGAGCTTTGTCAACAGGCCTTTGTCTATCTCTCAAGTGATTAGGAACTTAAGTGAGAAAAGGGTATGCTGGTGATTGAGTCAGGTTGTGCCCCAACATCTGTCACATTAGTTGGGAATATTGATAAGTAATTGGGAGAACAAAACATAGATGGAAGTGTTGAGGTTTCCTTCTAGTGTAGCCAACATACATAGTTGGGAATTAGTGGCCCCATTGTGAGCATAGTTCTTGAGGGTCTTCGATCTGTGTATTCTGCTGGTTAGTATGTTATACAATATGATAATTTTTAACTCCCAAGGCTTTGGCATGTGACTCTAAATCTAAAATCATATAGAACCTGTTCTTGTCAACCTGGGACTAATTATAAAAATTCTATTTATGGGCTGATGTCTGTTTTATTATGGGTTGTGTAGACCTGAAGCAAGTGCATGGACCTCAAAAAATACATGGTTTTCAATAAAGTACAGGGACTTAGCAACAGTGACCCTCAGGATGCCAGTTGTTGCAGCTTGACCTCAGCAAGAAAGGTGCTGGCCTTGCTAGCCAAGTCCACCTTATAGAGAGACACACATTTCTGAAGGGACTTCAGGGTCCAGACTGCTGCAGCTTAACCTTGAACTTCACAGGTTCAGCTTTTCCTGGTTTTGGCAATGATTCTATTATATAAAAAATAATGTCTCTGCATATACAGTCTTTTAGATGTGAGAAAAACAAAACAAATAGATACTTCTTTTCCTGTGTTCTTTAGCTACATTCCATCCTGGACTTTAAACTGTGCAGTACTGATTTTGATGCATGCTTATAAAGCTTCTAGCTCTAAATTGTCTGTGCCAAGCATAGGTGGGCAGTACTACATCAGATACCCAAATTATGTTTCTTTTTCTAAATGTCGTTTTAAGTGCCTTGAGGTCAAGAGAAAAAATTCTAAGGAAATTAATGTATCTTATTCTTCAGCTCAAGAGGCAACATCTTACTATACAATCTCAAGTTGACTGTGAAATTTAATTACTTTCGCCTTCTCTGTGGCTTGGTGTTTTTGTGATGCACCTTGGCCCCATGGATGCAAGAGCAGTATATTTAATGAATCAACATTTTAAAAGAATATATTTCTTAATATAAAGGCTGTATGTCCTTTCTTTGGTAAATATGCAGAAACAACTCAATAAATTTTATTTAAAATTCAGAGTGAAAAGGCAATTTTGAAGGCCTCTAACAACTTGAGGTTCTCTGTATCTAGGACACAGGTTTGAGGGAGGTGTCTATGTCCATGATTGAGGAAAAGAGGTGGAGTAGTATCAGTTGAGGGATGTCAGTCTGAAAATAACAGAAGGTGATGAAAGGCAGTGAACAGTAGCTGTGTGAAGTCTGGAGCAACATTTCTGATGGGAATGACTAAGTATGAATTTGTGAAATTAGATATTGTTTTCTTGGGAATATCAGAAATATCTTAATAGGAAAACCTAGCAAACCAAATACCCTGCAATAAATTATTCATTGAATACTTTACATGTGCCACATGTGCCCTAAGCTCTGAGCTGTACAGAAATGAAGTGGACAGACAAAGGCCCTATCCTTAAGGAATTTATATTCTCATTTGTAAATTCCATAGTTAAATAGGATGGAGTTTTGAAAAGTCATAAATGGGACATTTATTGGAAATATTAATGATCAAAGTTGGAGAGGGTGTGGAGAAAAGGGAAACCTCTTGCACTGTTGGTGGGAATGTAAATTGATACAGCCACTGTGGAGAACAGTATGGAGGTTCTTTAAAAAACTAAAAATAGAACTACCATATGACCCAGCAATCCCACTGCTGGGCATATACCCTGAGAAAACCATAATTCAAAAAGAGTCATGTACCACAATGTTCATTGCAGCTCTATTTACAATAGCCAGGACATGGAAGCAACCTAGGTGTCTATCAACAGATGAATGAATAAAGAAGACGTGGCATATATATACAATGGAATATTACTCAGCCATAAAAAGAAATGAAATTGAGTTATCTGTAGTGAGGTGGATGGATCTAGAGTCTGTCATACAGAGTGAAGTAAGTCAGAAAGAAAAACAAATACCATATGCTACCACATATATATGGAATCTAAAAAAAAAAAAAAAAAAAAAAATGGTTCTGATGAACCTAAGGGCAGGACAGGAATAAAGACACAGACGTAGAGAATGGACTTGAGGACACGGGGAGGGGAAAGGGTAAGCTGGGACAAAGTGAGAGGGTAGCATTGGCATATGTACACTACTAAATGTAAAGTAGATAGCTAGTGGTAAGCAGCTGCATGGCACAAGGAGATCAGCTCGGTGCTTTGTGACCACCTAGAGGGGCGGGATAGAGAGAGTGGGAGGGAGACGCAAGAGGGAGACGATGTGGAGATATATGTATACATATAGCTGATTCACTTTGTTATACAGCAGAAACTAACACAACATTGTAAAGCAATTATACTCTAATAAAGATGTTAAAGTAAATAAATGCATAAATAAATACATAAATAATTTTTTTTTTAAAGTTTGGTGACCAAAGGAAAATGGAAACAAACGGTAAAAGAGAGATTAGGGTATGTGGTCAAAGTCAGCCTCCTGGTGAGCACTTATTAGAGCGTATGAAGGGCCCGTCACTGTGGGAAACTGATCTTCAGGTTGCTACTTCTCTAGGGCACCATCTCTTAAGCTCATAATATTCTAAAATCATATTCCTATATAAAAAGAAAGAAAAAAAGTGGCAGACTGCCATTCTGCATTCAGAAAAATATAGAATTGGAGTTACCATTATCCCTATAGACTATGTTATGGCAGGCTTAAATCTTGTGGAGTTTAATTTCCAATCAAAGGAATATCTATGGAGCATGTACTCTATGAAAAGCACTGTGCATGTCTCTAAGAACACAACATTGATAAGATGTTTTATCTGTCCTCAAAGAGCTCAGAGTATGATGGGAAGGGAAAAGGGTAGACACAATTTCTAACAATATGTTAAATATTATGATAGAGGTCTAGAGAAGATGCTAGAGTAGAGTCTTAATTGTATGCATCGTATTTTCCAAATTACTATAGTTAAAGGCAGAGGTAGTAGTATGAATATTTCATATCAGGTAAGGGATAAGCATTGACCAATCAGAATGGATTTGTCGACAACCACTAAGGACATCCTGGGACAAACCTGACGCATGTCAACCCTGATTTTGAGCCGTGTGCTACCACGGCTTATTGTTTGCCAGAAATAATAAGGCCTTGAGCCCAGTACCAGTGAGCTATATATTCTATTCTATTCTATTCTTTATTACTGTAACTAAAGGAAATGCTAAGCCAAAGAAGGTGATAGACAAATATCCATCAGCTCTGAAAGATGGGTATAAATTGGTGATGCTGACCCTACCAGATAGCAGTGTCTTCTGTGTTGTGTGATGCTGAGGATTCCATTGTATTTAAACTCCTGTAACCCATCAAACAGGTGAAAAAGAGCATAGCTTATTGCCAAAACATTATGCCTCACCGTTTTCACCTCTTCAATTATTAGTTGTCCAGAGATAATGTTATTAATCATAATAATTATCACATTTGAATTATACTTTTTTCAGTGTATAACTTAAATAAATATGACTTTGTTGTGTGTACCATCTGATTTTAAAACATTATTAAGGGATTTCCAAGGAAATACAATAGGAAACAATTCCAGCCACAAGCAAATCATCTGAAACACAAGCACTTTAAATATCGAATCACTAATACTTTATCAAGTTCCCCTGCATCTTCTCTCTCCTGGAAACTTGGCTGGTTTGTTTGCTTGTTGACTTTGCTTCATAACATGCAACTAATAGAGCTTGGATTCATAACCTGACTCCACCGTTATCAACTGAATAACTACGTAGTTACATACTTCTGTTGCTTGACTAATATGTGCTTCATATTAGAAGCTGGGGATAGTGGCATCAAAATTAGAAATGTCTTGCTATTAAAAAAGACAAGGCTCTCAGTGTATGCGTGGTTTGTAGTGTCAAATAAATAGTAGCTAAAAATTGTAACTAAGGCTTTTTTAAAGAGCTTTTTTCAAGGATTTAAAGAATGGGGCTCACCAAAATTGTTTGCATTTGTTAGCATTCAGTATTTCTTAGATTTAATTTATTTCTGCAACATATACAATTGTTCTAACGAGGAAAAATTACTCAGAGCTTACCACTTGAAGGCTTGTTGTGAACACAAAAAAATAATTCATTTACCTTAGGAGAGATCGTGAAGATTAATGAGTTGTTTCTTTGGGTTCAAGTTTTCCACATGCACGGAGTTCACTATGGTGATGTAATTAATTTCACAACACCAGGGTTTTGTCATCCAACATTCCTGTGCCATGCAGCTATGATAAGTATTCTTTAATTAAACCTCAAAATTTGCCGCTGTTGTTACATAGTAAAGCTGGAGCACAGGTATACCTCTGTGGACCACAAAGGTTTTAATATGCAGCTGGGGAAGCTTAGTAATAGAATGTTTACATGAAAGCCTTCTGAGTTGGTGTCCAAAGTTCTTAAAACTTTTAATAAGTACTTATATCTAAAGAAACAAAAATAACAGGGGGTGCTTAATGAGCTTGTGTTTGTGGTTATAACTTAAGAAGGACAACAGAGTATGCTTCTGGGCTAAGGAGGGAAGAAGAACCTTTCGTGGTTCTCCTGGGCTCCCAGCTTTAGAACTGGCAGGCTCCTAGAGAATTACTTTTCTGTGAATACAGCTGAAAATAATCTTTCTCTTAGGACTTGGGGTACAAAAAGAAAAACAGACCAAATAAGGTTGGTTTAGTGTGATGCTCATTATTCCAGCTCTATAAAATTAGGAAGTATTTAGTCTCTGTCTGGCTTGAACTGTTTCAGTGGGTGATTCAATCATAGCTCAGAAACAAAATAAATATGTATATTTATTCAAAGGTTCAAAGTGATAAGTGTGGTTTGTTTTGTCCTTTGATTCAGGATTTGGTTCAAATTTGTATTAGTGACTTGATAAAAATTAGGGTGAAGAAGTACAATCTAGTGCAATGGGTAATAGCTCAGGTTCCTGTCCCCATCACTTATCACCTATGTAATCTTAGATAAGATACTATATATCTCTTAATTTTGGTTTCTTTATCTTTATAATGGGATTAACGGTCATATTTATTTCACAGAGTTGCTATGAATATTGAAAGAAATAACAAAAAGTGCTTATAAGCTGGGCACATAGCAAGCATTCTATAAATGGTAGTGATAATCATGTAAAACTTTACTAATGGTAAGAGTGGTGAGTGGGGATAGAACTAAGGTGAACTACAGAAAACTTTCTGTAGCAATGTGTTATAATGAGAACATGGTCAGATCTGTTAAAAGGTTGTATTTCTATCCAAGATACTCTGGAGAAAGACAGAATGAAAGCCAGCCTTTTCTGTTCTCACACTCCTGTTTCCTTGCCTCAGAGCACTGTTGCTACATAGAGTTAGGATCCTTGAGGGGAATTACACTGGAAAAAAGTGAGAGATACACAGCTGGTTGGTTGTCAGGTTGGAGGGGTACAATGTGATTAATGGCAAAAATGCCAGAGGATAAATTTCAGTTGCTTCTGAGAGCCCAGGGAAAAGATCAGATTTCTGCAGGCCCCTGAAATATTAGGGGATCTATGGTACCCTCTCTGACTGGTATAGTATCTTGTATCTAAGACAAAAATACTTATATCCAAACTAAATAAAGTATTTTGAATAAGGAGACTTTCCAAGTGAACCTTCTCTTGTAAAAAGGAGGTGAAATAATTTTTTGTGTAAACTGTCCTTAGATATTCTTGAGAGACTATCATTCACGCAGCCCTCCTGGCTTTTATATGGAAATTATTGTCTTGATGCCAATCTGGCTCGAAATAAGGACCTAGGTAATTGGGCACATGTCTACTCCATAGTTAGGAGAGGGCATAGTGATACAGACAGTGGAATGGAGGTTATTTTTTTTTCCAAGTCCCATGGTTCACTGATAAAAGAGCATAGCAGAGTAATCTATTGAGATATTAAATCACATTGTGTTCCATATGGCTGTAGGAGATGAGAACACACGAGACATGCACCTCATAACATATACTGGGCTTCTGTCTTCCCTACCCAATATGCTAACACCAGGCTATAATTTTTGAAAATTTAAATCTATTGAGAAAAATAATGCCTTGAGAATATCTGCAAAAACTGAAAATAAAAAAAATTCAAAATGTAAATTCTGGACCCAAACAAAAACACAGTAAAAACAGTTAAGATCTCAGCAGTTGGATTTATCTGCAGGTTAAATATAGCTGAAACATGAATTAGAGTACTACAAGAAAGATATACAGGTAAAATGAAGAAAGGAGAGACAAAAGAATGAGGCTGGGAGTAAGATTAAGAGACATAAAAGACAGAATGAAACGGCACAACATACATAGAATTGGGGTCCTAGATCAAGACTTGCAAATAATAAAAGTTCAAAAATTATATGTTGGATTAACGAATGAATGAATGAAGTAGCAAAGATATACTATGAATCGCTATTCAACAAATATTTGTTAAATATTTATTTTACTTTGCTAATGAGTGATTCAAGGATATATGAGGCAGTTCTTTGGTCACAAAAAAAACTTAAAATTCAAAATAAAGCAAAATATTATCATACTTAGAATGTTTCAGAATGATCATGGGTACTATAGGAAGCTAACTGAGGGTATGAGATAGGTTCATAAAGCCTCTGCCTTTATACTTGCTCTAAGAACAGTTTATCTGATCATTACACTTTTTATGTATTCTGTTTTGTGCCAGTGTCCTGACTATTAATAACATCTTTATGGAGAAAGATAATATTGATAACTCCATAGAGTAGGTATAAGAAATACTACCTCAATAGAAAAGAGTATCAATTTTATTCAGGAGTACTTTTAAAGTAAATCATATTGTTATTTAAATGAAGTTAATAAGAACTATTTAATTTATTATAGAAATGTTTATTCCCCCAATAAAAACAACCTCTAAAAAGTTAACATTATTTTCAACTGAATGCCTGAATGGTATTCATGACTGATGATTTTAATCCAGAATTTATTTTCTCATGAAGCATACGATTTTTAACCCCACTTTCAGATCAATAGGGCAATACGTCACTTCCAAACAGTACTGAATTTGAAGTTTGGACTACTATCATGTTGCAGTAAAACTCCCATCGACTAATCGCTGCCTTTTCCCCATTCCTATTCCTTTTCCAAAGTATATATAGAAAAGCATATGCTCAGCTGGTTTCCTCAAATCCAATCCCTCAGGCAGAAAGACAAGTTGGTCTGAATTATTTTTTTTCTCCTTTTGCCTCACTCTCTTATGACCTGACTCTTCATGCCTGAAAATAGATCAGAGAGTGTATTAAATTAACTTGTGCTATTTTATTGCTGACTGCTTCAGGAAATAAATTATCAAAGCTGAAGTAAACTTATTTTCTTCCTCTTCTTTCCTTAATATCCTTAAGGAAAACTTCTTGGACTATGACTTCAGATGGAAGGGCTTTAAACTCCAGAATTGACTTTAAACTTTATTTTGAGATGAGCATCAATCACTAATTAACAGTACTTGGCTCATTGGTTTGGTAACACTTCCAATTAACTACCATTATTGAAGACTCAACATGTACCAGGCACTTACTGCTACTTCTTTTGATATACTTATTGACATTCATGTCTTTTAATTTGCATTACAATGCCCTATATAACATTTCAGGGTCCTTAAAATATTTTACCACCAGAAGAGATGGAGAATCAGAGTATCATAGCTTCTAGGTGGTGGGACAAAGAATTAAGAAATATGGTGTTAAAAGGGAGCTTAGGGCTTCCCTGGTGGCGCAGTGGTTGAGAATCTGCCTGCCAATGCAGGGAACACGGGTTCGAGCCCTGGTCTGGGAAGATCCCACATGCCGCGGAGCAACTGGGCCCGTGAGCCACAATTGCTGAGTCTGCGCGTCTGGAGCCTGTGCTCCGCAACAAGAGAGGCCGCGACAGTGAGAGGCCCGCGCACTGCGATGAAGAGTGGCCCCCACTCGCCGCAACTAGAGAAAGCCCTCGCACAGAAACGAAGACCCAACACAGCCATAAATAAATAAATAAATAAATTTAAAAAAAAAAAAAAAAAAAAAGGGAGCTTAGCTTTCAGTGAAATTCTCTCATTTTTACTGAGGAGAATAGTGAAATAAATAGCTCATAAAGTGAAATAAAATTATAAAAAAAATTGTACTATGATCAGTCATGGATACAAAATTCTGCACGGTGTTAATCCCTGCATCCTTTGGGTTCTCTCTGTTTCTGGTACATATTTTTTATTGTTTATTACATGCACTTATTCTTTCAACCAACATTTATGAGGGCTTCTTCTGTGCCAGATACTGTTCTAGGCTTTGGGGACACAATGGTGAGGAAAAATAAAAGTATTTTTTATCATCTGGAGTTTATACTCTGGTAGGGGAGACAGACAGTAACAAAACATATTCATTAATTGTATAGAAGAAGAGGCACAGTAACCATGAAATAATGCAGCATAAACTTTAGGACCCCTCACTTATGTTGACCCATTCCAAGATGTGGGAGGGGCACTACCAATATATGTCACGTGGTCATATCATTTTGTAAAATTTGTGAATTAAGCCAATTTTGTGACAATTGGTTAAGACTATTACATCTTTCTGCTTCAACTTTTCTGCTTGTCACACTTAGACAGGTGGTAGCATTCTTTACTTCCAACTAATGTGAAGTTGAGTAAAGGCTACATCACATTACAAATAAAAACTTCTGTTCATCAAAAAACTGCTTTAGAGATTAAAATACAAGTAAATACAAGTACATTTAAAGATACAGTGCAAATTCACATACAAGAAAAATACAAGTACTTTTAAAAACAAGCAAAAATTATATAAAGCTTTATAGATACATAGATGTAAAAAGAAAGACTGATAGATGATAGAGAAATATATAAAATAAAAGAGAGTCTAATAGAAAAGTCATTAAGAGACTTGAACAAGAATATTACAAGAGAATCTCACCAAATTATCAATAAAATTATGAAATTATGATCAGCTTCTCCAGTAATCAGTAAAATGTAAATTAAAATGAAAATTAAGTACCCTTACATACACAACACAATTGCTAATACTTAAAAAAATGTGAAGTTTCAGAAAGGATATGACACATTAAGAAATGTCTTACACGGTTTTTGAGAGTGAAAATTGGTGTAACCACTTTAGAAAACATTAAAACTCAGTATATATGCATAGCCCTTGACACAGCAGTTTCACTCACATGAATATTCCCAGCAGAAGTCTGTACACTTCTGCACCAAAAGACAAGTATTAATACAAAAAAATTCATAGCAATTATTCTCAGAACAAAAAATTGGAAGCTGTGATAACGTGAGAGAGTGGCATGGACATAAATACACTACCAAACGTAAAATAGATAGCTAATGGGAAGCAGCCGCATAGCACAGGGAGATCAGCTCGGTGCTTTGTGACCACCTAGAGGGGTAGGATAGGGAGGGTGGGAGGGAGGGAGACGCAAGAGGGAAGAGATATGGGAACATATGTATATGTATAACTGATTTTGTTATAAAGCAGAAACTAACACACCATTGTAAAGCAATTATACTCCAATAAAGATGTTAAATAAATAAATAAATCCAAAATTAAAAAAGACTTAAAATTTTCAATAGAAGTGTGCATAGCACATTCACTAGCATGGATACACCTAATTAACATAATGTTTAGCAGAAGCAGCTATTATACACAAAGAAATGGTTTATATAAAGATCAAAAACAGGCAAAAAGCAAAACACTCTTGTTAAAATCAGGATAGTGCTTATTATTGTAAAGATATGATGAAGTTGTGATGCTTTCAATACTGGGTACTTTGAATAATTTTCATTTTTTGCCAATCTGATAGATAATATTATATATTTGTTTTATTTGGCATTTTCAGAATTATTATCAAGTGAGAACACTTTTTCATACGGTTACTGGCCATTTGCATTCTACTGAAGGTTGTGTAGTCGCACCATTTGCCCAGTTTTTAAAAATGGGATTTGTTCTGTTCTTTTTTTAAAATCAGAATTTTTTTTTTTAATATTTTATTTATTTATTTATTTTTATATTTATTTTTGGCTGTGTTGAGTCTTCATTTCTGTGCGAGGGCTTTCTCTAGTTGCGGCAAGCGGGGGCCCCTCTTCATCGCGGTGCGCAGGCCTCTTCCCTATCGCGGCCTCTCTTGTTGCGGAGCACAGGCTCCAGACGCGCAGGCTCAGTAGTTGTGGCTCACGGGCCTAGTTGCTCTGCGGCATGTGGGATCTTCCCAGACCAGGGCTCGAACCTATGTCCCCTGCATTAGCAGGCAGATTCTCAACCACTGCGCCACCAGGGAAGCCCCAGTATTCTTGTAGGTAATTATTATTAACTCTTCAACAAATAGTTTGAAATCCTTTTTTTCCAGTTGTATTAGTTGCATTTCTTTAAAATGTTATCATGTTATATTTCTTATTGATTATTTATATTTAGTATATGTTTGCCATAAAAGCTTTTAAAACATACGATTTAATTAATCAAATTAGAAATGATTCCAAAGTTTCCATCATGAGCAGAATACTCTCCCAATTACAGGATAACAGTAAGTTTCTAAATTTTGTTTAATATGCAAAAGTTTTTTACATCTGTAATCTATCTGAATTATATGTGTCTGTGCATGTATATCATAATCATTCAGTTGGATACACACATATACACGTGCTTTGACTAAAACATCTTAAGCATCACTCATGGTGTACTGGAATAAGAGTTATTCCTGGTGTCACATGATTTTGGTTCTAATCTCATCTTCTTCACTACTTTGTTGTTAAACTTCAAGCACGTCACTTTATATCTCTAGTCTGTTACTTCAGCTGTGAAATGAGTTGCTTTGACAAGATTGTATCTAAAGAATCTAAGAATTTATTAGATAGGAAGTGAATCCTTTTGAACAGTTTTGCCTCATTTCTGACAGTTTATGCATGCGGTGTGTGGTCCTGATCTCTGCAAGAACCTCAAAATCTGTAACCTTCTGCTGGTTAAAATTCATTCTCACTTCTGAAATTAGAAGGAAAAGTAATGTGCACATTATCTATACTAGTCACATTTATAATTAATTTCTTGGATCTTAACTTCCTTTGTCTAGGTGGAATTTCTGACCTCATACACACAACCATTGCTGATTTGGCCAAGGGTGCCACCAGACCCAAATACATTCACTCTTCAAGATGCCTAGGTTAATACTTGTAGCTTGAATATAGAAGATTCAGAATATAGAGAATTCAGTTTTATTCCTCTGGTAGTTACAACAAGAGAACTGTATCCTTCTTGGATTATGTTTCTTAGGAGTCATATGCAAACTGTCATAGGAAACAAAGAAAAGCATTTTGAGTAAGAGGGTGATAAGACAGGTAGAATAAGAGAAATAGAGGTGAGGGGACAAGAATTCCTGTGAGACAAGAGAATAGCTTCCTTTTTTCAGAGCTTTCAGGTTTAAATGAAACATGTCTACTTAATTCACTTTCTTTGGGTTCCATGAAAACATTCTGTAAACCTACTTTCTATAAATTTCTCTATGTGAGTGCTATGGACTTAACTGTGTCCTCCCCAAATTCTGTGTTGAAGCCCTACCTGCCCCCACTGTGATGGTGTTTGGATATGGGACCCCTCAGAGAGAATTCAGTTTAGATGAGGTGATGAGGGTAGGACCCTCATGATAGGATTAAATGCAGAAAATATACTGGCTCATCAAAACCATGAGAGTAGAATATATACAAGTGGTCTTCTAAACCCTTAAAACACCATCTATAAGTTAAGTATAAATGAGAATAAGGTGGTTCCTATTAGTGAATTAAGAAGACAAATTGAACAGATACTCTAAAATTAAGTGGAAAAAACAGGTGGGATTTTAGAAAGAAAACCTGGGCCAGAAGAACAAAAAAACCCAGAAAATCATAAAGATAATTGTAACTCAAAAATATTGGCTTTGATTGCTTAAAGATCCTATTCTAGGTTATTAATATTAGTTGTAATATGTTGCATACACATTTTAGTTTTCTGCCTTCTTTTGTTCCTTTGGGAATGGCTGTTTTCACAATTTCTCTCTTTTCTCATTTTGCTTTTCCTTAGGCAAATCTTTTAGTCTCTTCAAACACCTTCCTTTCTTAGTTGCAGTTAACAGAATTATAGGATTTCAGGCTCAAACTTTTATTTTTGTCTTAGGATTCAAGGAATTGGGCCTTATATCAAATAGGTCCTCAGCTCAAATTTGTGAACCAAAATACAGACACCCAATGCAGGGATCGGTGCCCACAAAATGAGATTCCAAATTAGATGTTCTTAGGAGCAAAGGTGCTGGCAACAAACAGTCCCATCCATAAAGTTCAAAAAATCGTTTGATGGCATCTAAGATTTACTGAATAATTTCCAGTCTCATTTGAATTTTAAAATATCCAAAAAATATCGTTGCAATATGTTGAGCAACTGCAATATGCTTAGTAGTATATGTGAAGTTTTTATATAGATTATATTATTTTAATAGTTTAAAATACTGTAAATTATTTACTGCATTTCTATTTTTCAGGTGAGAAAAGTAAAGATATAAATAGCAACTCTTTTGTTCAAGTTCACATACCAAGTAGGTATCAGAATTCAAACCCACGGCTGTTAGATTTCACACCTATCGACTTTTCACTGGGTCACGTTGCCATAAAACTTTCCAAAACACTTAGAACATGTTTTGGTTTTGATTTTTGAAACATCTATATTAAGAACTTGATTTTAGTTGCTGGCAAGATCTTGATATTAAGATTCAAATAAAGTCAAGATGATTTATGGTGTTTTGTTTTCTCCCAAACCTGGATGATATTTATCCACTATTTTAGAGGAAGTTTCAAACACACAGTACATTATACCACTAGAAACAGACAGACTCACACTTGTAATTTCTTCTAATTATCACTGAAATTATAGCCTTCGAAGGCACAGACTCTATTAGACCTCCTCTCCGTGAATGTTCTGACCAATAACCCTTTCTGCATTCACCACCGCACAGCCATATGGAACTGCTCAGTCTTTTATTGAGACTCTTGATTGAGAAACCTCATCGGACTGTGAACAGCCAAAGAAAGAGAAAAATATTAGTAGTAATAATACTAAGATTGGACTAGAAAAGGCTGATTCAGCAGGTATAGGAACCATAATTTCACATCCTACTATGCCAGCAGCAAGGGAACTAATTACATGGCAGACACTATGAACTTCAGGTACATTTTTTATTTCACCTCAGTTGAAGTCAAGTCTTCTAAAGAATTTTCTATTTAAAACAATGTGTTTGCTGCCAGATGCACTAAAATGTATATGACAAAAATGTAATACTAGACTCTCGATGTAATAAAAATTCCCAAAGCTATGAAATCCCTGCTTCTTCTCCCATTAATAAGGGGACTCATTTTCAATCAGTGTATTACAATATCCTTGTTCATTGTGATGCTTTATGGTGCACTATGTAGGTGATTGTGCTTTTCAATGAGACTGATTTTTTGAACTTTGGAGTGTAGAAAAATGTGAAGTTCATGTTGTATAACACAGTATTTACATTTTTAATACTACTGAAATGCTTTTTTTCAAAATATAATGATAGCACTAATGACTATCAAACTAATGCTTTAAGTGTTTATGCTGATGTGAATTTAATCTTTACATTCATTTTTTTTCCATTTTAAGGAGATTTCTAAAAATTATCAGTCAGCCAAAGGTGTTCCTTGAATATACCCTGTATACAGAGATCTACAACAACCATTATGAGGGGGTGGTATTTTTTAAATAACTGTCATAACTTCGGCATATAAAACAATGACAGTATGAACAAATGTCATAAATATGAATAATTATTGGTATTATTACCAATTATTATTGGTACACAGAACTCTACATGGAGTAAACAGACTTCCAGTTTCCTTTAACATTGATTCCTGTTCATTCCCTTCCTCCCCTCCTCAACTTATGAATATCTTTCATCATCTAGGTAAATTCTTAATTCCATGTCAGTGATCCATCTATCATCATACTCTTAATGATGTCTCTAGTCCCATGGTCCTTTTATTTTTACAAAGCCTTGTTTTCCTACCCCTTTCTTTTCAAGCAGTTACTTCAGATAATAGCCACTTTTCTTAAGGTTCTTCACTAATGACAATTTTAAAAGATAACTATACCCAACTACCTAGTGGATAATCATTAATTAAATAGATGATTTTTATCATAGTTTATAACACAGGCTAACTCCTAGGATTTAAATTATATTAAAATCAAATATGATTTCTGCCTTTATAGAAATTTCATGCTAGATGATATCAGAACAAAACTTACCACAAATAGAACGTAACTTATTAGTATATTGTGAGAGAGACAAGCTGATGATTCACTAAACTCTTTTTCGTCTTTGCCTTGCACAAATAACACATTTGCATTTCTCAGCTCCTTTGTTTTTACATATGATCCCTGCGGTTGGGAAGTCACATCACTGAGTTCTGGCCAAAGGAGTGTGAGTGGAAGTAATGGGTGTCACATTTAGCATAGTCCATTGTCACCTCTCATTTGCCATTCCACTGGAAACCATTAAACCTATGAAATGGTAGAGCCTTGAAAGGAGGATAACCAACGATCCTGAATCATTGCACAGAAAAGAACAACCTGCTGACCAGAAACATCCCCTTGCTCTTTATGTGAGTGGAAAATGTACTTCTACTGATCTAAGAGATGACAGAGTTGTGTGTGTTTTACTGCTCTGATAATTTAAATAATACAGAAATAGGTGAGAAAGAGCTATAAAAATAACTCCTAAAATATATGACATTGGCTTTGCAATAGATGATGGCAAAGAAACATATTGGAGGCTGGAGGTGGAAAACTATTATATGCAGTGGTGCAATATTTATTAAAACTGTTACCTGCAATGACATAGAGGACAGTACACAGAGCTTATAGCTCCAAGAGGTGTAGTTGGTATGATAATACACATTGACTTTGCCTTTCACTTTAAGTCATATTTTACATATTTCCATGTGAACAGAGCAGAACTGGACAATTTTCAAACAAAAAAATGGAATAGAGAGAATTAATAAATTATAGAATATAAGCAGTTGGAAGAAGAAAAGACTATATATCACATGGTATCTTAGGATTTTAAGCTGGAGGCAATGACTGCATTGAACTTGGGTTGACACCATTGATACAAGAGTATGTTTTTCGTGTATGAGAAGAGGAGTGAAATCAGTACTTGGTGGCCAAAAAAAAAAAAATAATAATGTTTCCTAGGACATGGGGGAGGCATAAGATGGAAGAGATTTGAAATATCAATCACTGCTTGGAAGGTAGAAACACTCATTTTGAAATTAAATGATGATAATCTTTCATTACTATTTTAAAATTTGTTACAACAACCAACATTAACTAATACATTTATCCCTCCCTCCCACACTATTGCCCTAACCTCCCAAGTATGTGTATATTTATTTGTATGTGTTTATATCTATCTTCCATCTATCTTTGTATTTAGCTGCCTGATTAACTGTACCTACCAAGATGTATATTAAAACCTGCATTTCCCATACAATAAGTCTTAATCAGATTCTGTAACTCTTTATTTACTTTTTATTAAGGACAGGAATCCCATTCTCTATTTTTATTTGGTTGGTTATTAAGACTAAATCATATTGAAAACCATTCACCACTCCCACTACCTCAAGCTAGCAAGGTAGTTTTGAATGAATTGAATTATTGGGAGTAGGAGTAAGTATCTGTTCCCACACACATTTTCCTCGCTTCTGTTCCCTAACACTCGATAGTGGGAAAGAAGTAGAGAGGAGGCAGATAGTCTTCATCACTAACTGGCCACAATGAGGTTGCTGTATTTCTTTGACTCATCAAACTCTACTGCCTCACCTCATTGTCTATGGGCTCAATACTGAAAAGGTGTCCAGTAGCTGAAGAGGTTTTTAAGAAAAACCTTTTGAGGCACTGGTTCTTCTTTATGAATTGGCCTCATCCTCATGCTGATTTGCAACCAGCACCAATATTTTGCATTCTTTTTTTTTTTTATTAACATCTTTATTGGAGTATGATTGCTTTACAATGGTGTGTTAGTTTCTGCTTTATAACAAAGTGAATCAGTTATACATATACATATATCCCCATATCTTCTTTCTCTTGCGTCTTCCTCCCACCCTCCCTATCCCACCCCATGTGTGTTCTTTGTCTTATGCTGCAGAAGGTCCTAGTAAGATTATAAAAATATGAAGAATTTATAATAATAGAAGTATTAGTCAGCAGGTAACCTGTATTGAGAACTTGCTAAGTTCTAAGAACTGTCCTAAGTTTTTAACATTGAAATAGTATTCCATCATTACACCATTCCTATGAAATGATTACTATTTTCCCCATTTTACAGATAAGAAAACAAAGACTGAAAGAGTTCTCATAAAACTGACCAAGGAAAATAAAGAAACCTCTTTAAGAACATAGCGTCAGAAATAAAATAGAAGACACCATCTAAGATGCTTCAGATGTTAAAAAGAAAATAATGGGGTATTATTTTAAAATTATTTATACCAATAAGTTATAAACTTTAAATGAAATGGATAAATTCCATTTATGAAATCTGACATAAATAGTAGCATTCAATTTGTAGAGTGCTACTAAAGCAGTTTAATCTTTAATTAAAGACATTCCATGAAGAAAAATCCAAGTCAAAATGTCTTTGTTGATCAATTTAACCAAACACCCAAAGGAAAAAAAATTGAATATTACGTTAAAACTTCCAGAGGGGAAAAGAAAAAGAGCAGTTACACTGCACCTCATTTGGGGAGACTACCATAATATTTTTTGGGGAAAAATCTAACAATAACAACAAAAATTTGACCGTCAATATCATTAAGAAAAATAAATGCAAAATTCCTTTTAATATTAGTAAATCAAATCCAGAATTATGTAAAAATAATAAAATAAGGCACTGTTGATTTAGGAGGATCATTAGTAAAATAGAATATAGACAAGCAAATAAGATTTAAAAAGCCAAAATATAATGCGTGAGTTTTTGGTTTAAAATCTTAACACCAAAACAATTTGCACATTAACAAAATAAAGGAGATATATAATATAATCAACAATATCCTAATGATTATATTATCATGTTCAATAAACATTTTTAATGAAAGAATTTTTAAGACTGAATAAATGAACAAAAAGTTGATAGTCTGATGTCTTATTTTGTTTGTGCTGCTGTAACAAAATATCATAGACTAGGTAGCTTATAAACAACAAATATTTAGTTTTCATAGTTCTGTAAGCTAGAAGTCCAAGATCAAGGCACCAGTGGATTCACGGTGTGATGAGGGCCCATTTTCTGGTTCATAGACTGCTATCTTCTCATTGTCTCCTTACATGGCAGTAGGAGCGAGGGAGAACTTCCCTATTCCTCTCATAAGAACACTAATCCCATCATGAGGTCTTCACTTTCATAACCTAGTTAACTCCCAAATGCCCCATCTCCAAATAGCATCACATTGGGTATTAGTTTTCAACGTATGGATTTTGGGGGAGCGCAAACACTTAGACCTTAGCAATTGGTAATCAGGAAAGAAACTAGACTAGACTGAAAGTCTCAGGTTTACAAATCCATTCAAAGCGATGCTAAAATTCATGATGCTATTGTTCATAAAGGTAGCATTACAGTTTTAGGAATCTTTCCACTTGCAATGACCCAAGGGTTTTCAGTGCATTTTGCCCTGCATGTTCAGTGACAAATGTGGGATTTAATGATCATGGAACAATAGAATTTACTTTTATATTCTCTACCATATGTCCTGGCAGGCATAGTACATGCAAATACGACTCAACATTCTCATCCAGTGTTTCCTTGGCAAATATAGTTTTACTGCTTACTAAACTTGCTTTATGCTGATTGTAGAGTAAGAGCAAACACATTAGATTGCCCTGCCCTAAGAAATGAAAATGACAGATGAAAAGATTTAAATATGAACTACAGTACCAATAAAGGCGAACAAAATGCTTGCAAGAGGTGCCTAAGTAATGGCATTTCATTTTGATAATGTTCATCTAGAGCTAAGCAAAAGGGCCTCTGTTCATTCTAGAAAATGGAGTTAGTAAGAGGAGTTCAATTAAATGCTGCTACTCAGAAATAGGGGTCAATAATTGCAGTCTCCAAAGGCTAGTTTTCTAGCCTGCCATGACACTGGGGTTTCTTAGGCAAGGGGATTTTCCTTATTTTGAATTGTATGACACTTTCTTTTTATCATACTGTACATATTTCTAAAATCTTTCTTACATAAAATTCTATTTTTAAAGGGCAAATAGCAATATTCAGGAAGATTATTTATTTGAAGAAGACATTGTTGGGATTTTTCAAAAGATAAAATCTCTGTGTCTGTAAATGCTCATGCTTTGAAAGCATGTGACATTTACACCACAATAAAATGTAAATTAGTTTGTTTTGCCCTTGGAGATTTGGGGATATGGTGTGGATTAGAGGAGGATAAAAGAAAATACTAGTCAATTTGACACCAGGATAAAAATAGGAACCAGATTTAAGTTCTGATACTGGCTTGCTATTAACTAGTTTATTATCCTTAACTAGTCCTTTATCTATTATGAACAACTAATTAATAGATTCAGTTTATTTATGCAGTCAGTGAAAATGTATGTGACCCTGTTAGTCAAATCATGTCACTCCTACTCAAATCCCTCTAAGGGTTTCCCATCACTTCTAGAGTAAAAGCCAAAGTTTTGAAAACGATGACATCTCCTACTGCTCTCCTCTTGCTAATGCTGCCCCAGCCTCAGTGGCCTCACTGCTAATCCTAGGTTACAGCCAGTCACATCCACAGCCAAGGCCATTGATTGCACACACTTGCTGTAGTCCGTGTGTCTGGAGTTCTCTCCCCCTCCCCACCCAAAGTGTTTTCTTAGCTTGCTCACACCCCTCTTTCAGGTCTTTACTCAAACATCACTTTCTCAAGGAGGCCTTTACTTATAACTCTATTTTTAACGCCACCCCTCCCCTAACACTCCTTATGCTCCTTCCTGCTATGTTTTTCTATGTAGTATTTATCATTATTTAATATGTCATTTATTTATTTATCTTATCTATTGACTGATTGGCTGTTTTCTTTCCCACCCCCTCACAACCAGACATTAAGGTCCATGATGCTAGACTGTTTTTTGCTGTCTTATTGACCATTGTATCCGCAAAACATAGGACAGTTCCTGGCACAGAGTGGACATTCACTAAATATTTGTTGAACAAATGAAAGTAATGAATACTACCTACAACATGTTAGGTCTTATTAAACTTACTGAGCATCAGCAAATCATCATTAGAACGATGATTTTTTTTTTCTAATAATAAAATAGCATGATGAGAAAGGATGACCTAATATAGCCCCTTGAGGAGATACCAGAGTAAAATGCTCAATGGAGATGCTTGCGGGAAATCTAGTTTCATATTTTGTATAAATAAATTAAACTGAACCTAAAATTATATATAGTTTTTCTAGAACTTATGGTCCCTGAAAATAAATTCATATCAGCAGATTCATGTTACCTCAACCTCTTCAGCTGGCATTCATGTGTTTCTAGATTCCAGGATAGGGAGAGAATTTTTATGTTGTAGAGGTAAAAGAGAATAATACGTATTATGTAAGGCTGCTGACTGAACTGCCCTCTCTTTACCTTATACTGATAAGGAAGGTTGAGACACACTTGGAGTAAGAGCTAAAATATTGGCTGTTCAAGACAGAGAAAAAATAATAAACAGATGATGAATAAACATGGTAATTACAGATTTACATGTTCTATAAAGAAGATACAGCCAGGGTAATTGCAGAGTAAAGGAAAGGATATTTTAGGTATTCACTAAGATCCCTTTTAGCTAAAGTCTCATCCTCTCCACATGGAAAATAAAAGAGGTCTGTTTGACTTTAACACAAGATGAAGGGGATGAGTGACAAGAGAGAAGTCAGGTTAGCAAATCAGAATTTATTGCCACTCATAGCTTTATTATAAGTCATTGTAAAGTTTCATGCAGCAGAATGTTTTCTTCAATTTGATAGGAATCACTTGGGCTTCTGAGAATACACTTGAAGATAGGTCAATACAGAAATACCACGTGGGGCCTATTAGGGTAGTCTGGGTCAGAACCAACAGAGACTTGGATCAGGATGCTAGGAGGGAAGGTGGTAAGGAGTGGTTAGATTATTGACATATTTTGAAGAAAAAGCCCAACAGAACTTAGTTATAAATTGGATATTCAAGGTGAAAGTAAAAGGAGGCATGAAGGATGACTAAAGTTTTTGGCCCAAACAACCAGAAGTTAAGTAGTTATTAACTAAGATGAAGAAGATGGAGTAGGAGAGGTTTCTGAACAGAAGAACAGGAACTCAGTTTTGGACACATGACGTTTAAAATGATGATAAGGTATCCAACTGGATAGATTGATTAAGAAGATACAACAGTCTGGAGTTTACAAGAAAGGTTAGGTAGTAGAGACCATACAGATATTCTTGATTACTTGAGACTGGATGAGATACCATCAGAGTGGTGACAAATGGAAAAATACACCCTTAACACCAAGAATAATATAGACCCATATAGCACGTTTTCAGTAGTCTCTCTGTGTGTGCACACACCTATGTTCAGATTCCTAATTGTCAGAAGATGCAGTTTGGGACATTCAAAATATTGTAGAGGACAAAGTCATAGATCCAATTCTAGCTGCATATACTGCTAGTTGTGTAGCTTAGGAAGAGTTAATTAAACTCTGAGTGTCAGGTTTTTTTGACAATAATAGGCCAATGATAATATCTTCCTTCCATTTTGCTTGTGAAGAACACATATGTGCGAGGTTGCACACCTTGGAGCAAAGTAAAATACAGATCTAGATAGAAAATACCTATTTAATGGAGGTCCTAGATTTTACAGGTGGGAGTTGGATTGGTTGAGGGGGACAAGTCTCTGTCTCGAGGTTGCCAGAAGTTAAAATGTTTTACGTAATTTGTACAATATTACTTAAAAGATTAAAGTGTTATTTGTAAATAGACACTATCTTTCTGAAAAGCTATTCCCCACTATGTATTGGGAGGCTTAAAAATGCAGATTTAACCTAGGAAGTGGACTATATCATAAGAAAATAAAAAGATAAGTTTAAGTTTTTACAGTTGTTTGAAAATAACTCAAATGTCCAATAGTAAAAAAACTGTACTAAATGATGATGATTTACCCATAGGGTACACTAGCATGAAGCCATTAATATATTTTTTAAAAATATCTAGTAAAGTAGGAAAAGCTGGTATAAGGGGCAGGACAGGAATAAAGACGCAGATGTAGAGAACGGACTTGAGGACATGGGGAGGGGGAAGGGTAAGCTGGGACGAAGTGAGAGAGTGGCATGGACATATATACACCACCAAATGTAAAATAGCTAGCTAGGGGGAAGCAGCCGCATAGCACAGGGAGATCAGCATGGTGCTTTGTGACCACCTAGAAGGGTGGGATAGGGAAGGTGGGAGGGAGACATGAGGGAGGGGATATGGGGATGTATGCATATGTATAGTTGATTCCCTTTGTTATACAGCAGAAACTAACACAGCATTGTAAAGCAATTATACTCCAATAAAGATGTTTTAAAAAAGTATAAGACAAATTATTATTTTTTATTATTTGTTTTATGTTAATTGTTTAAATTATAAGGAAAAAAAAACTAGAGGCAAACAACCATGTGTTGATTACCATGTGTATTTCAGGAGTGACATTTGGAATAATTTGCTCTACCTTTCTAAGGCTTCTAAATTCTTTGCAATAGGTGTTATTTTTTGTCATAAGAAGCAAGTAGTTTATAGAAAAAATATATTCTTGGGCCTTTTAATACTTAGCTGTTCGTACAACCAAGATGTCACTTCAGTCTCATGTGCTTTTATTGCCTCGAATTTACTTTACACTGAGGAAAAGCAATCTCTTTATTTATTTTTTTTTAATATTGCCAATTGTCCTCTATAGTGACTGTAGCAATTTGCAGTCTTTTTTTTTTTTTTAACCTTTTGGGTTTTGTTTGTTTGTTTGTTTGTTTATTTATTTATGGCTGTGTTGGGTCTTCGTTTCTGTGCGAGGGCTTTCTCTAGTTGCGGCAAGTGGGGACCACTCTTCATCGCGGTGCGCGGGTCTCTCATTATCGCGGCCTCTCTTGTTGCGGAGCACAGGCTCCAGACGCGCAGGCTCAGTAATTGTGGCTCACGGGCCCAGTCGCTCCGCGGCATGTGGGATCTTCCCAGACCAGGGCTCGAACCCGTGTCCCCTGCATTGGCAGGCAGATCCTCAACCACTGCGCCGCCAGGGAAGCCCGCAATCTCTTTATTGATGAACTAAACCATTAATTGAATAAGAGAGTCTCTTCTTTGCAATGTTCTGAAAAAATGCTATAAAAATAATAATGAGACACGAACTTCCATAAAATATTTGTTTCTCTGAAGTCATTTAAACTTAGTATTTTTCCTTGAAAAGGTTTATGAATAATTAAGCCCAGTGTAACTTGCTTAGAAAGCTCTGGTTTAAGCTAGCACCATTAAAATTAGAACACTTGTCACAAAAGACCCATTAACATCATTTAAATTTGGTAAGGAATGGACCCTAGACTATGCAGAAGTCAAAAGACCTGACCACTAAAATAATGATCTGACATGATGAGCGTTGTAAGAGTGCTGACATAAGGAAAAGCCTGTGTGCTCATTAGACATTTTAAAAGAAACTACCTTTAAGAAGTATATTGCAGAGTTTCAGGGTATCTTGATTACTGTTTTATTTTTGTATTTTTTCATCTTTAGTAATATACAGATAAGAATGTAATAATTTAATCATTTACTAATAGGAGAAATGGATTTCCAATTGCATTTCTGTTTTTATTAGCTATGAGTTTTTGAACAAATTGTGTTCTCCTAGTTTCAGAGTCCTCATTCATTAAATGGATAAATAATAGTCCCTAGCTCTATTTCATACATTTTTAATGTGCATGAAATGTGCTAATTCCTGTATAGTTCTTAGCATTGTACCTAGAATAAAGTGATTTTTTTTATTATTGTTAGTATTATCATCACTATTATTATTTCCTATAGTTTTCCTGTATTGGTAAATCAAATAAATGTATTACCTGAGACTCCTGAAAATAGACCAGGAATCAATAGTGAGGTAGTTTTCAGGCTCAGAGAAACCAAAGAGACCAATGGTTTTCTCCTCTTTAAAAAAGGCAACTTTAATGTTGAAATATATGTCAAATATGTATCCATACCTAAAGTTTCAATTAAGACTAACTGAAGTAATACAGGCATAAGATCTTTCTAAATTATAAAGCTCTGTGTAAATATGAGAGATGATTACTAATGTTACCAGGCTATTGTACAAGCATTGCAATTAGTATCCAAGTTAGCAAACATTCTCTGCAACATAATAAAGGGCTTTAAGTGTTAGTTTCTTCCCCCCAAAGCATATATTTTATTTCCTAGGCATAATTTACAAACTTGCAAAAGCAACTTGAATCTGTATTATCAATCATTTTAAGAGAAAGATCCATTTTAAGAGAGAGTCCTTTTTTAATATAGTAATCTCATAATGTATTGCTGACTTGAAATGGTATATCATCTAATTATTAGTTAATATTTTATTAAATTTTGTAATATTACAATATGATTAAATTTTGTATTGCTTACAACTTCTGTTTTTTTCTAGATATAACTTTTCATGAGCAAACATCTGCACATAGTTAGAAATCAGCTTTAACTTAGAATTCATGGTTGTGGAATATATTGGAGGAAAAAATGTTAGAGTCTACTTGCCAACTCAAAGCAATATGAACTTTGGTGCAGTGAATATAAATTAACTCTCCAGGGAAGATTTTCTGAGAGTAGTGCTTATATGACTCATACTATCTCTTGATCCATGAAATGCATTGCACACCATCAATTTGCTACTTGAATTGTCCTAAGGGGAGAAGCTTGTCGTTCACTCACTGAAGTAAATTAAGGGCATGCTAAATCATTTTATTGGCTGCATTATCAATATTTCATTATTTATGCAAATAACACAGTTTTATAACATTTTATAATAAATACTTAATATTTATACAGTCCATTTTACTAAAATTCTTAAAAAAACTAAAGAGAGCCTATATCTCTGTCATATTTTGCCCTTATAATTGTGATGGGTAACTGAGATATAAGAATCTTTGTAACTGGGGCTGGTCAGACCTTGCAGGAGAAGCAAATCTATTTTAGTCTACTCTGCCTTCTTCTACAATATCATGAGTTGTTCATGATTCTGGTCTCTCAGGTTAAGGCTAATAAAAATACAAAATGACCAAGGAATTATACTCGACAGTTTACAAAGTACTTTCACATCTATTTGGAGTAGGCTGTGATTTTTCTGCCTGGCCTTCATCATGAATTGACTCTGAATGCAAGTTGCCAGGGCAGAGAGCAAGCAGTTTACCCAATTTTCCTCAGGCTATGTTGAAAGTTACTGTGGAAAAATGAACTGAGTATATAAAACATTTTGAATCACCCAAACCTCAGAATCTATTCATCAAAGAACTCTAGCAGGCTATCAGAGGGAAAAACTGAACATGATTGTTTTTAGTAATTTGAATTTTGATTTTGTCATATTTATAGCTGAACTCTAAAAAAATTACAAAAAAAAAAAACAACAAAACTTTTACCAGCTTGAATTCTTAGGAAACAGTGGTATATGCCTTACTCCTTGAGATTACTGGGAAGACTAAGGAAATGACATCATGTGTGAAATCATCCAGGTATCTGGATCAGGTTTCCCTTAGAACTCTATTCATATTGCTCTCATTGCCCTCCTACAATTTTATTGCAAGTGCAAATTTACTTTCTGTCTTCCTCTACAGATTATGAGCTATTTAGCTATATGAGCAGTATATTATTCTTTGTGTTCCTAGTACAACAGCATTTAAATGATTCAGTCACTCATTTTCTCCTTCATTCAACAAATACTTGAACATCTTCTGTATGTATGAGAGAGTAAATCTCATAGTGTTAGCATTACCTAAATTTGGATTCAAATCCTAGCTCTATAAAGTAGTAATTTTGTGACCTCTGGAATATGACATTATCTACCTAAACCTTAGTTTTGAGTATATAAAACAAATCACATTGTTGTGACAATTAAATAGTAGCAAAACTCAACAATTGTAAGCTAATTATAGCTAAAATTATGGGTTAAATCGTGTGGGTTAGTTTGTAGCAATAAAAATCCAATGAGAACTAAAATTAATAAATTGAGGTAATGGATCTATGAGTCAGCATTAGTTAAATTATGCTGCAGTAACAAGCAGTACTAGAATCTCATAGGATTATAACCATAAAAGTTTAATTAACTTATATGTCACTGTGGGAAAGCTGTGGTCTTGCTCCACGTACTTGTCCTTCATTACAGGATCTAGGCTAATGAAGTAGACCTTACCTGAAACATCGCCAGCTACATTGCATAAGGGAAAAAGCAGGGATAAAAATCAACAGTAATACTTAAATCTGGTATTTGTTACTTTCATTCATATTTCATTTGCCAAAACAATTTAAAATCAGTCTGATTTCAATAAGGCACTGACATGGGAAAAACATAATACAATCTATTATAAGAGGTAAGCAATACATGGAAAAAGACAATCACATTCTAGGGAGTCATAGTAGTTAACTCAGCCTCTATGTGAGGTAGTATTTATATTAAGTTCCTGGGACCAAAGTTTATGTGGGAGATGGAGAGAGTATCTGGAAATGATAGCTTGGGCCCTCCAGATGATAGGAATATTTGATTGGATGATACTAATTTACTGTAGGAACAATCACCAATGGGAGCTGTCCAAGCTGCCTAACCTTGACTATTTACTGAATAACTGAAATTCAGCAGAGGCATACAGGAGCCTTCAGATTTAGGAAAATCACATCCTGGTTTGTTTCACACACAGTGGTGATTCTGGAACTTGTCTATATTACCAAATCCCTATTCCATACCTCTGCACAGACAGTATAGGCTCAAAATGCTTTCAAATTTCATCTTTCGTTACCTCTTCTTCTGTCAGTGAATCTCTAAATATTTTTTCCAGTAGTTGATCTTACAGCCCCAGTTTCTTCATCTCATCAGGAAGAGACATTCTCTGTGGCACAGGAACATAAAGATATCTTAGAGGTTGGCCTTCAGACCATACCTAAATCAAGTGCTAGAATCTATCTGGCCCTACAAGATGGCTTGAAATCCAATGTCATAGAGTTGAAAATTAATTGAATTAAAGACTTTTGAGCAAGGGAAGAGCTCAAAGCAGACATTTAGGAAGATAGAACTAACAATGATGTCTTAAAAGAACTGAAGTAGCAGTCTGGAGGTAGTGATCTTAATATCACATACCTACCAGAGTTTAGAGACCCTTTCTTTCACTTAGTTGTGGCAACTAAAATTATGATAAAAAATTCTCAACTGTATCTGCCCAGACCAATTGCTGTCCAGATCGATAGCTACCTGCCATTTGTTTTGTTTAATCATCATGAGATTAATAGAGGGCTGGAGACTTTAGAATGAGGTCAGGGTCATATTATTATATTATAATACCTAGTATTATTTGCAAATGATATTACTATCATATAAATATATTTCAAATATATAAACTATAACTGTATCTTAAAAAATTAACAAATCATTCATTAGTCATGAGAATTTTAAGATAAAGTTATATAACTCACAATAAAAGATATGTAATAGGTGATGAACAATATTAAACCACATGCTATAAAAGATTTTAGTAGTACTTATGTTTTAAAACATAATTCATGAGTTTTATTTCACATAACCTTAAAAATGAGAAGGCATTTTATAAAGACAGTTATACAATTAGTGGCATTATACATAAAAAGTCAGAAAATGAAGCTTTTAATTATCAGAAATTTCAGATATATGGAATCTTTCTCATTCAAATCAAAAGATTTACCTTAATTTTCCATTCTCCTCATAGAGCTATTCCATAGATAAAAACAAATCAGGTGCTTTTAGGAAATAACTCTGCCTCACACTTGGAACACAAAAATAAAGACAATTATTTTCACTTTTTATAAAATACTAAAGGAAGAATAATTATTTCCATTGCTAGAAATGTCAGCAATGAAACCAAACGTGTAACAGTATAAATTTAGAAAAAAATTCAATGACATAAATTTGTTACCCAGCCAAAAATTATACACAATTGTAGTTAAACGTACTTATTTTGAAAGGAGTTCCGGAATGATGAATCTTAATAATATCAATCAGCATGCATTTTCAAAATACAAATCCAACTGCAAGTAAAAATCATAACTTTTTTTAAAGACTGGAACTATTTCAATAGATACAAATTTGTTCATGAAAATTTAAACAGGATATTGTTTCAATGAAAAACGGATTTCCTTAGAAGCAGTAATAAGTATTCTCATAAAATTATAAACAGCTTACATCATTCCTGGTATAATTTCCCAGAATATGAATATGTTGATTAATTTCGTGAGAAGCCGAATTTGATTTAGTCTTCTAAACATCAAGAGCTATACTTAAAGGCCAATCTAATAGTATAGTTCAGCAAATCAAGCTTTGAATTTCAGATTTCTTTGTGGACATTTCTCTTTCACTCCTGTGAATACTTTATTGTCTACTTTGTTATGTTAGATATTAGAAAATATTTTATAATTTTGATTGGCTTGATATATTAATATTTATAATTTGATATAATGGTAAAAATAGATGTCCCTTAAAAATGTTTTCCAAATATTCTCTTATACTTTAATAATATATGTCTTTATTTACATTATCAATAAATTGGGAGAATTGTGCTGAAATAAACTACTATTGCCTTGAAGGTCATAAAATAATAAGGTTGTTTCAATGTAGGTAGTGCTTTATCACAGGCTTGGCTACCTGTTCTAAATTATCCTAAGGAAAAGAAAGATTTAAAAAATTTAAATCCCTATCTGTTTATTTGTCTATCTATCTGGCTGTCATTCATGCAGTCATATCAAGCCAATTTCTATTTCTTCTTCTGTTAAAGAAACCAGTGAAGTTGTATATGTGCTAATGTTACTTCTATTAAAGAGGAAAGTAGGGTCGGAGTGTCAGAATTTAAATCCCTCCTTAGCTTTTTGACAGCTGTGGGTTTTTGCACAATCATTTCAGCTACTCTCAGTTTTTTTGGTTTTTTAATCTGTAAAGTGGGAGAGATACTAAAGCCTTTATTACATTATGGATGTATGACAAATGAGATAATGCATGTAAAACTTTTACCCAATACATGCCATATGCCTACTATTCAGTAAACGGCAATTATTGTAAATTAACGTGGTGGCTACCCTGAGTATATAAGTAGGCCAATCAGGATTCACAACCTGCCTGATTCTAAATCCCATTATCCCTACTCTAAATAATACTGCCTCTTGATCACAAATATCTCATCAATGAAAGAGCCCTCTAAAAGAGGTTTGCTAAAAGTGGTAATATTAAATTTGCAAATATAATTAACTAGGCCACAAAACTGAACAGTTATCTTGCTAGTAATGGAATTTGTTACCAAAGGCGCATTTAGTCTGTTTCCTTTGCAGCCAAGCCAGGTGGGTTTGCTGGAGAACAGAAGTGCTGATGAGACAATGTACTGACCCACTTTGTCTCCCCGCAGACGATCCCAGCTGGCGTAGTGTGCACTCATTGTTCAAGTAAGACAGTATTTTTTTACTTTTTATTATATCTCTCTAAGGAAATAAAAATATAAATGTTGTTGTGTTATATGCAGAGGGCAAAAAAAAAAAAAACACTTGGATCTGATATTTGAAAGAGCCGAATCCCATGTGAAATTATCCTCACATTAAAATAGAAGCAGTGGTTTATAATTGTAAATATAAACCAGGTGTCTGTCATCATTTTTTATTCTAATCTCATCACAGACACATGAAACCTTGAAGTATATTTTAAATATATAAAACAAGAAAAACTATCTTAAAACTATTTGTATATTACACAGTTTCAATATATGTCTTTCAAAGAGAAAGAGTGACAGAATTGAAGAACAGAGACATAGAGAAATAAATTATTTTGTTGATATTGGTAATATGCTAAAAATAGCTGGATTTCAGACACTGAAGAATATGTTGGCTTAAAAAAAGAAATGAGACTAGTGCATACCCACAGGGCTGTTCTGAAGGAAACACTGGTGAGAACAAGTACTATTTCAATACATGTACTTGAGAACTTGACCAAAAACTGAGTAGAAGTTAATAGGGTTTTACAACTAAACAAAATAATGTTTTCTCATCAGTGATGAGAACCATTACAGTCAATTTTCATAACCATTCGGTAAGCTTTCAACATACTATGATGTAAAGAAAAGAATATGGCCCTGAGGGTCTTTGAGAAGAGGGTCTGAATCTTAGTAACCCATCTCTGAGTTTCTTGAGGTAAGGTATTTTAACTCTCTCATTTGTCCAGACATTGAGAGGAAGTAAATGAGAAAGACAAAGATATGTAATTGCAAAGATATATAATTTCAGCAGAAATTTGACTCTGAAATGGAGAGAAAAAGACAAGGAAGAAGAAAGGAATGTCATACAATATTCTTGGATCCAAGAAAAGCTGCTCTGTTTATTTTCATAGCTTGCACTCTAAACGTGCATATTTACTCCACCTGGGTCTTTTAAGGAAGTGCAAGTTAACTCTAGTAGTTTGAAAGTATTAAATCAACAAATTTATTGATTCTACATTTGTTCAAGTAATTTATATTTAGACAGTATAAAAAGAGAGAATATATTACCACCATCAATACACTTAGAGAGGCAATACACAGAAATGAAGTACATAGATCCAAATATGAGATAATAAAATTAACAAAAATTTTGGAGAAAAACCACAAAGAAGGACATAGTGGTTAATATCATTGAGTGAGGATCTCATTGGGTGAAGCACACAATTGAAACAATGTGCATTTTTTAAATTTGTTAAGTCACTCATTGATTTTTTTTTTAATTTTTGAATTTTATTTTATTTATTTTTTATACAGCAGGTCCTTATTAGTCATCAATTTTATACACATCAGTGTATACATGTAAATCCCAATCGCCCAATTCATCACACCACCACCCCCACCCCCCCGCCGCTTTCCCCCCTTGGTGTCCATATGTCTCTACATCTGTGTCTCAATTTCTGCCCTGCAAACTGGTTCATCTGTACCATTTTTCTAGGTTCCACATATATGCGTTAATATATG
Source organism: Balaenoptera borealis (assembly GCF_965194805.1). Lineage (NCBI taxonomy): Eukaryota > Metazoa > Chordata > Mammalia > Artiodactyla > Balaenopteridae > Balaenoptera > Balaenoptera borealis. The sequence continues at coordinate 91,514,817 of NC_138861.1, read as the reverse complement.
ATATTTGTTTTTCTCTTTCTGACTTACTTCACTCTGTATGACAGTCTCTACTTCCATCCACTTCTCAACAAATGACCCAATTTCGTTTCTCTTTATGGCTGAGTAATATTCCATTGTATATATGTACCACATCTTCTTTATCCATTTGTCTGTTGATGGGCTTTTAGGTTGCTTCCATGTCCTGGGTATTGTAAATAGTGCTGCAATGAACATTGTGGTACATGACTCTTTTTCAGTTATGGTTTTCTCAGGGTATATGCCCAGTAGTGGGACTGCTGGATCATATGGTAGTTCTGTTTTTAGGTTTTTAAGGAACCTCCATACTGTTCTCCATAGGGGCTGTATCAATTTACATTCCCACCAACAGTGCAAGAGGGTTACCTTTTCTCCACACCATCTCCAGCATATGATGTTTATAGATTTTCTGATGATGCCCATTCTAACGGGTGTGATAAATCATTGTAGTTTAGGTTTGCATTTCTCTAATAGTTAGTGATGTTGAGCAGCTTTTCATGTGATTCTTGGTTATCTGTATGTCTTCTTTGGAGAAATGTCGATTTAGGTCTTCTGCCCATTTTTGGATTGGGTTGTTTGTTTTTTTAATATTAAGCTGCATGAGCTGTTTATATATTTTGGAGATTAATCCTTTGTCCGTTGATTCGTTTGCAAGTATTTTCTCCCATTCTGAGGGGTGTCTTTTCATCTTGTTTATGGTTTCCTTTGCTGTGCAAAAGCTTTGAAGTTTCATTAGGTCCCATTTGTTTATTTTTGTTTTTATCTCCATTACTCGAGGAAGTGGGTCAAAAAAGATCTTGCTGTGATTTATGTCAAAGAGTGTTCTTCCTATGTTTTCCTCTAAGAGTTTTATACTGTCCAGTCTTACATTTAGGTCTCAAATCTATTTTGAGTTCATTGTTGTGTATGGTTTTAGGGACTGTTCTAATTTCATTCTTTTACATGTAGCTGTCCAGTTTTCCCAGCACCACTTATTGAAGAGACTGTCTTTTCTCCATTGTATATCCTTGCCTCCTTTGTCACAGATTAGTTGACCATAGGTGCGTAGGTTTATCTCTGGGCTTTCTATCTTGTTCCATTGATCTATGTTTCTGTTTTTGTGCCAGTACCATATTTTCTTGATTACTGTACCTTTATAGTATAGTCTGAAGTCAGGGCGTCTGATTCCTCCAGCTCCGTTTTTTTCCCTCAATACTGCTTTGGCTATTCGGGGTCTTTTGTGTCTCCATACAAATTTTAAGATGATTTGTTCTAGCTCCGTAAAAAATGCCATTGGTAATTTGATAGAGATTGCATTGAATCTGTAGATTGCTTTGGGTAGTATAGTCATTTTGACAATATTGATTCTTCTAATCCAAGAACATGGTATATCTCTCCATCTGTTGGTATCATCTTTAATTTCTTTCATCAGTGTCTTTTAGTTTTCTTCATACAGGTCTTTTGTCTCCCTAAGTAAGTTTATTCCTAGGTATTTTATTCTTTTTGTTGCAATGGTAAATGGGAGTGTTTCCTTAATTTCTCTTTCAGATTTTTCATCATTAGTGTATAGGAACACAAGAGATTTCTGTGCATTAATTTTGTGTCTTGCAACTTTACCAAATTCATTGATTAGCTCTAGTAGTTTTCTGGTGGCATCTTTAGGATTCTCTATGTATAGTATCATGTCATCTGCAAACAGTGACACTTTTACTTCTTCTTTTCCAATTTGTATTCCTTTTATTTCTTTTTCTTCTCTGATTGTCATCGCTAGGACTTCTAAAACTATGTTGAATAATAGTGGTGAGAGTGGACAACCTTGTCTTGTTCCTGATCTTAGAGGAAATGCTTTCAGATTTTCACCATTGAGAATGATGTTTGCTGTGGGTTTGTCATAAATGGCCTTTACTATGTTGAGGTAGTTTCCCTCTATGACCACTTTCTGGAGAGTTTTTATCATAAATGGGTGTTGAATTTTGTCAAAAGCTTTTTCTGCATCTATTGAGATGATCATAGGGTTTTTATTCTTCAGATTGTTAGTATGGTGTATCACATTGATTGATTTGCATATATTGAAGAATCCTTGCGTCCCTGGGATAAATCCCACTTGATCATGGTGTATGATCCTTTTAATGTGTTGTTGGATTCTGTTTGCTAGTATTTTGTTGAGGATTTTTGCATCTATATTCATCAGTGATATTGGTCTGTAATTTTCTTTTTTTGTAGTATCTTTGTCTGGTTTTGGTATCAGGGTGATGGTGGCCTCATAGAATGAGTGTGGGAGTGTTCCTTCCTCTGCAATTTTTGGAAGAGTTTGAGAAAGATGGGTGTTAGCTCTTCTGTAAGTGTTTGATAGAATTCACCTGTGAAGCCATCTGGTCCTGGACTTTTGCTTGTTGGAAGATTTTTAATCACACTTTCATTTCATTACTTGTGATTAGTCTGTTCATATTTGTTTCTTCCTGGTTCAGTTGTGAAGGTTATACCTTTCTAAGAATTTGTCCATTTCTTTCAGTTTGTCCATTTTTTTGGCATAGAGTTGCTTGTAATAGTCTCTTAGGATGCTTTGTATTTCTGCGGTGTCTGTTGTAACTTCTCCTTTTTCATTTCTAATTTTATTGATTTGAGTCCTCTCCCTCTTTTTCTGGATGAGTGTGGCTAATGATTTATCAATTTTGTTTATCTTCTCAAAGAACCAGCTTTTAGTTTTATTGATCTTTGCTATTGTTTTCTTTGTTTCTATTTCATTTGTTTCTGCTCTGATCTTTATGATTTCTTTCCTTCTGCTAATTTTGGGTTTTGTTTGTTCTTCTTTCTCTAGTTCCTTTAGGTGTAAGGTTAGATTGTTTATTTGAGATTTTTCTTGTTTCTTGAGGTAGGCTTGTATAGCTATAAACTTCCCTCTTAGAACTGCTTTTGCTGCATCCCATAGGTTTTGGATCATCATGTTTCCTTATCATTTGTCGCTAGGTATTTTTTGATTTCCTGTTTGATTTCCTCTTTGATTTCTTCATTGATCTCTTGGTTATTTAGTAACGTATTGTTTAGCCTCCATGTGTTTGTGTTTTTTAATTTTTCTTCCTTGTAATTGATTTCTAATCTTATAGCATTGTGGTCAGAAAATATGCTTGGTATGATTTCAATTCTCTTAAGTTTACTGAGGCTTGATTTGTGACTCAAGATGTGATCTATCCTGGAGAATGTTCCGTGCACACTTGAGAAGAAAGTGTAACCTGCTGTTTTTGGATTGAATGTCCTATAAATATCAATTAAATCTATCTGGTCTATTGTGTCATTTAAAGCTTCTGTTTCCTTATTTATTTTCATTTTGGATGATCTGTCCATTGGTGTAAGTGAGGTGTTAAAGTCCCCCACTATGATCATGTTACTGTCAATTTCCTATTTTATAGCTGTCAGCATTGCCTTATGTATTGAGGTGCTCCTATGTTGGGTGCACATATATTTATAATTGTTATATCTTCTTCTTGCATTGATCCCCTGATCATTATTTAGTGTCCTTCCTTGTCTCTTGTAACATTCTTTATTTTAAAGTCTATTTTATCTGATATGAGTATTGCTACTCCAGCTTTCTTTTGATTTCCGTTGGCATGGAATATCTTTTTCCATCCCCTCACTTTCAGTGTGAATGTGTCCCTAGGTCTGAAGTGGGTCTCTTGTAGACAGCATATAGATGGGTCTTGTTTTTGTATCCATTCAGCAAGCCTGTGTCTTTTGGTTGGAGCATTTAATCCATTCACGTTTAAGGTAATTATCAATATGTATGTTCCCATCACCATTTTCTTAATTGTTTTGGGTTTGTTTTTGTAGGTCCTTTTCTTCTCTTGTGTTTCCCACTTAGAGAAGTTCCTTTAGCATTTGTTGTAGAGCTGGTTTGGTGGTGCTGAATTCTCTTAGCTTTTGCTTGTCTGTAAAGCTTTTGATTTCTCCATCGAATCTGAATGAGATCCTTGCCGGGTAGAGTAATCTTGGTTGTAGGTTCTTCCCTTTCATCACTTTAAGTATATCATGCCAATCCCTTCTGGCTTGTAGAGTTTCTGCTGAGAAATCATCTGTTAACCTTACTGGAGTTCTGTTGTATGTTATTTGTCATTTTTCCCTTGCTGTTTTTAATAATTTTTCTTTGTCTTTAATTTTTGCCAGTTTGATTACTATGTGTCTCAGCATGTTTCTCCTTGGGTTTATCCTGTATGGGACTCTCTGTGCTTCCTGGACTTGGGTGGCTATTTCCTTTTGCACATTAAGGAAGTTTTCAACTATAATCTCTTCAAATATTTTCTCGGGTCCTTTCTCTCTCTCTTCTCCTTCTGGGACCCCTATAATGCGAATGTTGTTGCATTTAATGTTGTCCCAGAGGTCTCTTAGGCTGTCTTCATTTCTTTTCATTCTTTTTTCTTTACTCTGTTCCACAGCAGTGAATTCCACCATTCTGTCGTCCAGGTCACTTATCTGTTCTTCTGCCTCAGTTATTCTGCTATTGATTCCTCCTAGTGTAGTTTTCATTTCAGTTTTTGTATTGTTCATCTCTGTTTGTTTGTTCTTTAATTCTTCTAGGTCTTTGTTAAACATTTCTTTCATCTTCTCGATCTTTGTCTCCATTCTTTTTCTGAGGTCCTGGATTATCTTCACTATCATTACTCTGAATTATTTTTCTGGGAGGTTGCCTATGTCCTCTTCATTAGTTGTTTTTCTGGGGCTTTATCTTGTTCCTGCATCTGGTACATAGCCCTCTGCCTTTTCATCTTGTCTATCTTTCTTTGAATGTGGTTTTTGTTCCACAGGCTGCAGGATTGTAGTTCTTCTTGCTTCTGCTCTCTGCCCTCTCCACTCATTGATTTTTAATAAAATACCTTTACTGACAATCATATCTACAGCTTTGTAGACCAGATTTGGGTTGGAAAACTTACCATGTGCTTTGTTACTACCCTATATTCAAACCTGTGATTATGTGGCTTTAGGGAACTTGCATAAGTACACCAATGCTCAATTTCTTTATTGAGAAAATAGGCAAAATGTTATTTCTTGGCAGGATTGTATAAGCATTAGAGGTACCCATGTAAAGGACTACCATCAGTACACATCATACAAAGAATGTGTTATTAGTGTTTGTTATGATGATGATGATGTTGATGGTGATTATAATGATGGCATGGAGGAGGATGCTATAACAGTCTCTAGCACTGAGTCATTTGTATGTGTGTGTATGCAGGATGAGGTTCCCAACCTCAAGGTCATAATTCATAATTCAGTGGGTTGCACACACACACACAGACAAACACAGTAAGTACAAAATCCAATACCATAGGTTTATGTGCAAATTTCTAGAGGCAAGTAGAAAATGAGGTACCTAACTCTCTCAAACTGAAGTTTGACAGTTTGCTTCACGGATGTAGTTATATTGGAACCATGCAGACAAATCAGAAAGATAAATACACTTTTATATATTTGGTACATTTTTTATGACTCCTCAGGAGTACCCTTTTATTCAGTTTACTATCCTACTCCTTCAGTTATTTCCCACCTGGGAAAATGTTAAGTTCTCTTACAAATGTTATCAGTTCCCTCTGAATATGTTAATTTACTTATATCACTTTCAAATTATAGTCCTTATAATGGAATGCAATATTTGTCACTCTAGAAAACAGAAGAAATAACCATAAGCCATTTTCTTCTATGTACCACTCTTCAATCATTGCACCCAAAGAAAGTAACACATGTTAAATCTGATAGATACTTAAACCCCATCAAAAATTAGGATATTTTGGGCCTAATTTACATGATGTGAAAATGAATAAAACACAAATGTATGTGGGATCTGGATCTTCTCATGCAAATGAACTGAAGTGAGAAAAACTCAAACTTGAAATTAAGATAAAAATTAAGATAAAAAACAGTGCTTTAAAAGAGCAATCTATAAATTCTACAAGTAGACTCTGAAGAAATTAAGGTTTGCACTGTGTACAAACAGGAAAAACTTCAAACTTGACATGACAGTTTTGTAGACTACCAGGATCCTGTGACCACAGTATAGACTTCAAGTAGAGATCACATTTCTATTTATATGTAATACAACCAATAGAATGTAATCAATCTGTAGATGACAAAGATTTTTACCTTAACACAAATAAAGACTCCCTTTCAAATATCCCAGTTCACTACTCAGGATCTTTTCTAAGGTTTAGAAATAGGTTTTCTGTGTCTTCACCTGCAGATGCCTCCTCCTACAGATGCCTCCTCAAGCCATCAGGGCAATTTTCTGTTCCCAGTACCTTCATGAGAGCATTACTCCACTGTACACAGTCGTCGCCACATCTCCTCTGATGCTGTTACTTCTCTTCTAAACTCAAGAAAGGAATCCTGGGTCTCCCCTACTACCACTCCTATAAAATCTTCAGACATATTTATGCCTCAATTCCCCTCAGTATGACTTTTAAAAAAGGCTTGGAATGAAATAAACAGAAAAAAATTTGACCTGGCTCTGTGTTCAGAGATAACGGAAGAAAATAACGACACAAAAATAGTTTACAAGTACTAAATGTATTTGCACAAGTCCAAACATATCCTCACTGTAACTCTGGAAGCCTCCAGGCTTAGCCCTCCATGTTGCAGGGACGAGAACTGTCTATAATACTCCCCCACTGGCAGCGTGCTCTGAGCTGGTCAACCTTCCCATTCTCCAAGAAACCTCTGCGTATATTGTTCCTTCCCTCTACCTTGATGATTGATTCCTGTGGTTCCTTTCCTTTTTCCATACTGCTTTCCAGGATAATTGACAGTGAAGATGTCCACTGCCATCATGAAAACCCTACCCTTGGTAGCTTATACTATGAATTTGCTTGTCTTTTCAATTCAATTCACATACTAAATGAGTTGGTAACATTTTTTAAAAGATGAGTAAAATATGTCATACTTTTAGTAATTTAGTGTGTAAACACTGGGAGATAGTTTTAGCTTTTAGAACTATCTGGAGTATTATATCTTAAAACTTCTGAAGAATTTGCTTTGAGATTAGATTATTATCCACACATCTTTTATCAGATGTGGAAGACTAGAATATATACTATTTTAAGAACTTAACCCTACACACCATAATATAATAATTTTAAGATAGTAAATCTGTCTTAAATAACATCTTACATAAGCCTGTGGGGGGGCTAATGTTTTAATACTCTCACTGATATGTTCAATTTTTAACCCTGCAGTTTGAAGATTTTCTAAAAATTTGAATTATGCAAGGCATATTAACATTGCATTGACAATATCTTTATGGAAAAGGTCTGTGCTGAAGCAATATATAGCATGTATACAGAATGGTGGTATTACAAAATGCATATATCTTGATAAATTCTATTTTTGAAAGTTAAAATATCAGCAAAAAATACTTTCTGTATAAAATACTTTTATCACATATCCAAAATGATTTCATCTAATTAGGGTGACAATTTTTAAAATTTTAATAATTAAGGGCTACCTTCAGTCATACATTTTCAAGCTTAAGGCTATGCTTGAATATGCAAGATAGCATTCAGAGATCTTGTTAGTGCCACCTGCATTTCATTGGCCACTTTCTTATCATGTACATAAATTTCAATCTTGTTGACACAAAATGTGTAAACACAGGTTTTTCAGACAAGATTTGCCACATTTATGGCAGAGTTCTTCAAATTATTTTTGTCACATATATGTGTTTGTGTACATATATATAATTAGAAAATAAAATGCTAGGATATTATGTAACAAATTCAAATCATTGTATTGGAATGGGAATATGGGTACAGTAGTTATTCAGTTAACTAGATTCTCTGAGCTAATATCAGGGAATATGAGCTTCATTTTCATAAATTCCATTTTGCATTTAGGTCAGCAGCAATGAAATGAATTTGTTCTTGTACCCACATATTTAAATGAAGAAAATTATTTTGTAGGAAATAATGTATGGCTGATGACAATGCATTACTGTTCCAACCTTGATGGCTGTCCGATAGGTTCTAGTAGGGCAGGACAGGGGGAAATGAATAATTATGGTTTTGAGTGTGTACTATAAACTTAGCATTTCTCAAATGAGTAGAGTTCTTACAAAAATCACACCAGCCTTTAGAAATCTGTGCAATAAAAATCTTATTTAATACCATTTTTACCTCATTGGATGCTCCAGGTCATGGTTGTTTTTGTGTTCTTGTGACATTTCCTCTTCCAGTAATGTCGGAATGCTTGTTTTTAATTTAAAACAAAGAAGAAAGTTTCTGCCCACTTACTGTTGCAAAACTAAATACAAGTTAAAGAATGATTAAGTTAACAAAGGTACTTTTAATAAAAATATTAGCTATGAAAACCACAGAGCAAGAATAAAACGTGAAATATAAAAATTTAATTATAATGCAGTATGTGCAAAAGCTGTTTAAAATTTTGACATTCAAATTGAACTGACTGTTAAGCTTTTTCTCTTCACAAGAGTTTGATTACTAAAAACAACATTGCTTACTGTAAAGGTAAGAAAATGATATCTCTCAGGTACATAGCATGTGCTGAGAACTCCATTATGTGTTTTGCATATGTATTGCATATAAATAATTATTGCATAAATAATTATTAGATATTTAGTTTAGAGGTGAGAATACAAAAACTCCAAGTGTAATGAAACTAGTAACTCGAGGAGCTGATATTCAAGTCTAGAGCCATCTGGCTCACAATTTTGTGCTCTTTGTGATGTTTCATAATGTTTATTAAAAATAAGGTTATTTAGCAAAGTCAGTGTGACTGGTATCTTTCATATTTTATCACTAGTCCTCAAAAAGACCATGGAAGGCAAAATATCTGAGCTCTCTTTGACTAACTTAATTCACTATAAAATTTCCAATAATTATGGAGAGAGACAGATTTAGGAGGTCCTATAATTTCCAGAAAAAACAAAAACAACTGTACATTCATTCTTGGCAAATGCCAATAGAAAATATAGATTTTTCAGAATAACTAGGCAGAGACAATACATGGCTATGTCAAAGAGTGTCTGTCTACCTAAAGAATACAGAAAAAAGTCAGCTTAGCCAGAATGTATAATAGTTATCAACAACATTCTCCAACATCAAGGCACAAGCTAGCTGCCAGTAGGCAATGTCAGTGAGAAAGAATTTAAAAATCACATACAAACTTCTAGAATTATAACTCTTCTTCCTACTGTCCCACTTATATCATGTAAGTTGTTTTAGGTATATAGTGGTAGCTACCTCATCTTGGCTAGAAATAGCTCCTCGATCTATGAATTAAAACAAAAGAGAGTAAGATTAAGAGAGAGGAGAGGAGAGGAGGTGGGGGAACAGTATGATTTCTGGGATAGGATTTGGGATAAATGTAGTTAGGAAAGACACTACTCCTCCATCAGTCAGTCATTCTCAGACACTACAGGCTACAACAGGCTGATTCCGGTACCTCCTGATCCTGATGCTGAGAAACAGAACAAGAGACAAACATCCCCAGTACCTCTGGGAGGCAGGCTAACTAGAAATAAGGCTTTAGAAAGATAGTAGGCATCATCCAGCAAAAGAAAAATGGAAAAGATAGGTTAGGGATAAAACTATGGGAAAAAGTATTTAGTGTGGCCATATTCACTTGAGGTATGACCCCTAAACCATGGTGCCATCACTCCTTTTTTGATAGATTTTCTTCAGCTTGACATTTAGTGTCTTGTTGATCCTCCACTCCTCACAACCCCTGTTACCTCTTTATTTCCACCCATGCTATAGCTCACTACCTTGTTCCTTGCAATTACGCCTGTAAATAAAGGGAATGTGACAAATATTTACTTTTGTAATTGAAATTACCCATATTTCTTATGATCATTTAGTAAATCACCTAGCAGGCCAAATGTTTCTTACATTTTTTAGTCAGGCTTAGTGACATAATTTATATACAGTGAAATTCAACATTTTTAGGGTATATTTATGAATTTGGACAAATGAACACAATCATATAAGCACCATAACAGTTAAGATGTAGAATAGATTCATCACCTGCAAGATACTCCCTCTTGTTCCTTTTTATCAATCCTCTTCAATTGTTATCAGTACCTGGCAACCTCTGATCTGTTTTCTCTCTTTATAATTTTGCGTGTTCTGTAATGTTGTATGAGTATCATATAGTATGTATTCTTTTGAATCTGGCTTCTTTCACTCAATGTAATGTATTTGACATGCATACATGCTGTTGCGTGTATCAGTACTTTCCTTTTATGGCTGAGAAGTATTGCATTTTATAAATTTACCAGAGTTAGTTTAATTACTCAATGAATGAATGGCATTTGGATTGTTCTCAGATACTAGTTATCATATATCATGTGGCAGTAAACATTTGTGTAGAGGTTTGGTGTGAACATAATTTTTCATTTATCTTGGCTAAATGCCTGAATGCCCAGGACTAGGTTAGATTGGCTCTATGGAAAGTGTATGCATAACTTCATAAAAAACTGCTCAACTATTTTTCAGAGTGATTCACTGTTTTGCATTCCCTCCAACAATGTGTGAGAGTTTCAGCTGATTAGCTTTCTTTTTTTTTTTTTTATAACTATATTTTTCTTTCCTCTCTTTGTTTGCCAAGTGCTATTTAAATTTATTTATTTTTACTTATGGCTGTGTTGGGTCTTCGTTTCTGTGCGAGGGCTTTCTCTAGTTGTGGCAAGCGGGGGCCACTCTTCATCGCGGTGCGTGGGCCTCTCACTATCACGGCCTCTCTTGTTGTGGAGCACAGGCTCCAGACGCGCAGGCTCAGTAATTGTGGCTCACGGGCCCAGTTGCTCCGCAGCATGTGAGATCCTCCCAGATCAGGGCTTGAACCCGTATCCCCTGCACTGGCAGGCAGATTCTCAACCACTGCGCAACCAGGGAAGCCCCTGATTAGCTTTCTTGTCAGCTTTTTATTACCTATTTTTTTTCTGACCAGCTAATAGGTGTGCATCTAATTTTGGTTTGAATATTCATTTCTCTAATGACTAATCATTTAGTTTAGAGAAGAGTATGTTTTCAAGTTCTTACTTGTCATCTGTACATATTTTTTGTGAAGGCATCTGTTTAAAGCTTTTGTCCATTTTTATTTAGCTTTGCTTATTATTGAGTATATATATATACAGATATATAACTATACATGTCCTTTATTAGATTTTTGTGTGTAATCTTTTTCTTTCAGTCTATATCTTCTATTTTCATCATTTTAACAGTATCATTTCAAGAGCAGAAGTTTTAAACCATGATGAAGTCCAGTTTGTGAACTTTTTTCTTTAATGGCTCATGCTTATGGTGTCAGACTACAGAAATATTTGAAGGTTTCAATCCAAGGTTGAAAAGATATTTTCGTATGTTTCCCTCAAGAAGTTACATAGTTTTAGGATTTTACTTGAACCAATAATTCATTTGAATTAATGTGAGGTATGAGTTGTTTCTAATTCTGCATATGGCTATCCAAATTTTTCAGCACCATTTGTTGAAAGGCTCTTCTTCCTCCAACATTGTTGATATTCAGTTAACCATATATGTTTGTGGGACTACTTTTGGCTTTCTTTCCTGTCTCATTGATCTATGTATCTATCTTTTTCCCAGTACCCCAATGTCTTATTTACTGTAACCTTAAAGTAAGTCTTGAAATCAGGTAGTGTGCATTCTGAAATTTTACTCTACACTTTCAAGCCAAAGAATTATTAAAAAAAATACAGGCACATTATAATCTTATTGCTAATAAACCAGTAAAAGGAAGAAAATCCAAAATACAGCCAAAAAAGACACGCTATGTATGTATGAATGATAGGACACTTCTCATCAGCAACTATTCAGTCTGGAGGCCTATGGGACAAAATCTTTTACATGCTGGAAGAGGCTTTTTGTTTTTCAGATAAACATGAGTTAAGAGAATTTATCATCAGCAGACATACAACAGAAAATTATAAAATATTTCTTCAGGAAGGTGGAAAGTGATATGAAATAGAAATCTGGATCTACATAAGAGTAGGCTGACCTCTGGAAATCAAATATTTGGGTGAATAGAAAATACATCTAATCATTTATTTAAGCCTTTTATAAAATGTAATTGACTATTTAACTATATATATGTATACACACACACATATACACATGTTAAAGGCAAAATAGCTTCAATATTTTAGATAATAAAAAACTTGGGGAGATATGGTAATATATTTTTACTGCAGCATTTTGGTACAATAAAACCATATTTTACACCTTTTAACAGTAACCTCTGCTTTTATCACAGTGTGATAAAATGTCTTACAATTATCTATAATCATTTTAATGAACTTTAACTAAATTCAATGTGCATGTCATTACCTTTTAAAAAATCTGCAATTTTTCTAGGCAGTTAATAAGCAAATGTCATTAAATCATTAGGGGTTTGTGCATATTGAACCTAATAGAGCATCAATTTAACCTAATAAACTACTTTGAAAACCAACACAATGTGTCTGCAAATACATAGAAAATTCTTCAAGACATATTTTCTAAGTACAGATATACTAAGAAGTTGAATAATCAGAAAAGCATTTTAAGTGTTTTAAATCATGTGGTTGCATATGAATATCCATTCAGGGTTAACAAAGACTTGAGAATAGAAAAAGTCTAAAGAATATCAAATATATGAAAGCTTAGGTTAATTTATGAATATGAAAGTGTGATTCTCAGGTGTAATGTTTTTAGCATTTGAGTTCTGTATTTAATCTAGATGAGTCTTACTTGGAATCAGAATCAGCCTTTCAGAATACTAAATATCAATTCCCCATGTCTCAAGTATGTCAGTAAATTGCTTAGACAATAAATCTAATTGAATTTCATTTGATTACTAAGTCAACTTTAAATAAGTCAAAAAATAGAAAAGAAGAAAGATGAAAAAAGACAGAAATATACATAAAGTTGAAGGAAATAATTAGTTTCCTCACTCTCTGTTCCACACACACTACCTCTGTATCACTGCACATTTGCAGCAGAGTTGGTTCCTAGGCTTTATACACTCCTACTTCACTTTCAAAGACATGGAGTCATTAGAAGCCTGATTGGTAAGATAAGGATGGAAAGAACATTCAGATTAGAGAGAAGGGCATGAGTGAACTGTCAGAAATGAGACAGCCTAGGGTTTTAAGAGGTCATGGACTTAACATGAACATAATGTGCAAGAAAGGGAATCCAAATCCCTTCTATTCTCATCGTCTCTCACAAATAGGACCTTCATATCAATCCCAGAGCTTAACTACCTTCTATTACTAGCCTTCTTTGGGGCAGAAATTATCCCTAATTCCTATACCTCACTATCCAATAAACATTACCATGGAGATTTAATGTAAGCAGTTATTACATACATCCAGGACTCAGATATAAAAACTTGGGTTGCAAAAGTATAAATGGTATTTAAATTCAAAGGATTTAATAAGATGTCTTGGGTTACAAAAGATAGAGAAGAATTTACAACTAACCCTGGTGCTTTGCAACACAGTCAAGTGAGAGGACAAGTCTGCAAATGGTATTTGGAAGTAGATGCAATGGCATAGAAGAGTATGTAATCTCAAAGGACCAGTTATGAAATGAATCAAGAAGGAATCAAATGTGTTAACTACTGATAGTTTAAGTAAGATTAAAGCTAAGAATAAGGCATTGGGTTTGACAAGAGGAGATCTTACTAAGACTGGGTTCAGTGGAACAATAGGCATGAAGATATGTCTGCAGACTGTTAAATAAAATAATTGGAAATGAAGACATGGAGAAAGTGAGTTTAGAGAATTGTCTCAATGCGGGTTTTTGTAAGGGGCGGGGAGCAGAGATTTGGGAAAAAAGTTGTGGTCTGGACATTTGGCACAGTTTCACACTGCTTAGCATCAAAAGATAAGGATGCTTATTATGTGTATTTACAAGAGTTGACAAAATTTAGTAAATAGTAAATTACAGATTTCAAAACACTGCTTTATTTAGTTGATAGTCTGTGATGGTTTCTTCAGAGCTGATATATACTATTATGTAAATACCTAATCACTGCTACTCTATCCTACGTAAAGATTACAGTGGAGTCATCATGGATTATTGTGTAAATGCCTAATTGCAGGCAATTTAAGAGGGTTATTATTTACTTGATAGTTTGTAATGGATTTTCAAACTAGGTATATAGCAAAACTATTCATGTCTTTTAGTGTTCAACACCTAACTTGGAAAAGAATATATGATTCTCTTTACGTATGTATGTATAATATATATACCCCAAATTAACATTATCATAAAAATATTTAGAGTTTAATGATGCTATATTTCATCAATTGTAACTAGATGTCTTTTTGAAGTCACACAGATATGGAAATAATTGATTCTCCTACCTACTAGCTAGTTTTAACTTCACTCTACATTGCTTACTTAAATGGAAAATTTCCATAATGGAAATGTTCTTATTTCTTTGCTTCTTCTTGCACATGCATCTTATTGCCTTCTGAGAAGAGAAGATTATGAATGGGTTAACTTACTCTTTTGAATCTACTTAAGTTGTTATGAAGAGCTTTCCAGATTAGGTCCCTCTGTACCATTCCACCGTTACCACACTTGGTATATGTTTCAATTGATTAAACTATAATTTTCTCTAAGGTAACACTTCCATGGTAAGATTTGTTTCTGTATGTTTGCACTATTTAATACAAAAAAATATCTTAATAAAGACTGCCTGTGTGGAAACTGAGGCAGCAGATAGCAGTATAAAATACCATGGCCAGGATAAAAATTATTGACAAGATAAGATCTGACAAAAGCCTTGAAAGAGGTAAGAAATATAGCAATCTAGGTATTGTCAGGGTATTATACCAGGAAGAAAAATTGGCAGTCAGTGCAACATCCCTAAGACAGAAGAAGCATGCTGTGTGCTCAACAAAGGCCAAGGAGACCAGCAGGGCAGAATTAGAATAAGTAAGTAGAGGCATAGTAGGAGATAAGCTCAGAGAAGTAAGGATGTAGGAACCAAAGCACACTTTTGGCACTTTTTCAACTATTCTTACTTTTGCTCTGACAGATGAGGGAAGTCTTACAGGGCTAAAACCAAGGTGTTGCAGGATTGGTTCTTTCTGAAGTCTCTAAGGGAGAATCCATTTGCTCATCTTCTCCAGCTTTTAGAGCTGTATCCCTTGCATTCCTTGGCCCCTGGCCTTTTCTTCCATCTTCAAAACCAGTAACATAGCATCTTCAAAACCAGTAACATAGCATCTTCAAATGGTCCTCTGTTTTCATCATCACACCTCCTTCTCTCCTTCTGATCTCTTGCCTCCCTCTTATAAGGACCCCTATGATTACATTGCCCCATCTGAATAATCCAGGATGTTTCCCCTTCTCAAGATCCTTAACTTAATTACATCTACAAAGTCTCTTTTTCCATCTAAGGTAACATATTCACAGTTTCCGGGGATTAAGACTTAGACATCTTGTCATGGCCATTACTCAGCTATCCCATCCACTGATAGAGGTGATTCAGTAGGGAGGACAATTTTTGGTAAAGGAAGAAGAGAAGAGCATTTCGGGGACATATCTGTAGTTGGCTAGAGGTTATGGCATGTAATACCCTTGTGAAATGTTTGGCATTAAATATAAATTGAAATATTTCATCTATAATAACAGATAGCTTATATGAATAAGGTAGCTGATATGAGTATTGGTAGTGGTAGACAAATTGATGTAGCAGAAATAAGTATATCTTCTTAGATTAGTAAGGTCCTATTGACTATATCTGACTCTAACCTAGGTTGATGTGAACTGAACAAATTATATGCTTTCTAATCAACAGTTTTCAAATAAATAGGTCCATTGACTTGTTAAGAATAAGCTGATTGAGTATTATAATAATAATTCCTTTAGGTAATATAATAAAATACCAAGAAGTGTTGCTTGGTACCCCTGCCTATTTTAAGACCTCTCTTCTGTGTTCCCTTAGCATACCACTGTCTGTGCACTTAATATTAAATAGTGGATTCATCAATAACAGTGCAGAGAAGTCATCTCATTCAGATTATAGCACAGATGAAATACTCAATACGTAAAACAGGAAGAATCTGCCTCTTACATTTAGTAGGTGTTTTGGTTTAAGTAGTTGGCATGGGTTTCCTTTCCCTAACAGCACATGGATTTTTGGGGGGTAATTTTCTCCCCGATATTGTATGCAATCTTGGTGAAACAGTAAACAAAGTGGCTCTACCCTACCCTTTCAGAAGTCTAAAAAGGCCTGTAGGCTACATTGGTCAGCAATGTCTTCTCATTATCCTGGTACAGGATGCAATAGAGAAATAGAGAGAATGTAATCCAAGCTCAGCTAAATGGACTAGGCCCGCACTCGCTCCCTCTGCCCTGTCCCCAGAACACTGACTTTTTTAGCTTAGAGATTGAAGGGCAGGTAAAAAAATAAATAAAATAAAATCAGGCAGTAGTGCTGCATTGAAGGGAGTCAGGCAGTGCGTGTTCTGTTTTCTAACCTGTTTCCAAGTTAGAAACCTACCCAATAAATCCTATATACCTCCTAATATATTTCCAAAAAAATCTATTTTTACTAAAAATTAAATCGAGTTTAATTTTTGTTACCTGAGACCAAAGGACCCTAACTCATAGACTTATTTCAAGGGATTTATATACTTCAATCCTAGAGAAGTAGGGCATATAATTGGAATATGTCTAAGTGAACATCTCTATCAGTAGGTACTAGCAATCCGTCAAAATAGAATTTGAGCTGGACCCTGAGGCAATGTAGAATTGAATTCCTTTGAGTAGAGGTGGGTGAATATTACAGGTGTGGAAAACAAGGGATGCACAGAGGGAATTAAGAATTGCAGGTTTGAGGACTAAAGAGAAAAGACTGGATAAAGCAGAGGGTTCCCTTTGAGAAGTTGCCAAGCTAATAGGATAAAAACTCTTCTGGAGTTTCAAAGATGACATTTGAATGCCAAGAAAGACTATAGCCAAAAACATGTCTACATTTAAATCATTGGCTCATTAAAAACACAGGCAGCAGTGCAGGTCTTTAGTCTTGTAATAAAAAATAAAATTAGATATGAAATATATCCAAATATGTCTAAATATATTGTCTGTGATGGGGTTGTAGGTGTTTGTGTAGGGGGTGTTGTGATCAGAGAAAAAAAAGAAAGAGACTGAGAGAGAGAGAGAGATTCTAGTTCAAATCTCTTTCTTTTCACAAAAGAACCATCTCAAAGAGAAAGAAGAGTAGTGGAGAGGATATTGATCAACTAGAGAAACACATGAGATATTTTAATTATTTCTCTTATTTTATATTTTCATTAATCCTATAATGTAAATACATCATTTAGTTTGTATTGATGAGGAAAACAAAACAGAAAGATTAACTAACTTGCTGAATTTCGTGTAGCTGGTAAGTAGAATAGCTATTTTTTCCAAGGTCAAACATTGATTAAGCTGCTTAATTAGATTCTATTGTTGGAAACTGTGAAAGGCATTCACATTTAGTCACATAACCTTGTGCCAGACCAAGACTCAGAAATAAGATTGTAATATGACTTTGTGTATTGTCTAATCCCTTTTGCTTCAAGTATTCCTCAGTGTAAAATACGGAGATAATTAAGGCTAATGCTGGAATATAAAATTTCTAGATCCATTAGTAAAATAATTAGGCATGAATTAAAAAGAAACAATTGTGTATGTTTCAATAAAAACATTCCCACAATATATACCAAATATCAAATGTCTCTTTTATCCATAGGTATGCAAAATCCTTGATTTCTTCTTGTTTAACTTAACCTGCAGCTTATTTTACTATAGGCATGTGTGAGTTATTATTCACTGTGATGTTTAATTAATTCTAAACTCTTCTCTACTGATATTTCTTTATGTGTCACTTGAAGGACACCATGAGATTTTTATTTTAATTAAGTCATGATTCTGCTGCAGTCCTAATGTTGGATATTCCCATTCAATTAATCTTGATCGTGTTCCCTAGATGAAATAAGTATGTTATTTTTTAAAAGTTGCAAGTCTTACAGGATTTCCTGTGGCAATACTTTACATAGAAATCATGTTTATGATTAATTTCTCCTGCACTACATAGAATATTTGTTCTTTCACTGAAATACCCATAATATACTTCCATTCAGTGAAATAAATGAACAGTATGCCTGGCGTATGAAATGAAACTTTCATTCCTGAACAAAGGCTATGGATTTAATTAAGTAAATACAACATTTTACAAAGGTTGTGTACATGATTATAAGTATTGATGTTGATTATTTACGGTGGAATAGATGATAGTTTGAAAAATGAATTTTTGTTATTAATGTGTGTGTTATCCATTTGTGGATATAGTACTAAGAACTATTTAGAAAAATAGCCTATATATATATATATATATATATATATATATATATATATATATATATATTGCCTAATTACAAAATAACACTTCTTTCTGCAATTATTTCTTTCAAGTGCTTTTGTTAGGTGGGGAATCTGACAGGTAAATATTTGGCATCAATCATTCTCTTCAAGAATTGAAAGATAATCATATGAACCACTGACACTGTTCATCAGTGAATAACGAAATAATTCATTGAGACTAAATTTGTATGAATATATTTTTATAATTGTGTTGAATTTACTAGTTGACAAATTATATTAGGACAGGAAGCATGTCTGTACTGTTTACCACTATATCTCCACATGCTTAATACTCAGCCTCATACACAGTAGATATAAATAAATATTTGTTTACAGTCTATAGAAAATATTTTCAGAAATGAATAAATTGGCTTCTAGCAAATTCTGGCAGGGACTTAGCCTCACTGCCATAAACAACTATAATACTTGAAGAAATATATAAAGCAACTGTTTTTAGTCATTGGACAAAGGCAGGGTAGGACTATGATCCCTGAAAGAAAGACACCTCATGAAATAAAACCTACATTTGCTTGCCTCTCTAGCTAGGAACATTTCCCAAATTCTGTGCAGTGAGCTGGAGTCCAACAGGAAAAATGGGCCCACTGAGCAAAGGAGGCAGAGATCAGCATTCATGGCTGATCTGAGAAGTATGACACTGGAGAGGAGGGTGGTAGTATAAAG
The DNA here is from genome assembly GCF_965194805.1 of Balaenoptera borealis. Classification (NCBI taxonomy): domain Eukaryota; kingdom Metazoa; phylum Chordata; class Mammalia; order Artiodactyla; family Balaenopteridae; genus Balaenoptera; species Balaenoptera borealis. Next base: position 91,495,723 of record NC_138861.1, on the reverse strand, counting down.
AATTCTGTGGGAGTTGAGGGTTGTTTTCTGCCATTTCTTGCCTAAAGGCTGGGTTTAGTGTTTGCAGGTCTTAGCAAAGAGTGGCTAGTATGAGACTGAGAGTGATAGAGCATTTCTAGAGGTTATTGGAATTCCAGCTGAGCCAGAGAATAGAGATCTTGTTAACACCCTTGAAATTCAGCTATGACACAAAATCCATGTCCTACGACAAAAAACCACACCCTATAGAAGGACTACTTTTAGACGTGCCCCAACAAAATCCAAAACCATGCCTTTACAAGACGTGCAAGCAAGACAGAGTTTGGAGTCTTTATAATAATCCCAGTATCCAAAGTCTATACATTTCTAGTATACAATTAAAAATGCTACATAGGCATAGAGTCGGGAACTGTGCACAATAGTCTCAACCAAAAACAAACAAAAAAATTATTTCCTAGTATGTTATCTGACCACAGTATAAAGTAGAAATATAGGTATCAAAAAGGATGTGGAAAAATAATTTTTAAAAGGATAATACATCATGATCACTTAAGGAAACAAGTTTGTTTCAATTGAAGTAATAATGTTTATCAATTTATGATCATAGAATGTTATTTTGTCATAACTTTAAAGTTGATTTTCCTGATTAGTTTTGAGTTTGAACAACTTTTTATATGTTCATTAGCCATTTGTCTTATTTTAACTGAAAATTTCCTGTTCATATTTTTTGGCTCAATTTTACAGGCATTTTTATAGTCTGAAAAATAATCATTTGTTACTTTTACTTACATATTTTATTTCAGCTCATTTGAGGCTTTATGTTTCCAAATGGTGGCTTTTGACATACAGATATTATCTTTCTATAATAGAATTGTGATTATCAATATCTAGTGTTTTGGATTGTACTTTCTGTAACCTGTTTAAGAAACTCTTCTGTGCCAAGATGTCATCAAGATATTTTATGATAATTAAAAAAATTCTAAAGATTTGCTTTTCACAAAGAAGTGTTTAACTTATTGAATGGCTCATCCCTTTTCTACTGACTTATAATGTCTTTTTATCATATACTGTATTAGTTTTCTATTGCTTTTATTATAAATTACCATACACTTAGTGGTTTAAAACAATACCAATTTATTATCTTACAGTTCTGGAGTTCAGGAGTCCAAAATAGGTCTCAGTGGGCTAAAATCAACTTGTGAGCAGAGCTGTGTTCCTTTTGGAGACTCTAAGAGAAAATCCATTTCCTTGTCTTCTCCAGGTTCTAGAGGCTGCCTGTTTCCCTTGGCGTGTGGCCTCCTTCCAGCCAGCAATTTTATCATCTGGGCCTCTGTTTCCATGATCACATGCCCTACTCTAACTTTTCTGTCTCCTTCTTTCACTTATAAGAACCCTTGTGATTACATTGGGCCCACCCAGATAGTCCAGGACAATCTCCCCATTTCAAGATCCATAACTTTTTTGATTTTGTTTTTACATATTTATTTTTATTCTTTATTATTTTTAATTTTGCTATTTTATTTTGCTATTATATCTGTTATATGACTGTTTTTAATGGTTTGTATGTTTATATGCTTTTGCATAGTTACAGTTTCCATGTGTATTTGTTGAGTATATTGAACACAAATATTTTAGGCTTTTTCTTGGTGGTACCAAACAGCAAACAGCTTAAAAAAACAAAAGACAAAAAACAAAAAAAAAAGACTCTACCTTTATTAAATATAGATTCCAGGAGGCAGAAAATAAGAAGAATAAGTAAGTATATGATATAGAGTTAGACAGTGATACATATTGGGAGAAAATTAAATCTCAAGAGAGAAGGAGAACACTGAGAGTTGGGTTATAGTTTTGGATTGGGTAGCAACAAAGTCCTCACATAGAAGAGGACATTTGAGTAAACATTTGAAGGAGTTAAAAGAGAGTCTGTCCTCTGAGGAGTAGAAGGAACAGCAAGGAGGCCAGTGTGGCTTGAGGGATGCAAGTGAAGGGAAGACAAACAGATGAGATCAGTGAAGCAAGAGGTGTGGGGCATACCATGTTGGATGTTTTGAGCCAGTGCAAAGATTTTGGGCTTTACTGTTTGTGAACTAGAAAACTAATGAGAGGTTCTGAGCAAAGGCACTAAATGACTTGGATTTTAGCATGTTTCGTTTGCCTGCTATGGTGAGAACACTTCGTAGTGGACACTGGTGGAAGCAGTAACATGATTTAGGTTTTATTTCTAAAATTGAGATAGAAGATAATAGTTGCATAGAATGGATTGTAGTAGTGATGGTGATAAGAAGTCATAAGATACAAGATATAATTTATAGTCATTTTTGTATTGTTCCATTATCTTATGTTTTCGAGAATTGCAGTGCAAATTTTCCTAGTCATTGCCCTTACTGATTCTGGTTCATGTTGGTTCGTAAGTTTTTAATGTGAACTCATTTTTAAGAGATATTTCTTTTCCACAAGGGAACAAAATGTGGCTCAGTTTGTGGATATGTCCTTTCACAGATTTTGTTGTTGTTTTGCTTTGTTTCATTTATTCAGGCAGATGCCTTAGAAGTATCACTGTTAGGTTGAATTTTATGTTAATTTTCACTGGTATTTTCCTACATCAAGATGGTTTGTAACTTAGACTTAAACCCCATACTTAGCAAAAACAGGTTTTTGTGTCTTTGTTTCTCACAACAGATTTTTATTCATATATCCAGATTTTGAGCAGAGACAAATGTTGTGCCACCTCCCTGAACCAACAAGTAAACCTTTGCCAATTCTCCTTTTCTTGAAGGTACAATATTTCAAAAGTCCCACTGCCATGTCAAGGTCTTGATTTTCACTATACATCACAATCACAAAGTCTGATCTGTTTCCTTAGAGATTAAATTTAAACCCTATCCCACTCTCTCCTACCCTCTCTCCCAAACTGACTAGTGGCCCTGCATTGTCAGCCCATAAGCTCACAGATCTGTTGCTGTTGTGTTCACTCTTCTTTTGTGACACCTACCTATTTCTTTTACTTTTTCTATGTTTATTTTTTTCGGTAGGGTCACTTAAACAGTTTTGATATACTATATTTTTTACTAGATTTTTTCAACATTCCTATTTAAAATGTGCTCAGATCAGAGTGTCATCAGAGAGTGGTTTAATTTTGTATACTTCTACCCTTTGAATTCAGTATAACTACAGTAAAATTAATGTTGTTCCTGTTTTTATGCCTTGATCATTAAACACACTCACACACACTTACACACACAAATTACCCCAGAAATATAGAATACCCACATGAAAATTTCGACATGGTAGCCAATAATATCCCTGACCTCAAAAAAGGATTCAAAGCCCAGTGGCACCAACCAACGATCCTTGCAAAACAATAAGATAGAGAGGAAACTGCTAAGTACTTATACCTCACATATATTCTTGCCTTTTTTGATAAAAACAAAAATGAATAAATGCATATGTGTGTACATGTTACCTGGTACATTTATTTTTTTTTAAAGTTTAGGTAGAAGCAAGTTACATGGCAGAAAGTTTTGGGGAGAGATACTCCTTCATATTTTTAAGATGATTCAGCTGATGCTTTCTTTATTGCCTTTGCCTAAAGCAAGGTAGGATGTAAACAATGAAAAATATTGTCAATAACAAAATGGTATCAACAGAATCAAGTTTTGGAGAAAGGTAGATAAAAAGTGAAGTAAAGTTATTTGCAAAAAATGAAACAAGTTAAGTAATGATCTAAACTGAAAACTCCTGAACAGAAATGATAACCCTATGAAGGCCAGAATGTTTGTTGTACCCCACCCTATCACTAAGATGAGTGTCTGGATAATATTAGACATTCAATCAATATATGATAATGAATGGATTCTCGTATTATTTAGAAAACATAGGATTGTGGGTGTTAATCGTGTCTTAAAAGTTAAAAATAAATACACTTTAAGTTGTCTGCAATACTCAGAAACTTATAACTATTAAAAAGTACAAGGCAGAGAATAAATAACATAATGTAAACAATTACCAGCTTCTTTGTGCTTACAAATGGATGCTTAATTTACATAGCAACACTTTTACATTTACATTTTGACCAAGGACAATTATAACAAATCGTTTCATATTGAGAAATAAATTATAGGAAAAATGCATTAAAATATTTGCTTTTTATTGAAATTTTCAGGTAAAAATGACACTAGGCTAGAAATTCCAGGAAATAAATTCTTTAAATCCGCTCCCACTCTCTACCTTCTCAGCTTTTTCTTGAAACTCTATATGATTATAATAGCACATAGACTAAGATTCACAAACTATTGAATTGATTTGGGAAGTTTTAGTTCTATCATTTATATGGAGAGTAAATGAGAACTACGCCTTGCATATTTCAGAAGATAAACTCTCTTATACATAGTTGTTCATTTGTCTTATTAGGAGGTAAGATAAGGCATTGACCCAGTAGTGTCTGGGTGAATGTTTAACTGTCTTTCCAGAAATACAAGCCCTCTGGTATGGTGTTTGCTTATTTCCATATTGTGAATTCCCACAATGTTCCCTTTCAAGTGAGTGTGTCATCCATGAACACGGAGTTAGGAAGAGTTGCACTCAGTGGGCTCTTGAAAGCTTGTGTGAGCTATCACCATCTCACTGATGTTGCCTCCAGGCAAGTAGTCAGGAGCAGAGGCAGGAAGAATGCAAAAAGCAGTGCATGCAAAAAAAAATGTGACTTTTCACTTACTACATCTGAGCTAAATATCATCTCCAGGCAACAGAAGTAGATGAAGTTTCTTTCTCTACTATCAAAATAGCAGATCTTCATGAGAAGAATGTCTGCCAGTCACTGAAAATTGGGAGTTAAGTTCTACAAATTGCTTTACTCACTAGCCGGGTATGTGAAAGGGAAAATGTTAGAATTCCCAGATGCATCATGAACAGACATAAGTAATCTTCAACGTCTCTTAAAAAAGCATCACATTTAGAGAAAACTCTTCAATAAAACAAACAAATAAATAGAACAAGGGATATATAAAGTTTATTTTTAATTTTTTTAATATATTTATTTATTTATTTATGGCTGCGTTGGGTCTTCCTTGCTGCTCACAGCTTTTTCTAGTTGCGGCGAACAGTGGCTACTCTTTGTTGTGGTGCACGGGCTTCTTATTGTGGTGGCTTCTCTTGTTGCAGAGCACAGGCTCTAGGCGTGAGGGCTTCAGTAGTTGTGGCACCCGGGCTCAATAGTTGTGGCGCACGGGCTTAGTTGCTCTGCAGCATGTGGGATCTTCCTGGACCAGGGCTCGAACCCATGTCCCCTGCATTGACAGGCAGATTCTTAACCACTGCGCCACCAAGGATGCCCTATAAAGTTTATTAAACACAAGAAAAAGAAAAGATATCAAAAAAAGAGTATGCTTCTGATTATGATTGGAAATAAAAAAGGAAAAAATATATATATACCTGGACCTCTTAATAGTCATAAGGGCCCATGACTTCAACTAAAATTTATTTGAAGGAAATATTACTGAAATTAAAAAGATGTACAATTAAAAGAGATTTTAATTGAAAATATGGTCTTCTTCCCATTTGTTTTAAAACTCAAAATAGTCATAATTGTTTTAACATATTAAATGCTTATTATGTAGAGTTTTTAATCACACAAGTAAAGAAAGATCATTTTTTAAAAAAATTTAACTACCCAGAGAAAACTAGTATTGACATTTTGCCTCTGTACTTTCTGTTGTTTTCCAGTGCTTTATATTAGGGAATTAAAAGAAAGGCTTTGTGATCATATAGAATTCAGCTAGAAACCAAATTCTACCATTCATTACCTGTATAAACTCATCTAGTTACTTAAACTCTCTCCGTTTTCTATTTTTTTTTTCTACACAAAATAGAAATAATAATACCTACCTCATGGAGTTATAGGAAGAGTAAAATGTTTAATAAAACATGCTCCAATATCCCTCTTATAATCCTTTTGAACTATGTTCCTCATAATAGTGCATACATAATAATCTGGTCAATGATTAAAATTTTGAATTTTTAGTGAACTCACTCCTTCAGCAGGCTAAATGTTTTACTTTTAGAAAATCATAACTGTTAAAACATCTTCCTTATTCTGAACCAAATTCATCTTTTTTATAACTTTCAACCATTGTTCTTAGTATGTTACTTAGAAGTAAGAGAATGGGTTCCCTTTTATGAGATAACCATTCAAATATTTGAATACTTCTATTAATGCCACTTAAGTGTGGCCTTTTTCAAGGTTAATATAAAATATAAAATATCAGTCATTTCTTTTATGTCCTGCCTTCCAGACACTTCAACGTCTTTTCATTTTTTTCCTCCAGACACATTCTAATTTGTCAATGTGTCTCTTAAAATTTGTATCCGAAGTGTCAAACATAATATATCACACACTGTCTAACCATCAGAAAGTTTGTCAAATCTGTTACTTTCCTTGATAAGATTACTAAAATTCTCTTAATTTAACTTTAGAAAATGTCCAGACACTTTACCATTTCTTTGCTACTGAATTATAAATAATATTAGATGAGGAAATTTACAAATGGCTGTATGCAGCAGAGCAAGTTATTAACTGCTTATGCAGAAGAGAAGTATGGGACTTTAAATGATAACACGGCTGGGCAGGTGAGTGAGGGTTGTGGAATTGTCAGAAAAACGATCACAAGATGATAATAATTGCTTACCAGCCTCCTAGACCTTATGAATCCTAATAGGAAATTTTAAAGACTGTTGGGGATGACTGTACTTTGTCAGAACAATCAAAGCAATATTCCAGTTTTGAAAGTGCAGAGGAAAGGTGCATCTCATATGTACAGCCTCATTCATCTTGGATCTTGGGGTCATCTTTGTAATCAACTCCTCTGGACTTCAAATATCTTTCTCTGCTCTGCAAACATCACTTTCCTGCTTGTCAAACTCAATTGGAACTGTGCCAATAGATCCATCTCCATTCAATTCAAGAATTTTGTCAATGCCTCTCTTCAAATACGGTGCCTAGAATTGAACAAAGACTCTGGATAATCTTATTAGGACAGAGTAGAGTGAAGTGGAACTATTACTTCTCATATTTAGGAAAGTCTACTTCTCTTAATTTAGACTTAGATTTTGTTCTGTTTTTGTAGTGTGTGATTCCACTTAAGTGCTCCATGTATTTTTTCAGCAAGATCCCATTTATTGCTACCCCTCAACTGGGCACTAATTACCTTTTTGTATTATGTTTTGTCCACCCTCCCCAACTTTTTTCTTTTCTATCGCAAAAACTCAATTTGAAAGGAAGAAGGAAGATATTTTGATGTGAAAGAACAATAAAACCAGGACAAGTAAGTAGGCCCATAGACTGATGTGGTAGTTCATTTGTTAAAACATACATTCATTAAGCAACTCTTATGTGATTGGGGTTGTGTTAGGCACTGCAGATACAATGATGAACTAACCATTTGTGATTCCAGCCATTTTAGGTTTTATAAACTGGTGATTCTCAGTAGTGAGTGGTTCAATAAGATAACATCAGTGGTTTCGTGGTGATCTATAATTTAAATGAGATTAGAAAAGAAATATACAATAAAACAAATATTTTGAAAATAGAATTGATAAGACTCCGTAACAGAACGCATTAACACTAAAGGAATATAGCAAGAGAGAAAAAGTCCAAACTCTATTTTTCTTTGGGGAGTGCTTAGATTTCAAGGCAGTTTTATTTTGTTTGGTATATTTTGACTCCATGATATATCAATCATGTTTTAGTTTTAATAATAGTAATAACATTAAATTTGAAGCCCACTTCAACTTTGAAAGAGTAAGGAGGAAAAATAATGTCAAATAAAAATCGTCACATGATAGTTTGTACTGTTACCTTCTTTTCTGCTAAAATATACATTACATAAAATTTATCATTTTAATCAATTTTAGGTGTACTGTTCAGTGAAATTAATTACATTCACATTGTTTTGCAGCTATCACCATCATCTAATTCCAAAACTTTTCATTTTCCCAAACTGAAACTTTGTACTTATTAAACAATAATTCCCCATTCCTCCCTTCTCCTAGAAACTGGTAATCACTATTCTACTTTCTGTCTCTGAATTTGACTCGTTTAAGTGGAATCATACAATATTTGTCCTCAGTTCTGGTTTATTTCACTTAGGACAAAATTTCAAGTTTCATCCATTTGGTAGCACATATTAGAATTTCACTCACTTTTAAGGTTGAATAATAACCCACTGTAGGTATACACCACACATTTTGTTTATCTCTTTATCCATTCATGTACACAAGTTATTTTCATTTTTTGACTATTGTGAATAATGCTGCTATTGATATTGGTATACAAATATCTGTTCAAGGCCCTTCTTTCAATTCTTTTGGATATATAAGTAGTATGGAATTGGAATTTCCAGTCCTAAATCCTCAGCAGGTATAAATTTATGTATCTAATTGCTTTCCGACCATCTTCACCTGAATGTCTAATGGATATTTTAAATTTAACATATTCAAAACACTCCTTCCCTCTTCCAAATCTTGTCCGAGTATAGTCTACTTTAGGAAATGACCAGGCCATGAACTCCAGTGATGCAAACATTGGAATCAATCTGAAGTGCTCTGTTTCCTTCAGAGAAGGTGATTTTTAGCAAATAGCCCCATAAAATTCATCAGGAATCCATCCACTTCTGCTCAATTCATCCTGAATCCATACACTTTCTCTATTTATGCTTCTGCTATTCTAGCCCAAGTCACACTAGTCTACTCTTTCACTTGAATTTAGGAAAATATTTTCCTAATTGATTTCTTTATTACTCTCCTATACTTATTCACTTAAGATCCATTCTCCACTCACCATAAATGCTGCTATAACTTTCCTTTACATGTAAAAAATACAAAATATTTACCATGACCTCTTACATAAATGGACCCTGCCCTCTTCTCCAATCTTATCTTAAACCACTTTCCCTTTATTCACTATGCTCTTTCAGACATACTGCCTACAAGGTAATTACTAGAAACTTTTTCTAAAAGTGTTAATTTTTTTTAGATTCCACATATAAGTGATATCATACGATATTTGTCTTTCTCTTTCTGACTTCACTTAGTATGATAATCTCTAGGTCCATCCATATTGCTGCAAATGGCATTATTTCATTCTTTTTATGGCTGAGTAATATTCTGCTGTATATATGTACCACATCTTTATCCATTCCTCTGTTGATGGACATTTAGGTTGCTTCCATCTCCTGTCTATTGTAAATAGTGCTGCAATGAACATTGGCACAAACGAACTTATCTACAAAACAGAAATAAAGTTACAGATGTAGAAAACAAAGGTATGGTTACCATGGGGTAAAGTGGAGGGGGAATAAATTGGAAGATTGGGATTGACACATACACACTACTATATGTAAAATAGATAACTAATAAAGACCTACTGTATAGCACAGGGAACTCTACTCAGTACTCTCTAATGGCCTATATAGGAAAAGAATCTACAAAAGAGTGGATATATGTATATGCATAACTGATTCATTTTGCTGTACATCTGAAGCTAACAAAACATTGTAAATCAACTCTCCTCCAATAAAAATTCTTCAAAAATTTTTTTAAAGTTTTGATTTTTTGTATTCTTATTTTGTTTAGTTATCTGCTTTCTTAACCTTCTTTAATTTTTAGATGTTCACTTTTGTTTGGGTGGCAACATGTTCATGGAATAAATCATAATAAAGCAAGTCTGTCAATTTCCTTTCAATTTCTTTTATATGTAATGCAGTCAGGGTGGGTAACCCAATTTTGGCCAACAAGGTATAAGAAGTATACTGAGGGGCTTTGGGGTGGGAATTTTTCCCCCTCAGTAAAATATGAATAAGAAAAAAATATTTTTCTTCCTGTCTTGAATATCATTATATAAAGAAATAATGTTTTGAAATGTATCAGTTATAAGAGTACCAGCCTAAGAACAAAAAAATAAACAATAGCAAAAACCAATATGCTGAAACTGACAGAAAACATCTGTGCCCTTAATGACAATGGTAAGCATCTGAACGAACCTGAAATTTCTTGTAATGGGACATTAAATATATTTTATTACTTAAGCTATTATATCAAATATCTATTGCTTAATAATAAATTGCCATAAAATTTAGTGGCTTAAACAACAGTTTATTGTTGTGCAGATTCTACAGGTTGGCTCTGTGGTTCTGTTGATCTGGACCAAACTTGATTGATCTTGGCTGGACTCAGTCAAGCATTCATGGTCATTTAAGAGGTCAACTGCAGTTCAGCTTGGTTGACCTTGGCACCTAGCTGTGACAAATGAGCTGAAGTCAACTAAGTTCCACAAAATTTTTTTGTCTTCCAACAGGCTAGCTCAGACTTGTTCTTATGGTGGTAGGATTCTCAAGAACATGAGTTGGAATGTCAAGGCATGGACTCAGAACTGGCACAAAGTCATTTCCACCATATTCTTCTGTACAATGAAAGTCACAGAGTCATTCTCCTTTGGAGGAGAAACTGACTCCACAACTTGATGGAAAGAGTTGGAATATCGTATCACAACAGACAGAGACAGAGAGAGCAGGGTATTGTGACTAGTGGGGTATTGTGACCACTTCTGTGGTCAATTTACCAGGGTTATTGTTGCCTGTGACTTACCACAGACTATGTTCTCACACTAGCAACGTTGCATTTCTTCCCTATTTCTGACTTGTTCTTTCCTTGGCTCTTGCCATAGCTGATTCACCACATTTTTATGGATTGCCACTTAATTGTTATTTCCTCAGAAAAACTTTCTCTGTATTTCTCAAGTAGCCCTGTGCCCCCCATCACCAGTTGTTCTACTTCCCTCATTAGAATATAAGCTCAGTGAAGCTGAGGACTTTATTTTGTTCATGCCAACACTTTATATATTTCCAATAATATAGCAAGTACTCAATGTCTTTTGGTTAGTTGAATGAATAAAAGAATAAATGCAGAGTCATTGTAATGAGTAGAGTGAATTTTTACTGATCCAACTTGTTTTATATGTTCAGGAGGATAAAGTTTATTATTATTAATTTGGGAAATAGTAATAAAAGAGAAAATATAAATCCCAATCTATCTTCCCAGTCTGTTTGTGTGTGTGTGTGTGTGTGTGTGTGTGTGTATAAGTGGGGGAGGCTTTGTTATAGGGGGGCAAATTGGAACTAATATGTCCTGTGTTTTTCAACTTCTGGGACTTTGTTTAAATATTTTTCCCTGCATAGAATATGTAGACATCATTTCTACTTTTCTACTTTTCAATATTTTTTCCTCTTTTATTGACCATATTGAATGACATATCTGCCAAGAAAAATTTGAGCGTTTCTACCAGATATGTTGGCTTCCTCTGCTTGATCCCTCTAATGTTGCCTCTGTATCTCTGTTGCGGCACTTGGCTAACCTTGTTTACAATTGGTCACCCAAACCTGTCCCTAGAAGTCAGGATGCAGGTTCCTGAAACTCAGAGTCTGTCTTTCTTACTTATTCTTTCATTTACTATAATTTCCAACATGTATACAACAAGTTATCAATAAATATTTAACTTGAATTAAAGTATATGGTTATTCTGCTTTGTAGGATAGGTGTCTGCTTCAATCTTGAAACTAATTGTAGGAAAAAAATGTAGTGTTTATTTTTGCCTTATCAAGTTTGCTTCTGCTACTTATCACTTAAAGTCCCTGTGTGATCTATAAACAAGCTGCTTACCTTTTGTAATTTTGCAGCACATTGCTTAGGCACATCAGTACAAAGCCTAGCTTGGTTTTTCCTAGCAATTGTTCAAAGTTTATTCCATGTCCCTACTTCTGTTGGCTTTGTCTCCTTCATTTTAACTTATTTCCCATTATGCTACCTTCCAATCTCTGAATTCCTTCCCCACTGGCTCAGCACGGGGACCTTTTCTTTCTCAAATTCCCTGAACCTTCCAAGATAAACACCTTCAATTACAATCACTCCTCACCTCTTCAACAGAGGCCCCTAACAATAAACAACTTACTCAATAAGTAGTTGAAGAATAATTCTCAGATGCACTTAGTGTAGCAGAGAACTGGGATGTAATATGTTTTTATTCTTTGAACTCCCATTAGTCTCCTTGCTGTAGAGGACTAGACTGCTTAATACATCCCCATAAGCATAATTTCATCAGTGTGATATCTAGCAAAACAATGTTCTGCAATATTAAATATATGCCATCATATACTAAGAAGCTATTCCAGTAGCACAATAAAATAAACACCACTATGATGTCGATATAAGTTAACAAACAACAATAAATACTTAGAATGTGAGAAACACCAGAAAATTTTAGATTTTGATTTCAGTATCTATATCATGTATTTAGAAAAATATCATCTTAAGTTGTAAGTGGTTTTAGAGGATGAGAAACTGAAAAGTAGGCTCCAAATATGCACAATTCCAAAAAGAAGGGAATTTACTAATGTACGTGTGTAAACATACTCCAGGGAAAAAGATGAGGGTGAAGATGTACGTCGACTTCCTTATTCTGTCTCATGCCTTCCTTCCTTTTTTTTTTTTGCATCCTGTGCCCTACACCCCACACACTGTCCTTCCTCCTGTTCTTGAAGAGTCTTACACTTTGTTAAATCTAACAAAGATTTAAAGCTATAATAAAAATCTTAATTATTTTCCAAGGCCATCCAAATATTAGTTTGCTACAACTGAAAATCAAGCAGGTATTAAACAGTCTAAAAGCAAAAACAAAACAACGACAACAAAAGTGACATTCCATGGAAGGATTAACAAGAGTTTCACTGTGTATGGACAGAGATCTCTACCTGGGCTCTCCTTTAGATTTCTCCACAGAGGTCATTGTCTATTCACCCATTTATAAACTAAACTGGTTACTTGCACTGTACAAGCCCTTGGAAACACTTAGTCATGTTTCCTTCTGTATTACTAAAAGTCGCCTGTATGAGAGAGAAGAGGTGGGAGATAGGGAGAGAGAGAGGGAGAAGTTTGGAGAGGTTAAGAGAAGAGGAAGAGAAAAAGGAAAAGAACAATTTTAACAAAATCTACAGTGACAGTAAAATTGAAATAATTCAGAAAACTATTACATACAATACACTGTACAGTAAAATTGTGAAAGAATAAAAAAGTCTACTTTAAAATAATTATTTTCTCTTCCTCTCTCTCTCTCTGTCACACACACACACACACACACACACACACACACACACTCCATTACACTCACAAACTTCCATTCACAAAATAGTAGACTAGAATGCCCAGAATACATCTGATCATTCTGATACCTTGTTGGGGGTGTTAATGTTTCTTCAGAAATCCCCAGCAGTATCTCTCCTCTCCATTATTTTCCACAGCTCTTGACTACAACCTCTGGGAAAGTATTCCTTTCCCCTTATCTTTCTTAAAGAAATCTGAAGAGGGCCAAAAGTCATTTTGAGTCCCAAATTATTCTGATCTCTTTTAATTCAGGATGGTGCCTCTACTGGTAGTATAATTTTCTAAAACTGTAATGGACTTTTAAAAAATAATTTTATTAAAGTCAACTTACTGTACCTGCAGTTGCATCCATGATCCTTTTCTGTATGCAAGTCTATCACTAAATTAAATTATCGTTTCATTACATTATCAGGCTTTCAAGTAAGGGTACATCCTTAGTCTCTTCTCTCTGAGCCCTTTTGTCCAACAGAAAGGAATTACTAGATGTTGCTTATTTAATTGATTGGTTTCAACAAGGGTATGAAGGCTACACTCTTAATTTTTCACTAAAGGCTGAGTCCTAATTGGTCTTTGCCAAAAGAGGCACTTTTTAATTTGTCTCTTAGAATTTGGATACAAGAAAGACATATCGTTTTAATCCTGCAAGTCCAGAATTTCTGGATTTTTTCTTCTTTTTAATTCTGCTTGTTAACTGGCTAATTCCTTTCTACCTCATCTTTTTCTTGTAGTACCTTTTCAAATGCAGGTAATGATAATTGAAGAGGTGAGTGGTATGCTAGTATTGTGTCCATGTGCTTAATCAATTGCCTTTTAAATAATTTTACCAAACCGTTTGTCTCTGCATTTCATTCAGCCTCTAATAATAAAATCCTTGCTGCCTGGAGCTTCACCCCAAAACAAAAGCCTCATTATTAAATAAAAGTTTTCTATTTCTGGGTACTAATTTCTTCATTAGTTTTTGCCAGGCTAAGCTGTGGTGTCAAAGAAACTGAAATGGCGGTGGGGAGAGAGTTTTACTTTTTTATTTTTTTGTTACATGTTAGTTACCAATAGGCTACTGCTCTGTTCCGTGTTCTCTTTAATCCAGAGCCCAGGGTGAAGAGGCAATAATACACCTTATACTTCTGAGTACACGCTAACCTCATGGTAGAGAGGAGAGAGCTATAGGAGAACCAAGAAATGGCTCTTCAATCTTTTACTCGGAATTTGCATATGTTACTTTCACTCATTTTCCATTAACCCAAGTTTTATGGACTGAATTATGCCCCCTGCCAAATATTGAATCCCTAACTCCCAGTGTGATTGTATTTGGAGATAGGGTCTTGAAGGACGTAATTAAGGTTAATGAGGTAATAAATGTGGGACTCTAATCCACTATGACCAGTGTCTTTGTAAGGACAGAACAACACAAAGGATGCACACACACAGAAGGTAGATCATAGGAAGACACAGCAAGAAGTCGGCTTTTTGCAAGCCAGGAAGAGAAGAAGCCTCACTAGAAACCAAACAAACATGCCCACACCTTGATCTTGGACTTCTAGCCTCCAGAACCGTGAGAAAATAAATTTTCATTGTTTTAGCTTCCCAGTCTGCAGTATTTTGTTACAGCAGCTTGAGCAGATTAATGCGCCAACTTTGTAATATGCTCAAGACTGACAACAGTGGGATGGGGAAGTATATTCTTCCCCCACGGAGCCAGTGAACGTTACATGGTATTAGGCAGAAATATATGAACCACTTTAGTGGAGAGCAGTAGTCATTTTGAACAATGATGCTGTCTACCACAGGGTTTTTTGTTTGTTTTTGCTGGTTAATAGTGAACAGACGTTAAAACAATTTTAAACTTGGTTCTAGTTTTCATTTGATCTAGTATTTTATTCTGACTGGCCTTTTTATCTCAACTAGTTTAACAAAGTTCTAAACTCCTAGTATTAGTGAGCTTTTTGATGGAGTAAAGATGATTAAAATCAAACAAAATAGACTTTTAAAAATGAAAACTGAAAAATTATACTTTTAATGATTCAAAAGCAAAATGATTAAAAACCCATTCAATTCTGTATTTATTGATAAGGGACATTAGCTGTGAAAATGTAAGTTCTGTGTGTATCTTTGTTTGGACCGATGTGTGTGGTTTCTCCACTATTAAAGAGTCTTCCATGCTATGTTCATACTTAATATCTGTTGTTACCTGTTAGTTAACATAGGTATAAATATCATTCAGTTATGATCCTTGTCCTTCAAGGAAGGTTTAACCTTGAAGGAGAGAGAAAGGTGGAAAAACTAAAATACGAAGAATGAATAATAAAAACAGAAACTTAAGGGATAGGTAAGATAATAGTAAGATAGTAGAGATGATAGAGATAGGTATTTCAAGAAGAAAAGGATAATGAAAGCTAAAATAAATCTTGACTTATTTTTCATTGATTTAATAGATATAACAGGGTGTTATGAATTAATCCTCCACCTTACAAAATCTTATACTGGTTTAATCCAGCCCTGCAGATACTTGGAGTGGGAGTGGTACTTTCTTCTCTCCCTCCCCCATACCTTTAATTAGAGAACCAGAGTACCACCTGCTCTCTTTTTTCTTGGAGTTACTTCAAAACCTGCTTCTAGCATTGAGGGCTAGGGTTTTAAAACTGGTTATGTGAATCAAAATGGCTTCATGAAACAGTTTTAGCATCCACTGAGATTGGATGCTAAAGCCATTTATTAAAATCTCCAGATTCCCTACTGCTTCTTCAACTGGAATTCCATCTCTTTGTTTATCTGATTTCCATTTAAACTTCCTCAAAAGCTTTATTTTGAAAAAAATATATATCCGTAGCTAAAATTAGAGAACTATCCATGAAACTTTTTAGCTTATCATACAGGGTTTTTGTGGTCTCTTTTCCTCTTTTTTTTCTCCTTATAACCTTCTAAAAGTCTTGAAACATTTTTTTGATTTTATTCAAAATGTTTCCTTTGCCTAGATGCTCTTTACCACCCACCACCTCTACACTTTCACACCACTTGTCACGCTGTCCTACATTCATCTCTTAGTATGGAGAACAAAAAGTCACAAATGACCATGCAGCAAAGACACAGGAACAAACTTGATAGTTGGGAGTGTAACTCAATGATATCAAAAAGGTTTTTAGTGTCTAGATAATAAGTAAGAAGCAAATGTTTCTTAAAAGCACTTAAAACTGGATTGAATTGTGATATGTAAGTGACAGTTCTAAAACTTCAGGAACTCAGCTTTCTTAGCTGTTGCTTATCCTCTGCAGGACCTTGGCCCAAATAGCTAGAAGTTTAAGCCTTGATCTGTGTGGTATTTTATAATTTCAAAGCAGAGGGGCTCAGGAATAGAAAACTGAGGCTCAGAGTAGTCAGGAAAATGTATTAGAAAAAGAGGAACCTTAAAACATCAATTGATCTTTCCTCCTACCTCTAAATTGAATAGTCCTTAAATTATCTCATATTCTCTGCATCTAACAAGAAATAAAATTCTATAGACTGCATGGTTCTCTGACTAGAAATCTCGTTAGAAATCTGCAGACAGAAATTTCTTCTTCATGTCTCTCATTTTAAGCCTAAGTTATTTCTAGCTTCAGTGAAGATAGCAAACAGCTGTTCATCTTCCTTAAGCTCTCTATACATTTCACAACAACTCTATTAAACCGTCCTTTCTGTCTCTACCTGGAGCTAATATCCGATTATATTTTATTATTTTAGGATTAACATTTTTCTTACACAATTAACCTCTTTCTCATATTAATGCTGTAGGTCTCTCTACAAGGAGTTTTGTAGGTCATAATGTAAATCAGTCCAACATGAAGATGAATTGCTAGGAGTACGGAAAATATAGCAAAAAGTGGGATTGACGAATTGGGAAAGAAAATGGTTAGGTCAGGTGAGCTAATGAGCCAAGAAAGTGAGAAAATATATTTACAGGCTTTTTCTTTTCCTTATGCATCTATAAAGTATTTCCATTAAACAACCTGGGCTTGCTAATGTATAACAAAAGAAAAAATTCTAAGGAAAATTTTACTCTCCCTAATTACCAATTTTACCCTGGCAGCCGTCTACCAAAACTAATAATAAAAAAGAGCATGATTTGTTTCTTCTACAGTTGGCTGAATTTAGTTAAATTAAAAATAAAGTGTTATTGACATTAACTTCAGAAGATAAAGATCCAAAGCAGTGATTTAATCAGGAAGTGATTAAACTCTGTGAGTATATATGATGGGTCCTGTGTCTGAAAAATTTTTATATTGACTCTTCTTATAGACCTTGTTCTAAAAGCTCCCTAAATAAATTGCTAACAATAATCTAAGGTAATGGCTAGTGTAGATGCTACTTTTACAGCTCAAGGATAAAATATTTGTTTAAGAAATAGGTGTGCTAGACTTCTCTGAGACTGTTTTTCTATAATTAATGAGTAGATTAATTATATGTGTACTATGAACGATGGTGTCTTGATAATGATTACTGACCCATATGCAGTTCCCAAACCACAGCGAACTTCAAAAATTCAATTACAAGGTCCAGATGCTGTATATTGCATATGTAAACTGCTTCAGGTAGAAAGACTGCATATTAATAACATCTCTATGTGGGTTAGCTCTGCAGCCTAGTCAGTATCTTGCAAAAATAGTTCTTGAAACAAGCAAAAGGTATACCGAAACTGAACTCGTTCAAGCTTATTTCAACCTTCAAGTACATTACACCTTTACTCATATTATCATTAGTATTTTTATTTTAATTATTAAAGTCTCTTAGATATTTTTGTTGGCGATTTTTGATATGATTAATAGCTTTCAAAGATAAAACAGGTTTCTAACAATGTATTCTTGATATCTTAGAAAGAGTATTTTTTAGAAATAGTCATTTTTATATGCCCAAACTGATTTCCTTCTGATTCTATAGAGTCCAGCACAGCAACTGATATTTTTAGAAAAATGCAAAAGCCAACCCTTTGTTAAAATAAGGGACAACAAGAACACGAATATTCATGTCCAGTAGTTGACATGTGTAAATTAATTTTTTAAACACTGAAATTTAATTCAGTTTAATGTTCATTCAATGTAATCATTTACCCATCACATATTTACTGAGTACCTCCTAAGAGCCAGAATCTGCACTAAGCATTTCAAATACAGAGTAAAGCAGCATGCCCTCCCTGCACTCAAGGAGACAGTTACACAAGTGACATAGTGAAGAATCACAGTGGAATTTGTTTAAAATGCAGAATTCAGGGCCTTAGCCAAAAAGATTTTAATTAAGTTATACTGAGACAATCCTAGGAATGGGTATGATCACCTGTCTGGTGATTTTGATATGACAGTCTATTAAAGATATTTTGAGGTAGACTTGCCCAAAGAATAGAGAAATACCTGAACTTTAATAGAGACACAGCCATCCTTCCTCACGTGGTTGCTGAGAGAGAAAGACACGCATTAAGGGAAAATTATCCAAAACAACTTCTCGTCTCCGTTTTTGTCCTTTCTTCTTCTATCACTTCAGTGAATAAGTCATCTTCTTCCATTTTATGGTTTCCTGTTGTTAGCCAAGAACATAAGGTATTTAGAGTCTCATCCCAGACTGACTTAATCAGAGCCTCCAGGTGAATCAAAGACCTAAGGTCTGCATTTCATTCTTTTTCTTTTTCTTTCTTCCTTTTATTAATCTCTGGTTGGAGAAGCACTGGTCTTAGAAATGAGCCTGACTCTGAATTTCCATAGTGATGTAACCTTAGGCAAATCAATTAAGCTTTTTGAGATTTCATTTGTTTTTCATCTATATAATGGGATTTTTATTAAATGTTCCCTAAGGTCTTTCCAGCTCTAATATTTTATTATTGATTTTAACTTCATTTCAGCTTTATTCATTTCCATTCTGATACAAAGTCCTTTTATGGGAATCCCTTTAAACAAAAAGCCTGAGGTATTTTTGTTGTTTTGTTTTGATCTTTGATAACGTCTTTTCTACATTTATTGTCCTTTTCCTTAAAAAATTTCTTTTCTGTACCTCCCCTTCTCCCTCAAGTCTTGAAATAATCTCAGGTTGGAAAATATATTAAAATCCATTTCTTTTCTCTTTCTTATTTGTGTTTGACTATTTTTTTCTGTAGAAGTGAAGAAAAATTGAAAGATCATAAAATGCTTTGTAATCATTATTTTAAACTTTGTTTCTAGGTTTGTTATTATTTTTCATTTGTTGGCGATAATGCCCACCTTTGTGAATGAAGAGGATAGAATTTTAATGGGAAGAATGAGAAAATGAAAATGCTATACTCAGAGGAACCTGAGGATTATTCAACAGGTAAGCCGAGATCCCTTGAAAACTTGGGGATAGAGTCAGGGGAATTTCACAATCTCTTTTTAAACATGGGGTGACAGGAGCTCTCAACTGGATAAATAAATACGGGTAATAGATAAATACCTTATTTGAGGTAAAATAGAACATCAATTTAGATAGATTAATATAAGAATTAGGATAATGCTAATTAACTTGGTATATTCCTAGGAACCTTTCAGATCTGAAAGAAATATAAGTGAATACCAATAGTAAGTCACATAGAAGAAATACACACAATTATCCCATTAGATGAGATGATTGCCTTAAAAGCATTTGACTTCCAGAATGCCCTTGTCTCCAAGGATACTGGCCTCCAAATGTTCTAAACTGATGTAATGTCCTTGAAGCAAATGGACTTTGCTTGCATAAATAGGATACTTTTTACAATCCAAGCAGAATAAGATTCCTGAAAGCAATTTGATTCATCAATAACTAAATCTATTCAATAACTAAGAATTAGCACGACCTCAGCAGCAAGCACTACCCAGGAATAAATTGTTGTTCATCCATGGTGTGTAAATTACTCTTGCAAGACTATTTTAACAGACGTCACCAATTCTATCTTATTTTTTCCTCCTCCTCCATCTGCCACTGACTCAAACTCTCCTTACTCCATTCCTTGGGAACAGCTCTCATCTGCCCTTATTTCCCTTAAATATGTGGTGGTCTTTGTTCGTTGACTCAATTTTACTAAAATATGGTTGTTCTAATTGATTTTTCCTAAGTTGCCATTAAGAGCTCTGGGGAAATTAATAAGAATCTTACATACAGATCCTTCATAATGTTATGAAGTGTAATCAGATTTACATAAATTTATAAATGCCTTTGGTCACTGTAAAGCATTTGTGTAATATGCCTTTGTCATTCAAGGGGCTCACCCAAATGAAAACAAAACAAAACAAAAAAAAAGGAGGAAATTAGTTCTCAGATAGGATCCAAACACAATTAAGTATTTTAACTCATGCATATAACAATTTGTTTGTCTCAATCAACTGTTGATTTTCTGTGTTACACAATGAATTTCCTTCTTTTAATTATTCTCCAAGAAGCATTCTATTTTGGGCATAAAATATTGACTTGCTTAAAGAAAAATTCATGAATGTGCATCGTAAACTTGCTTAGGACTGAAAATCTACCTATGATTTTTGAACAGGGGCCATTAATTTGAGAGAACATTGGAATTGTCAGTAACATGAATTTGTTTTTAAACTGGTAGAGACTAAGTTTTCCTATAAATGTAGATATGTATATGCATATGTATGTGTACGTTTTTCTTTTCTTTTTCATAATGAGAGCAGTGGGACTTTACAGCAGGTTAAACTCATATTGTAAAGAGTAAAGAAAATAAGTATATATAATATATGAATTGTAGTATAGGAATGTACAACATGATATAAATGTATAATTAAGTGTGTTTAATGTGATGAGTAATTATTTATGTAATAAATATATCTTCCAAAATTATTCATAGAAAGTTATTTTTTCCTAAATATGCTGCCATAGTTAACCTGTATTTTTCCCATTGAAACACCATGGCTATTTGTTGCGTTGCTTGTTTATTGAGTACGTTTTACCTGAATACACTATGACAGCAGGAACCACATCTATCTTTCTCATTATTTTATCTCTGACACCTAGTTCAGTGAATTAACAGAGTAGTGAATGAATAAATACATGTTGAAATGAATGAGTGAGAGGCAGATGTTAAGCCATGGTAACCCTTTCTCACAGTCATGTTCAATCTCAACACCAGCTACCTGGCTCTTATTTGCTTTGCTTTTTCTTGCAGTGAAATAAGTATTACAGGAATTTCATATCATTAAAGGTCTCATTTATCTACCTGCCACCTCAGTTGTATACATGAATACCAGATTTGTATATGTCACTGCAGAGAACGGTTGAGAAAAGGTTGATAAGTGCTCTCTTAGGAGGTCACTTGTGCACTAGTTAGAGCAAATATGGATAGGGTGATAATCTCTGGGAAATTTCCATTTTCCTTTGTAAAGTAATTTTATCATATATGTCATGATTCTTTTGAGGGACCCACTGATCTCGAACTACTCACTAGCCGCTTTCTACTTTTGTAACTGCAAAGTCTTTGAAATTTGCCTGTACTTCAGAGCATTAGATCATTCCCTTGGACTTCATACTTGATCTGTTTCAATTTATACTATTTGTTATAAACCCTTATGACTACCTAACCAGACCTATTTTATTAGATCCTCTACATTGGTATAATTTTGGCTATGACAGATTTTAACTTTAAACTGGCTACTAAGAATATTTTATAAACTTTTAAGACTTATCTGTAATGTTTACATGTACATCATTTTGATCTTATATACTTCAAAAAATACTTTTTACTTAATTGTTATGAGAGCCATTAATTATTTTTAACTAGTTGAATAAAAAAGGAAAACATTTTTATCTCAAAATTTGCTATTCTTTTCTAGGTAGATTAGGATAAAGCATTTTCTATTGAAAATCAAAATTATAAACCTGCTATCCATAAACTTAAATTGTATTTGTGGGCTATTTATGTTTTAAAATGCTTGAGATGTATTGGGAGATAAATACAAAACCTCATTTAAGAAACATTTTGCATCTAAAGTCATTCCCAATAGAAAAGTGAGGCAGTTAATGTGGTGAGCATTCCTAATAAAATTATATTTTATGAGTAAAAGAAGATTTAGAAGGAATGTACTAGTGACCTGATTTCCATATTTACATCAATGGAAAGGATGTTACACTTATAAAATCATAACTGGCTTTTACTAAGAGTGGTATAGTATTTAGAACTGCTTTGTGTCTGTGGTGTCTATTCAGTTAGACTTGGGAATCTTAAAGGCAGTAGCCATATCTGTATCCTTCATATCAGTAACATAGTCCACTAGCTATTTGTTGAATGCTTATTGCTTTAAATGAGAAGCATTGGCCAAGAACATCAAGAAACTGGAAGGATTGTTAGTTTTAGAAGTGGAAAGAAAGACGTTGAGGAATTATGGTTGGTGGGGGATATTACACAGTATCATTTGTAATATATATTTATTATTTACCTAATTTTTAGTAGCAATGACATATTTTCTTAGAGTCATTTTGTAGATAAAGCCATTTCCATTTAATCAGCTTTTAGAGCATTTCATATTTTACATGAAACAGTATATCTATAAATGTTTTTTATCATTTATCAGCTTTTATCTCTTATTTTTTACTTTATATTTTATGGAGCTTCTTGAATGAAGTGACCAGATTTTAGGCATTTTTATGACTAGTTCCTATCACTTCACCTCCCTAAGAAGTCCCTCCACATGCATTTCTTGAAATAAATTAACTACATGTTACAAAGTTTAATTAGAATGAAAAAAAAAACAGATTCAGGTATAATCACTTCATTCTATCTCTTATTTGAGTCAGAACCAAAAGTAGAAGCTTTCTATTATTTTAATAGGACAAAAACTTGTCAACAATAGTCAGTAACTTGAATCTAACAGAAAATTCTCAAGGGAGAAGGCATCACATATTTATCTCAGAAAAATAGATATGGAACTGGTTGGGTTATTAAAATGCTTTAATCCTCCAGCCTATATTTTATTTTCTCTCAGTTTTCTAATCTTAATACAGATGGTAGACAGTGAATATAAACAAAGTTAAACTTTTTCTTAAACATTTATCATGCTTAAATAATGGACACAAATCTATGTTATTAAGATTTGGTTTGTTGCATTTCTAGAAAACTATCGCACCGTCAGTGTGCTCCAGGTGTTTTTTTTTACCTTGCCCATCACTTAGGTCAAGTGTCTTCTTCATTGCTTGCATTTGTCATTAAGCTCTTGACAATTATTATTCATATGGTGCCTGTACCTGATTATTTAACTCCTTGTCTTTGTGCCTCAATTTCCTCAAATTTGAGAAACTAAATAACAGATACCAAAATGCTTAGTCCTAGTACACATATTGTATGTATTCAATATTTTATGAATGCAGTATTACTTTGTATTTTCATTTTTTTTCACAGTAGTAAACCTGATCTCACTACATTTATATATAACACAAGAAACAGGATAAAAGCTTCAGGTAATCCCAATTATCATAATTAGCAGAATTATCAAGGTATTATATTCAGAAAGTTAAAAATACGACTCTCCCACAAACATACTGTAAGCACATTTAAAGATTGTATTCAACTCATTAATTTATGAAGGAACCAAAAAGAAGGTAAAGCTGGTTCAAAAGATATTTTGTAGAACTGCATATAAAGATATTTTGGGGGAAAATGTTAAAATAAGATCACTAGGTAAAATATAAAACAGGTTAATATCCTACAGGGCAATAAACTAATCTTTGGAGTTTTCATTTCTGCAGAGAGAAGTCTACAGATGCACATGTAACTGCACATTGCAAAGCTTAGGAAGAAAATAATTTATCTGTGGGTGTGTCTATAAGGCAGTGCCCCAGGACAGCACTGAAATTTCCTTCCATGATATCCAGGCATTTTTTCAAGGTTTTTAAAGACTTTTTTTTAAACAGACTCAATAAACTCTCAAATTAGGCCTAATAAATACAAAGTCTGCCCTTTTCCCAAGGGTTTATATGGAATAGATCTTAAAGAAAGAAAATAACCATTATGTTTGTTTCTGAGGGCTGTGAGTGACAGACTCAAATCTCAAAATCAAAAGGGCCAAACAGAAACTGCAATCAGAATGTAGGAACACATTATGAAGACATTTATTCAGGAATTTTACAGAAGCATCACTATGGGGGAGTGCCAGATAAGCAATTAATCACTACAGTGTACAGACATTGGAAAATACACAGTAATAGATCGGATTTATGTAAGGAATTGAAGAACATTAACACTTTTTTTTTTTTTTTTACCAGAGACCTGGGGGAGAGGGGATGTGCATATGAACACAATCTCATACTTGAATTGTTTTAATGTCATTATTCCACTAGGATCTAATGACTGGTTTCCCAGAGCATTGTTAATCAAGGTCAAAAGCTTAAGCTGCTACAAAGCAGCAGCTTTCCATATCTGGCAGATGCTTTGTAAATCGAGTCTTCCTAAGTGGTTGTATTAATAAATATATTTAACTGAATCTGTACATTTAAGGATATATTGTTCTATTTGTTGATTTTTTCAAGTCCTTAGACCTTATGCCACTAATTTTAAACCATGATATTTCTTATGTATCACTGAATCTAGAAAGAAAAGAAGATAAAAATTATGAAAAAGTGAAATAAAGTTATTTTATAATATAAAGTAATAGGAGGTAGTATATCAAATTTGATATATTGTGGGACTGGTATGTCATACCTAGTTTAGTTGGCTGTCCTGTTATGCCTACATGTTACCATAATTAGAGGTGACAGGTTAGAACAGTTTAAGTCTTAAAAAACTCAAAGTAAATTCTTTACAATATCAAGCAGGGAATTCTAAGTCAAGTGGTTTAGGTTATCAAATACAAACTTCATTATATGTTCTTGTGGTACTGACCACATATCTGGTCAACAAAAGCCTATTATTGCTCACTTCTAAGACAAATTCTAGGACTAGAATCAGAAACTTAAGGTTGTTGGTTATGTTGATGAAAAGTTAATCAATTGATCTGAGAAAGAAATGGAAAATTTTATTCGAGCCAAATTGAAGATTATAACCCGAGAACAGCATCTCAGAAATCTCCAAGATCTGTTCCGCCCATTAGAAATCAAAGCACAGTTATATAAGTTTTTTGAGACAGAGGGTTGTACATTAAAAGATGTACTATTGAGAGTTTACACAATCCAGATTTGCAAGTACAAAGTGGTGGGTAATCGTGACCCCTTACAAGATCAAAAGGGAATGTTATCTTTTAAGAAGTTGTCTTGTTGATGCTGGGGGAATGTTGCTCTTCATGGTTGAGCAGGTATTTCTGCCAATGAGAGAGGTTTGCTCTATGCATAATGCACAGTGGGGGGGGAAAGGAGGCCAAAGGGCAGATAAGATTTTTATGTTTACATTTTTTTGTCTTGCCATAAAATATGAATTTTATTTCACACTTACTAAAGTATGGCAAGAAAAGTCATAAAAGAAGAAAAGCCTTCCCTTTACCTTCTAAAATGTAATCAATAAAAACCAAAGGCAAGATGAATCTCCTCAGAGAGCAGACTCAGGGGCTACCATATTGGCTGACCAAGAAACAAAAAACGCAAGGAGTTATCAACCCATTCAAGCAGGATATAGTCTATACTGGGAAAGGTTATTAGTCCAGGTGTTTTCCCCTTCTTCCCTTTGCCAAATAGAAGACTTCACTTCAGATAGCTTATTTTGAAATCTGCTTTCGAATGTTGAATGCGCTAGGATTAAATTTATCATCTAAGTTTAGGGTTTTGGTCATAAGTAGCTGCATCTGGAAGACTAGATGAAATTGTGGATGTTCTGTTACGGAAATGAAGGTAGAATATGTTATAAAATGTATGTGAAATAATTGCATTATATTAGACCAGAGGATTTTTGAGAGTATATTATTGGAGTCCCAATATGTATATTGATTCTGAGCAGTGATTGGGATGGATTTTAGTAGACATCTGCTGTTGTTGTCTGCCTAGCCTACTTTAATCCATCAATTTTATAAGAATATGGTGATTTTCCCTTTTAAATCTTTTCTCCTACTTTTCGTCTTTGATGTTTAATAGGAAAATATTCATTCCCTGATTACTGAGGTTAGCACATGATCAAGACCTTATCAATATTGTATTTCATCTTCCAACCAGATGAGCATTTAAAGATGAGCATTTAAACCAAAATAGGATAATTGAACTTATCATCAGGACTTGATTCAAAATGAACAGAAGACACCAATATCGTTAAAGCTGAGTGCCTGGAAGTCATATGTTATGGACTGAATTGTGTCCCCCCAGAATTGATATCTTGTAGTCCTAATCCTGGTATCTCAGAATATGGCTGTATTTGGAGAGAAGGCCTTTAATGGGGTAATTAAGGTAAAATGAGATCACATGGATTGGCCTGAATTCAATATGAGTAGTGTTCTTATAAGAGAAATAGACTAGTACACAGACTGAGAGATACCACGTAGAACACAGCAAGAAAATTAAGTTAAAATGAGGCTCTTTGGGTGGGCCCTAATCCAGTCTGACTGGTGGTGTCCTTATAAGAAGAAGAGACCATATGAAGACACAGTGAGAAAGAAGGTGGCCACCTGCAAGCCAAGGAGTGAGGCCTCAGAAGAAACCAAACCTGCTGAAACCTTGATCTTGGACTTCTAGCCTCCAGAATTGTGATAAAATAAATATCTGTCATTTAAGACACTCAGTCTCTCATTCGCCTCATGTTGCTATGGCAGCCAAAGCAAATGAAGATACCAGTCTAGAGGAGCGGTGGGAGACTGAATGCTCAAGACTCAGTATTCTCTCCTTGTTCTCTGAGCATCCTGTTGCCAGATACAGCCTCCTTTCTTTCTATGAATTCAATTTATACTTCTTGCAAGGCAGTTTCGTGCTTCTCCTTCTTTCTCATGTGTTTTACTATCTTCTGGTGGAAGTTCAAATAGAATTCAAGTGAAGCAGAGTAAGACAGCCAGGCAAATTTTCAAAATAGATGATTTTACCTATTTTCTCAAAGTAAAACCCCTTCCTTTATCATAGGATTAAGTAGCCAGTTGAGATGATAACCAAACACATACACCTATTTATCATACATATGAATGTCATATATGTGTCATAGGATATTACATACATACAATATACACAGAAGTCTTCTTTAGGATAGTAGGTTCTGTTGCATAGACAATATTTTCAATTTGCTGAAAAACTTGATAAATAGAGATATGCAAAATAACAACATTGAATTTCTCTTATCTATAAAAGAGGCAAGATATTTTTGAAATTCTGGGTATAGAAACAGGAAGAGATCTGGGATAACATTAGATAAGAGCACAGAATATATGAAGGAAGAAGAAAGAATGGCTGTAGATAGGTAGTATGAGTTTGGGACACTACAAGAGTAAAAATTTTCAATAACAGAGTAGATAAAGGAGTTTACAAGAGGAATCTCTGATATTCCAATTGTGGTTATTTCTGTAAATATGACATCTTTCCTATGCGTTCATCTCTCTGATCTTTAGTAATTTTTACAACCACAAAATCTTGTGTGTTAATGCATGTGTGTCTGTGCATGAATGTGAATGAGTTTATGTAAATCAACTAAAAACTATATTCAGTCAACTTATTGAGATACAACACCTGGGATAAGTTAGTAGTAATATGATAAATAAATTTAGCAATAGCAGAAATCCAGAGTTAAGGTAACAATTCAAGACCCTTAACATTCATAGAAATTTGGGGACAAATATTCTATTCCATAAGATGTGGAAATAATGTTTGAATCAAGCTTTACTGACTCATAATAGTTTACACATAAGTCAGGCCCTAACACACACCAACAGTACCCTGAGAATAGGATAATTCAAGCAGGGTTTATTTACAAATGTGTGGGTATGCTAGAGGTGGGAGAGAGACCACAGACAATAATAAAATAACCTGTCACATTCTAGCAGCCACTTCCTAACCACCACTAAGTCTAAAAGAGAGTAGAGGGAGCAGTACTCAAAATCAGAAGTAAAACATCCTGTAGAGACTGCTTTCTTTGCATCAGTGGTTGAACGATGCAGCTATTTTCAGAAAAAAAACCAAAAACAAAAACAAAGAAGGGGAATAGCATCCTGACCTCTTGCTTCATCTTTCAGATCTCCTGCTGGAGCTCCCCATTGGCTGGAGACCAAGCAGAAGTCAAAGGACCCAAAGCTATAAAATGTATAAAAGTCAGCTTTCTGGGTAAATAAGGCAGGGTGGAGAAATGTGGGACATGTATCTGAAGGGGCAAATGAAAGGTATCTTCACAGCTTACAAACATTGCTTCTATATGGGTTAGTTTCCCAAAAATATGAGCAAGATGGTCTCTCTGAAGTGCCTAGGACAATGTCCAGCTTGCAGTGGGTGCTCAAAAGATATTTCTTCCTTCCCTCTTCCTGTATTTGAAAAGTTTTTTGCAATAAGAATGCATAATAGAAGCATCAAGGCCCCTTTCCTAAGAAGAAAGCTTTAATATATTAAAGGGACTCTGAAGTTGCAGGCTGCGTAGAGATTGTTTTGAGCTACAAACACTGTTTGTTAACATTGTTTACTGAGGTGTGCATTGTACTATTTTGTTTTTGTACTTCAATTTTTGGTGTTCTTTTATATACCTCTTGTGTGGATTTCAAATCAGAGCCAAAAAGAAAATGTTTTTTCAATGATGAGAAGCTTTGGCAAGGAAACAGCAGTGGTTGATTCCTCCAATGTCCTGTGTCATTGATTTCGCCCTCTCAAAGGCAATAGTTGCTCCAGGATCTCTGCTAAAACTCCTATGTAATAGTACACTGAAAATGAAAACAATCAACTTTATTTATGCCAAAGTCAAACAGAACCATCTAATAATTAAAGGGAGTAATGACTTTCACACAAATATTTCTTTTTTATTTCCTAAAAAAGTCTTAGAAATTGATCGAAAGTACAAACACATGGTTATAGATATCTAAGAAACCCCTGGTACTTTAAAGAAAACTATATGTTGCTTTTGTGTATATTTTCTCTAGAAATAAATGAAAAATGATTTTATAAGACTAATTTACCAGAAATGTTAACATCATTAACGTCAACAGCAACATAAAATTGTGTGGGAGGGAAGGGATCGGGTATGTTGATTTTCCTATCCTCCATTTATCAGACAGGATGAAAATAATATGAACATAACATCTCAGCCAGGCCCAGTGTCATTACAAATGTCTGCTTATCTCAAAGTAATATACATATATTTTATTCAAAATAGTACATTTCAAAATGGATACCAATTATTTCATTAAAAACTCAAATTTTTATTCAACGGTAAGCCATCAACGTGCAACTTGCCTATACCAAATACTTCATCTTTTTAATTATTAACAATCATTATTTAGAATCTCATATTGTCCTAGCTGCCGTTTAAATTGCCTGGAAAGGTGTTAGGGATCACCAATATTTTTTCATTACTGATAATGAAGAAGAGGGCATTATTAAGAAAAAAGGACAAGGAAATAGTGGTAATAATCAATGTGAATGTATTTTTAGAGTACAAACATAAAATATAAAGATATAAGTAGATTCATGCATTTGTTAGTATCAAAATGTAATGCTAAGAAGAAGTGTTTTTAATTTGTTTATTGGCCTGCAACTTCCTCTGCTTCCTGTAACATGCTGCTCTAAGGATTTGCATTTCCAGGAAAAGATATTGTGTAGAGTTTAGATAGATATCTGTATGATTTCACATCTCATTTTATTTTATTTTATTTATTTATTTTTTTTTAAACTTTGGGTTTATTTATTTATTTATGGCTGTGTTGGGTCTTCGTTTCTGTGCGAGGGCTTTCTCTAGTTGCGGCAAGTGGGGGTCACTCTTCATCGCAGTGCGCGGGTCTCTCATTATCGCGGCCTCTCTTGTTGCGGAGCACGGGCTCCAGACGCGCAGGATCAGTAATTGTGGCTCATGGGCCTAGTTGCTCCGTGGCATGTGGGATCTTCCCAGATCAGGGCTCGAACCCATGTCCCCTGCATTGGCAGGCAGATTCTCAACCACTGCACCACCAGGGAAGCCCTCACATCTCATTTTAAAAGAGAGTGTACCAGTGATCAAAAGAAGTATATGCCCAAGGTAATCTGATTGCATCAAATTGAACACCCCAGAGTTCCAACAATTGTCACAATCAGCTACCTGTGTGTGTCTTGATTCTGGAACAGGCTGGTGAGGAATGTGATCTGAAGGCAGAGTGGGCAATGAGTAATCACACCCCAATACATATTTGGTGGGTGCAATTCATAAAATATTACATTAATTTTTACCATGCATATATTTGTAAAAAAATTAACAGTCACATCTCAAAAATGTATAATGTATATTTTTGCTTTTGACGTTTTTTGAAAGATCAAAATTTTTTAAAATATCATAAACCAGCAACACGTTCACAACACTGTGAACCAGCACATGCTATGATGTCCTACAGACCCTAGGTAGGTGATATGTTAGACTTCACATTAACACACAGCTCTGTGTGATTACAAACAAATGTGTGGGAATCAGAAGAGAGTGGTGAGGTGAATGTAGAGGTAAACTGGAGGTTCAGAAAACGTACCTCAGTAATTATTCTTGTAATTCTCTCTGTTTCCAACCATTTTAGCAAAGGTAGAATTAAGCACAGAAGAAATTGGTTATAAGGGAGAAGGGAGAGAAAAAACAGGATCTCCTTTCATTGTCTAGCATGAATTTCTGTGTGATCCATGAAATAAAAATAAGAAAACTTGCTTTCATGAGGAGGATACTTGGTGAAATATAAACCAGCTTGCATGTAAATATAAAAAACAAACCTGATCATTAAAATTATGCTTAATCTAAAATGATTTCCATTTAGGGAATTTTTTAGACGCTTTGAGGTATCAAAATATACCTATACATAATTATATCAAAAATTGTATGAGTCACAGAGGTAAATTCTGCTTGAACAAACGTAAGAAAGAGATTTGATGTTTTCTTTTCTTACTTTGCAGCCCAGTCTTTCTTTTTAGAACGGAATTCTCATCAATTAGAAAAGCATGTTTCAACAGATTTTTAATTAATTTATTTATTTTTAATTCATGAAAATATAAAGTTTATTATTAAAATAAGTTGAAAAAAGAATCTTCTAAATATATAAAATAATCATAGGATGAGACCATGACAAATATTGTGAAGGTAATTATTTAAAAAACTGAAGTGTAGGTAAAGCTGCCTTAAATAAAGAAAATGAAAAAGTTAACCATCTTTATCAAAGGTATATCTTTTCCACACATCAGTGATTAAAGAGAATCAAGTTTATTTTTCAAGATCATTCTAGACTTAGAGCGATGTTTATAAACTTGTTAGTCCTTTATTTATTTTTAAACTAGTGGAAACAACTCTTTATTTTTTTTTTTTAATTTTTATTTCATATTGCAGTATAGTTGACATACCAGATTTTATTCAATACATTTAGTCCCTGATTTGAAAGATTACTTTTTGGGGAAAAATAAGTCTTATTTTTTACCCAACATGGTATTTCCTTCTTTAAATTGTAGTTCCAATCTGGTGTTCTAATACAGACTTTTCATTCAAATATCTTCCAGTTTCTCAGTACCGATCGTGAAATATCTATGACTGAGAATTTTTAATTTTCTCACTTGTTTTTCTCATTTTCGTGTTTTCTCATTTTCGTGTTTTCTCAATTGTTTACTTTTTAATGCCCCCCCTTTTTTTTTAACATCTTTATTGGAGTATAATTGCTTTACAATGGTATGTTACTTTCTGCTTTATAACAAAATGAATCAGCTATACATATACTTATATTTCCCATATCTCCTCCCTCTTGCATCTCCCTCCCACCCTCCCTATTCCACCCCTCTAGGTGGTCACAAAGCACTGAGCTGATCTCCCTGTGCTATGTGGTGGCTTCCCACCAGCTATCTATTTTACATTTGGTAGTGTATATATGTCCATGCCACTCTCTCACTTTCTCCCAGCTTACCCTTCCCCCTCCCCGTGTCCTCAAGTCCATTTTCTACTCCTGCGTCTTTATTCCTGTCCTTCCCCTAGGTTCTTCAGAACCTTTTTTTTTTTTCCTTTAGATTCCATATATGTGTGTTAGCATACGGTATTTGTTTTTCTCTTTCTGACTTACTTCGCTCTGTATGGCAGAATCTAGGTCCATCCACCTCACTACAAATAACACAATTTCGTTTCTTTTTATGGCTGAGTAATATTTCATTGTATACATGTGCCACATCTTCTTTATCCATTCATCTGTCAATGGACACTTAGGTTGCTTCCATGCCCTGGCTACTGTAAATAGTGCTGCAATGAACATTGTGATACATGACTCTTTGAATGATGGTTTTCTCAGGGTATATGCCCAGTAATGGGGTTGCTGGGTCATATGGTAGTTCTTTTTTTAGTTTTATAAGGAACCTCCATACTGTTCTCCATACTGGATGTATCAGTTTACATTCCCACCAACAGTGCAAGAGTGTTCCCTTTTCTCCACACCCTCTCCAGCATTTATTGTTTGTAGATTTTTTGATGATGGCCATTCTGACAAGTGTGAGGTGATACCACATTGTAGTTTTGATTTGCATTTCTCTAATGATTAGTGATGTTGAGCATCCTTTCATGTGTTTGTTGGCAATCTGTATATCTTCTTCAGAGAAATGTCTATTTAGGTCTTCTGTCCATTTTTGGATTGGGTTGTTTGTTTTTTTGATATTTAGCTGCATGAGCTGCTTGTAAATTTTGGAGATTAATCCTTTGTCAGTTGCTTCACTTGCAAATATTTTCTCCCATTCTGAGGGCTGTCTTTTTGTCTTGTTTATGGTTTCCTTTGCTGTGCAAAAGCTTTTAAGTTTCATTAGGTCCCATTTGTTTATTTTTGTTCTTATTTCTATTTCTCTAGGAGGTGGGTCAAAAAGGATCTTGCTGTGATTTATGACATAGAGTGTTCTGCCTATGTTTTCCTCTAAGAGTTTTATAATGTCTGGCCTTATATTTAGTCTTTAATCCATTTTGAGTTTATTTTTGTGTATGGTATCAGGGAGTGTTCTAATTTCATTCTTATACATGTAGCTGTCCAGTTTTCCCGGCACCACTTACTGAAGAGGCTGCCTTTTCTCAATTGTATATTCTTGCCTCCTTAATCAAAAATAAGGTGACCCCATATGTGCATGGGTTTACCTCTGGGCTTTCTATCTTGTTCCATTGATCTATATTTCTCTTTTTGTGCCAGTACCATACTGTCTGGATTACTGTAGGTTTATAGTATAGCTCTGAAGTCCAGGAGGCTGTTTCCTCCAGCTCCATTTTTCTTTCTCAAGAATGCTTTCGCTATTCGAGGTCTTTTGTGTTTCCATACAAATTGTGAAATATTTTGTTCTACTTCTGTGGAAAATGCCATTGGTAGTTTGATATGGATTGCATTGAATCTGTAGATTGCTTTGGGTCATATAGTCATTTTCACAATGTTGATTCTTCCAATCCAAGAACATTGTATATCTCTCCATCTGTTTGTATTATCTGTAATTTCTTTCAAGAGTGTCTTATAGTTTTCTGTGTGCAGGTTTTTTGTCTCCTTAGGTAAGTTTAATCCTAGGTATTTTATTCTTTTTGTTGAAATGGTAAATGGGAGTGTTTCCTTAATTTCTCTTTCAGATTTTTCATCATTAGTGTATAGGAATGCAAGAGATTTCTGTGCATTACTTTTGTATCCTCCAACTTTACTAAATTCATTCTGGTAGCATCTTTAGGATTCCCTATGTATAGTATCATGTCATCTGCAAACAGTGGGAGTTTTACTTCTTTTTCGATATGGATTCCTTTTGTTTATTTTTCTTCTATGATTTCAGTGGCTAAAACTCCAAAACTATGTTGAATAATAGTGGTGAGAGTGGGCAGCCTTGTCTTGTTCCTGATCTTAGTGGAAATGGTTTCAGGTTTTCACCATTGAGAATGAATTTCACTGTGGGTTTGTCATATATAGCCTTTATTAAATTGAGGTAAGTTCCCTCTGTGCCTATTTTCTGGAGGGTTTTCATCATAAGTGCATGTTGAATTTTGTAGAAAGCTTTTTCTGCATCTATTGAGATGATCATATGGTTTGTTTTTTTTTTTTTTTTAATCATTTAATTATTTATTTATTTTTGGCTGTGTTGGGTCTTCATTTCTGTGCGAGGGCTTTCTCTAGTTGTGGCAGGCGGGGGCCACTCTTCATCGCGGTGCGCGGGCCTCTCACTATCACGGCCTCTCTTGTTGCGGAGCACAGGCTCCAGACGCGCAGGCTCAGTAGTTGTGGCTCACGGGCCCAGTTGCTCCGCGGCATGTGGGATCCTCCCAGACCAGGGCTCGAACCCGTGTCCCCTGCATTGGCAGGCAGACTCTCAACCACTGCGCCACCAGGGAAGCCCGATCATATGGTTTTTATCTTTCAGTTTGTTAATATGGTGTATCACATTGGTTGATTTGTATATATTGAAGAATCCTTGCATTCCTGGGATAAACTCCACTTGATCATGGTGTATGATCCTTTTAATATGCTGTTGGATTCTGTTTACTAGTATTTTGTTGAGGATTTTTACATCTATGTTCATCAGTGATACTGGCCTGTAGTTTTCTTTCTTTGTGACATCTTTGTCTGGTTTTCATATCAGGGTGATGGTGGCCTTGTAGAATGGGTTTGGGAGTGTTCCTCCCTCTGCTATATTTTGGAAGAGTTTGAGAAGGATAGGTGTTAGCTCTTCTCTCAGTGTTTGATAGAATTCGTCTGTGAAGCCATCTGGTCCTAGCTTTTGTTTGTTGGAAGATTTTTTATCACAGTATAAATTTCAGTGCTTGTGATTGGTCTGTTTATATTTTCTATTTCTTCCTGGTTTAGTCTTGGAAGGTTGTGCTTTTCTAAGAATTTGTCCATTTCTTCCAGGTTGTCCATTTTATTGGCATAGAGTTGCTTGTAGTAATCTCTCATGATCCTTTGTATTTCTGCAGTGTCAGTTGTTACTTCTCCTTTTTCATTTCTAATTCTGTTGATTTGATTGTCTTCTCCCTTTTTTTCTTGATGAGTCTGCCTAATGGTTTATCAAGTTTGTTTATCTTCTCAAAGAACCAGCTTTTAGTTTTATTGATCTTCGCTATTGTTTCCTTCATTTCTTTTTCATTTATTTCTCATCTGATTTTTATGATTTTGTTCCTTCTGCTAACTTTGGGGTTTTTTGTTCTTCTTTCTCTACCTGCTTTAGGTGTAAAATTAGGTGGTTTATTTAAGATGTTTCTTGTTTCTTGAGGTAGGATTGTATTGCTATAAACTTCCCTCTTAGTACTGCTTTTGCTGCATCCCATAGGTTTTGTGTTGTGTTTTCATTTTCATTTGTCTCTAGGTATTTTTTAATTTCCTCTTTGATTTCTTCAGTGATCCCTTGGTTATTAAGTAGTGTATTGTTTAACCTCCATGTGTTTGTATTTTTTACCGATTTTTTTCCTCTAGTTGATATCTAGTCTCATAGCGTTGCGGTCAGAAAAGATACTTGATACAATTTCAATTTTCTTAAATTTACCAAGGCTTGATTTGTGACCGAAGATATGATCTATCCTGGAGAATGTTCCATGAGCACTTGAGAAGAAAGTGTATTCTGTTGTTTTAGGATGGAATGTGCTATAAATATCAATTAAGTCCATCTTGTTTAATGTATCGTTTAAAGCTTGTGTTTCCTTTTTTATTTTCATTTTGGATGATCTGTCCATTGGTGAAAGTGGGATGTTCAAATCCCCTACTATGATTGTGTTACTGTTGATTTCCCTTTTTATGGCTGCTAGCATTTGCCTTATATATTGACGTGCTCCTATATTGGGTACATAAATATTTACAATTGTTATATCTTCTTCTTGGATTGATCCCTTAATCATTATATAGGACAAATCATTAGAAGGACAAATCATTCTTTGACTCTTATAATAGTCTTTATTTTAAAGTCTATTTTTTTCTGATATGAGAATTGCAACTCCAACTTTCTTTTGATTTCCATTTGCATGGAATATCTTTTTCCATCCCCTCACTTTCCGTCTGTATGTGTCCTTAGGTCTGAAGTGGGTCTCTTGTAGACAGCCTATATACGGGTCTTGTTTTTGTATCCATTCAGCCAGTCTGTGTCTTTTGGTGGGAGCATTTAATCCATTTACATTTAAGGTAATTATCAATATGTATATTCCTATTACCATTTTCTTAATTGTTTTGGGTTTGTTATTATAGGTCATTTCCTTCTATGGTGTTTCCTGCCTAAAGAATTTCCTTAAGCATTTGTTGTAGAGCTGGTTTGGTGGTGCTGAATTCTCTATGCTTTTGCTTGTCTGTGAAGTTTTAAGTTTCTCCATCGAATCTGAATGAGATCCTTGCTGGGTACAGTAATCTTGGTTGTAGGTTTTTCCCTTTCATCATTTTAAATATGTCCTGTCACTCCTTTCTGGCTTGCAGAGTTTCTGCTGAAAGATCAGCTCTTAACCTTATGGGTATTCCCTTGTATGTTATTTCCTGTTTTTCTCTTGCTGTTTTTAATCTTTTTTCTTTGTAATTAATTTTTGAGAGTTTGATTAATATGTGTCTTGGAGTGTGTCTCCTTGGAGTTATCCTGCATGGGACTCTCTGCACTTTCTGGACTTGATTGACTTTTTCCTTTCCCATATTAGGGAAGTTTTCAACTATAATCTCTTCAAATATTTTCTCAGTCCCTTTCTTTTTCTCTTCTTCATCTGGGACCCCTATAATTCGAATGTTGGTGCATTTAATATTGTCCCAGATGTCTCTGAGACTGTCCTCAATTCTTTTCATTCTTTTAAATTTATTCTGCTCTGCGGTAGTTATTTCCACTATTTTAACTTCCAGGTCACTTAACTGTTCTTCTGCCTCAGTTTTTTGGCTATTGATTCCTTCTAGAGAATTTTTAATTTCATTTATTGTGTTGTTCATCATTGTTTGTTTGCTCTTTAGTTCTTCTAGATCCTTGTTAAACGTTTCTTATATTTTCTGCATTCTATTTCCCAGATTTTGGATCATCTCTACTATTATTACTCTGAATTCTTTTTCAGGTAGACTGCCTATTTCTCTTCATTTGTTTGGTATGGTGGGTTTTTACCTTGCTCCTTCATCTGCTGTGTGTTTCTCTGTCTTCTCTTACTTCTCTTTTACTTATCTTACTGTGTTTGGGGTCTCCTTTTCACAGGCTGAAGGTTCGTAGGTCCTGTTGTTTTTGGTGTTTGCCCCCAGTGGCTAAGGTTGGTTCAGTGGGTTGTGTAGGCTTCCTGGTGGTGGGGACTGGCTCCTGTGTTCTAGTGGATGAGGATGGATCTTGTCTTTCTGGTGGGCAGGATCATGTCCGGTGGTGTGTTTTGGGGTGTTTGTGACCTTATTATGATTTTAGGCAGCCTATCTGCTAATGGGTGGGGTTGTGTTCCTGTCTTGCTAGTTGTTTGGCATAGGGTGTCCAGCGCTGTAGCTTGCTGGTCGTTGAGTGGAGCTGGGTCATAGCATTGAGATGGAGATCTCTGGGAGAGCTTTTGCCCTTTGATATTATGTGGAGCCGGGAGGTCTCTGGTGGACAAATATCCTGAAATCGGCTCTCCAACTTCAGGGGCACAGGCCTGATACCTGGCTAAAGCACCAAGACCCTGTCAGCCACATGGCTCAGAAGAAAAGGGAGAAAAAACAAAGGTAATAAAGAAAAAAGAAAAGAAAGTTATAAAATAAAAAACAATTATTAAAAATTAAAAAAAATTAAAACATTATAAAAAAAGGAAAAAAGAAAGAAGAGAGCAGCCAAACCAAAAAACAAATCCACCAGTGATAACAAGCACTAAAAACTATACTAAAAAAAAAAAGGAACAGACAGACAGAACCTCAGGACAAATGGTAAAAGCAAAGCTATACAGACAAAACCACACAAAGAAGTATACACATACATACTCACTAATAGAGAAAAAGGAAGAAAATATATATATTGTTGCTCCCAAAGTCCACCGCCTCAATTTTTGGATGATTCGTTGTCTATTCAGGTATTCCACAGATGCAGGTACGTCAAGTTGATTGTGGAGCTTTAATCCGCTGCTTCTGAGGCTGCTGAGAGAAATTTCTCTTCTTTGTTCACACAGCTCCCGGGGTTCAGCTTTGAATTTGGCCCTGCCTCTGTTTGTAGGTCGCCTGAGGGCGTCTGTTCTTTGCCCACACAGGACGGTGTT
Organism: Balaenoptera borealis; assembly: GCF_965194805.1. NCBI lineage: Eukaryota > Metazoa > Chordata > Mammalia > Artiodactyla > Balaenopteridae > Balaenoptera > Balaenoptera borealis. The sequence goes on along the minus strand of NC_138861.1, from coordinate 91,457,355 downwards.
AAAGGAGCAGCTGATTCGGGGGCTCTGGCTCGATCAGGCCAGGAGGAGGGAGGGGTACGGACGCGGGGCAAGCCTGAGGCGCGCCGTGCGTTCTCCCGGGGAAGATGTCCCTGGATCATGGGACCCTGGCAGTGGCGGGCCGCACAGGCTCCCGGGAGGGGTGGTTTGGAAAGTGACCTGTGCTTGCACACAGGCCTCTTGGTGGCGGCAGCAGCAGACTTAACGTTTCATGCCCGTCTCTGGTGTCCGCGCTGATAGCCGCGGCTCGCGCCTGTCTCTGGAGCTTGTTTAGGCGGTGCTCTGAATCCCATCTCCTCACGCACCCGGAAACAATGGTCTCTTGCCTCTTCGGCAGCTGCAGACTTTTTCCCGGACTCCCTCCCGGCTAGCTGTGGTGCACTAGCCCCCTTCAGGCTGTGTTCACGCCGCCAACCCCAGTCCTCTCCCTGGGATCTGAACTCTGAAGCCCGAGCCTCAGCTCCCAGCCCCCGCCCGCCCCGGCGGGTGAGCAGACAAGCCTCTCGGGCTGGTGAGTGCTGGTCGGCACCAATCCTCTGTGCGGGAATCTCTCCGCTTTGCCCTCCGCACCCCTGTGGCTGCGCTCTCCTCCGTGGCTCTGAAGCTTCCCCCCTCCGCCACCCACAGTCTCCACCCGCGAAGGGGCTTCCTAGTGTGTGGAAACCTTTCCTGCTTCACAGCTCCCTCCCACTGGTGTGGGTCACGTCCCTATTCTTTTGTCTCTGTTTTTTCTTTTGCCCTACCCAGGTACGTGGGGAGTTTCTTGCATTTTGGGAGGTCTGAGGTCTTCTGCCTGCGTTCAGTAGGTGTTCTGTAGGAGTTGTTCCACATGTAGATGTATTTCTGATGTATTTGTGGGGAGGAAGGTGATCTCCATGTCTTACTCTTCTGCCATCTTGAAGGTCTCTCCGATAGAATTTTATTTGCCAAGAATCTTAGGAAATGCCAGCTGGAAACTAAGAATTTCCTTCACATTAGGTGGCTTTCTGTAAAAAAATCTCTAGCTAGCGAGCTAGCTATCTATCATCTGCATCTGTGTAATCCAGGCAGTACCAGTGCAGAGTTCCCTCATCCTAGGTAAACAGGATGAGAGCACAGTGTAGTTCTAATGTCCATTTTTAACATCTAAGGCTCATTGCTTGGTAAATTGTTTCATTTAGGCTCCAAATGCATAATTCACAGCTAAGCTTCTTTTAGACAGGTAATATCTTCTTTTTGATTGATTACGAGGAACGAATGCAAAGTATTAAGTAAAACGTTAATTGAAATATAAATATTTTAGATTATTAGATAACCATCATAAAGAAGTATTCATATATGAAACTGAAACAATTTTAGTGCAGATATTTTACAGATCATAGCATGCAAAATGTATTTTTGACTCTGTGAAGAATAAAAATATTATCTTCCCAGAAAATCAGAAGTCATTGAGAATTTCGTATATTATGCTGCCTGAGAAGAGGTAAAATCAACTGACATTGTTAAACATTGGCAAAGACAGAAATATCAGCTTGTGCTAATGCAAATTGGCCAGAGTTTGTTGATCTAGATGAACATGGGCAGATGGTTTTCAGTAAGCGGTATCATCATTGGTTTCCTATTTAACAGAAATGAAGGACTTTATATTTATGATGGCATACAAGAAATCATGAGAATTAAGCTGTTCAATTTTCTTCTATCACACTTTTCCGTCAAGTAGAGAAACTACTAGTAGAGCAACTATTGGGAACTTACATGACACATTGTATTGTGAAAGTTGTCCATTCTGACCATGTTTTATCTTTCCCACAATCATTGCACACTATAGTTTTTACGTTTACAGTGAAGTGTGGTTGAGCCTAGTTTTTAAAAGTCTTAAGTCCTTATCCTTACTAGTAGATAGAGACAGAGGAGGGAGCTGTATTATTTGAAGTTTTTGAGTGTGAAATAAGGGAAACTAATATATGTGAGTGCCTTACATAGAGTTCTCTGGGTGGTCATGAAATCAAGAACACCAATTCAGGGATAAGAAGTGCTGGATGGTAACAGAGGTCAGTAAGACAGTCAGAACACATTTCCAAAGACCACAGAGGGGAAAGAAATATAAACAGCTATAGTAGAAATCCAGGAGACATGACCTAAAAGAGAGAAGAGGGAGCATCTAGTGAAACAGGAAGATATACACAATGAGAATTCTGGAAAAGGATATTTTACCTTAAACTGACTCCTAAGTATTTTTTAGTGTGAAAACACCAGATGTGGGCAGTGGCAATTATAATATAAAAGACATGGAAAGTATACAATTAGCATTCTTCAGATAATTTTTTAAACCAATTCCAATTTAAGGTATAAGTATCTGGACTTTGACCAAGTCTGGAAGAGATAATTGCTATTCATAAAATTTCAGAAAAACAATTATTCTAGCATGTACTTTCCAATAACCAACTAGAAGTATCTTTTCTGCTGTTTAGTAAGGTCAGCTCCAAGGAAAGACCATATTGAAAAACAGAAAAGAAAATTTACATTTCAATTTTAAATACGTTTAATTACACTGGAATACCCTCATACAGAAAAAACATGCAAATCAAGCTCCTAGCTGTTGCTTAGACAATAACATAGTGATGTAGGTGATACTCCTTTTCCTGAAGGGTAATCACAATAAAATTAACTGATCCTTAACCCAGTGAAATGTGAGTAAGATCATGAGGATGTGATTACATGTCTTTTGTAATAACTTTAATCAAGATGTAACTACACTGCTGAGTGTAACTAAAATTGTATTAAATTATAATTTACTTAAGGAGATTCAAGAGTCCTTAAATTTCCAAAATATAAATAAAGTCTAACTAAATATTGAAACTCTGATTTTCAATAGAAACTGTTTTACAGTGTATTAAAAGGATTAGAAGTACTACAATTACCCAACTTAAGCTTGCTCCAGTTAGATATTTTTCTGAAACCAAGAAAACAGTACTGCATAACATCTCTGCATATAACATCCTTATGAGATCAATCTAAATATGCCATATTTAAAATCACTTAAATCTAAGTCTTGGTACCAAAGAACTAGTGAAATTAGAAATGTGAACTATATCCTCCTTTTTCAAGTAATGAATCATCTATTTTTATAGTAATTTACTTTAAGTTTGCTCTACCATGCATTTCCCCAAATTCTTTTTCTTTTTCCATTTTCGCTCTGAACTCCAAAGGAATTATATAGATCACTCCATATTCCATGAGATTAAACATAAGGAGGAGATTTAATGGGTGATTGGTAGACAATTATCCTGGTTCCTTTTACAAAATTAGAAGACTTAATTTTTTAAACAGTTGCTACAAATCTTATTCATATTTGAATGTCTTATCTATACCTTGGACATAAAACTTATATTTTTTCTGATTTCTACAAACTGATTTTTTAGTTTCCTTTGTATATATAAAACTTATATTTTTTCTGATTTCTACAAACTGATTTTTTAGTTTCCTTTGTAACTATTTGTTGACAAAATTAAAAGTTATATATTACAGGGAACTTGAGGAGGAGTAAACATAGTCATTACCTTATATCCTTTCTCAAAAAGATTATAATGACAAGGAAGCTGAGAAAAATACATGTGTAATATTAACAAGCTGTGTTCAAATCCTGATTCTACTGCTAAAATAATTTTAATATCTCTTTACAAGAGAAAATACATAATGGCGGTTTTAAAATAGAGCGACAAATACTTTGAAAATCTTCACATCAAGAGGTAAGTACCGTGTCTCTTCCCCTTGAAGTCAGACCAGCTTGTGATTGCTTCAGCCAATAGAGTATGGCCAAAGTAATTCTGTGTGAATTTTGAGGTTATGTCATAAAAGGTCATATACCTACTTACTGGAACACTCACTCTTGGAGCCTTCAGTTGCCTTGTAGGAAGCCCAACTACCTTTATGATTCCATACTCTGAGGAAGCACAAGCTACAAGGAGAGGCCATGTTCAGACACTCTTGGACAACCATTCTGAGCCCAGCCTTTGAGTCATCTGAGCCCAGATGCCAAATATGTAAGCGAAGAAGCTTCCAGATTATTCTGTTTCCCAACATTCAACTCATCCCTAGCCATCCAGGACTTTGCAGAGGCCCCAGATATTGCAGACCCAAAAAAGTCACTGCCATATTCAAATCCCTGATCTACAAAGTTTGTAAGGCTAATAAAATGGGGATTTTTGTTTCATGTCACTAAGTGTGAACAGTTTATTATGCAGCAATAGATAGCAGAAATAATAGCAAATGAAAACGTTTTCTTCCTCCATAATTTGGCAGACTTGTCATAAAGAGGAAAGAAGAGAAAATGTGGCATAATGTGTGGCATTATACAAACCTGTGTGCCATTTAATAGCTGTGCTTTTTGATAATCAGGATGGAAATTATGGATAATATTCTCACATCATGGGCTTTGTGGAAGATTAAATGAAACAACATAATTAAAGTATCTGACACAAGCATGCATTTAAAAAACTGTGAAGTTCTTCTTTTATTCCCCTTATTATTAAAAACACTGCCTTATTAAAGAAGCCGCATTATTGCCATGAGAGAAGGTCAAACTATATAAATTAGAAAGAAATAACTTCTGTTTATAGGAATCAAGAAAAATCTCATTGAGCAGGTGGTAGTTGGAATGCACTATATATACATAATAAAAGTTTCAATTCAGTTTAACAAATACATGGCTATATGATAGGAGAATATATAGTTTGAAATACAGCAGTGAATAAAAGAGCTGCTTTTCCAGTCCTCATGGAATTTAGAGTCTAGGAGGTAAATGGGAATTTTTAGCATGATGGGTGTTAAAGAGAAGTCCACACTGCTATGGAAATATATAACAGTAAAATGTACCCTAGTCTGAGATCACGGAAGGCCTACTACTAATTAGAAAATTAATAATTAAGCTGATTTGAAAGATGAATAGATGATAGCTAATAAATATTGGAGGAATGTTCCAAGAAGGAAAAAACAACATGGTTAAAAACCCTGAGGAGAGAGAATACAGAATATCTTAAAGAAAATCAAGAGAGAACTAGTGTATCTGGGTCCTATAGACCAATAAGGGCAAGTGATTGAATAGAGAGACAGGGGTCACATGATAAGGGGTGTTTAATGTAATTTTAAGGATTTGGGAATTTCTCTTAGGGACAATCAAAATTATTGGAAAGGTGGTAAACAAGCAAGTGACTTTGGATTTTTGTTTTACAATATTAGCTAAAGGACTCAGGATCTGTATAACTCTCCAGAGTTGAAATCTTGGAGATTATCACACCTTTCCTTCTTTTGATGCTTATCATACTCCCTCATGCAGAATGTTTGGGGATATACTTTCTACAATTCTACAACAGACATAGGATATTTGTTTCATGACTCATACTCTCCTGTCCCAATTAAGAATTTAAGAACTTAAAAATTGTAAAACCATCTTATCACACAGGATTCAACTGGTTACACTATTTAAATGTATCACCATGTTGGTTCATGAATTAAAAAAAAAAACATACTAAAAAGTGAGCCTGAGGATTAACCAAGATGGCAGAGTAGAAGGACGTGCTCTCACTCCCTCTTGCGAGAGCACCAGAATCACAACTGGCTGCTGGACAATCATCGACAGGAAGTCACTGGACTTCACCAAGGAGGATACCCCACGTCCAAGGACAGAGGAGAAGCCACAGTGAGACGGTCGGAGGGGTGCAATCAGAGTAAAATCAAATCCCATAACTGGTGGGTGGGTGACTCACAGACTGGCGAGCACTTATACCACAGAAGTCCACCCACTGGAGTGAAGGTTCTGAGCCCCACGTCAGGCTTCCCAACCTGGGGGTCTGGCAACGGGAGGAGGAATTCATAGAGAATCAGACTTTGAAACCTAGTGGGAATTGATTGCAAGACTTCGACAGGACTGGGGGAAAGAGAGACCCCACTCATGGAGGGTGCACACAAAATTGTGGGTGCATCAGGACCCAGGGGAAGGAGCAGTGACCCTGGGGGAGACTGAACCAGACATACCTGCTGGTGTTGGGGGGTCTCCTGCAGAGGCGGGGGCTGGCTCTGTTTCACCATGGGGACAAGGACATGGGCAGCGGAGGTTCTGGGAAGTACTCCTTTTCGTGAGCCCTCCCAGAGTCTGCCATTAGCCCCACCAAAGAGCCCAGGTAGGCTCCAGTGTTGGGTTGCCTCAGGCAAAACAACCAACAGGGAGGGAACACAGCCCCTCCCATCAACAGTCAAGTGGATTAAAGTTTTACGGAGCTCTGACCACCACAGCAACAGTCAGCTCTACCCACCACCAGAGCCTCCCATCAAGCCTCTTAGATAGCCTCAACCACCAGAGGGCAGACAGCAGAAGCAAGAAAAACTACAGTCCTGCAGCCTGTGGAACAGAAACCACATTTACAGAAAGATAGACAAGATGAAAAGGCAGAGGGCTATATACCAGATGAAGGAACAAGAAAAAACCCCAGAAAAACAACTAAATGAAGTGGAGATAGGCAACCTTCCAGAAAAAGAATTCAAAATAATGATAGTGAAGATGATCCAGGACCTCGGAATAAGAATGGAGGCAAAGATTGAGAAGATGCAAGAAATGATTAACAAAGACCTAGAAGAATTAAGGAGCAAACAAACAGAGATGAACAATACAATAACTGAAATGAAAACTACACTAGAAGGAATCAATAGCAGAATAACTGAGGCAGAAGAACGGATAAGTGACCTGGAAGACAGAATGGTGGAATTCACTGCTGCGGAACAGATTAAGGAAAAAAGAATGAAAAGAAATGAAGACAGCCTAAGAGACCTCTGGGACAACATTAAACACAACAACATTCGCATTATAGGGGTCCCAGAAGGAGAAGAGAGAGAGAAAGGACCCGAGAAAATATTTGAAGAGATTACAGTCAAAAACTTCCCTAACATGGGAAAGGAAATAGCCACCCAAGTCCAGGAAGCGCAGAGAGTCCCATACAGGATAAACCCAAGGAGAAGCACGCCGAGACACATAGTAATCAAATTGGCAAAAATTAAAGACAAAGAAAAATTATTGAAAGCAGCAAGGGATAAACGACAAATAACATACAACAGAACTCCAATAAGGTTAACAGATGATTTCTCAGCAGAAACTCTACAAGCCAGAAGGGAGTGGCATGATATACTTAAAGTGATGAAAGGGAAGAACCTACAACCAAGATTACTCTACCTGGCAAGGATCTCATTTAGATTTGATGGAAAAATCAAAAGCTTTACAGACAAGCAAAAGCTAAGAGAATTCAGCACCACCAAACCAGCTCTACAACAAATGCTAAAGGAACTTCTCTAAGTGGGAAACACAAGAGAAGAAAAGGACCTACAAAAACAAAAACAAAACAATTAAGAAAATGGTAATAGGAACATACATATTGATAATTACCTTAAACGTGAATGGATTAAATGCTCCAACCAAAAGACACAGGCTTGCTGAATGGATACAAAAACAAGACCCATATATATGCTGTCTACAAAAGACCCACTTCAGACCTAGGGACACATTCAGACTGAAAGTGAGGAGATGGAAAAAGATATTCCATGCAAATGGAAATCAAAAGAAAGCTGGAGTAGCTATACTCCTATCAGATAAAATAGACTTTAAAATAAAGAATGTTACAAGAGACAAGGAAGGACACTACATAATGATCAAGGGATCAATCCAAGAAGAAGATATAACAATTATAAATATATATGCACCCAACATAGGAGCACCTCAATACATAAGGCAACTGCTAACAGCTATAGAAAAGGAAATCGACAGTAACACGATCATAGTGGGGGACTTTAACACCTCACTTACACCAATGGACAGATCATCCAAAATGAAAATAAATAAGGAAACAGAAGCTTTAAATGACACAATAGACCAGATAGATTTAATTGATATTTACAGGACATTCCATCCAAAAACAGCAGATTACACGTTCTTCTCAAGTGCGCACGGAACATTCTCCAAGATAGATAACATCTTGGGACACAAATCAAGTCTCAGTAAATTTAAGAAAATTGAAATCATATCAAGCATCTTTTCTGCCCACAACGCTATGAGATTAGAAATGAATTACAGGGAAAAAAACGTAAAAACCACAAACACATGGAGGCTAAACAATACGTTACTAAATAGCCAAGAGATCACTGAAGAAATCAAAGAGGAAATCAAAAAATACCTAGAGACAAATGACAATGAAAACACGACGACCCAAAACCTATGAGATGCAGCAAAAGCAGTTCTAAGAGGGAAGTTTATAGCTATACAAGCCTACCTCAAGAAACAAGAAAAATCTCAAGTAAACAATCTAACCTTACACCTAAAGAAACTAGAGAAAGAAGAACAAACAAAACCCAAAGTTAGCAGAAGGAAAGAAATCATAAATATCAGAGCAGAAATAAATGAAATAGAAACAAAGAAAACAATAGCAAAGATCAATAAAACTAAAAGCTGGTTCTTTGAGAAGATAAAGAAAATTGATAATCCATTAGCCAGACTCATCAAGAGAAAGAGGGAGAGGACTCAAATCAATAAAATTAGAAATGAAAAAGGAGAAGTTACAACAGACACCGCAGAAATACAAAGCATCCTAAGAGACTACTACAAGCAACTTTATGCCAATAAAATGGACAACCTGGAAGAAATGGACAAATTCTTAGAAAGGTATAACCTTCCAAGACTGAACCAGGAAGAAGCAGAAAATATGAACAGACCATTCACAAATAATGAAATTGAAACTGTGATTAAAAATCTTCCAACAAACAAAAGTCCAGGACCAGATGGCTTCACAGGTGAATTCTATCAAACATTTAGAGAAGAGCTAACACCTATCCTTCTCAAACTCTTCCAAAAAATTGCAGAGGAAGGAACACTCCCAAACTCATTCTATGAGGCCACCATCACCCTGATACCAAAACCAGACAAAGACACTACAAAAAAAGAAAATTACAGACCAATATCACTGATGAATATACATGCAAAAATCCTCAACAAAATACTAGCAAACAGAATCCAACAACACATTAAAAGGATCATACACCATGATCAAGTGGGATTTATCCCAGGGATGCAAGGAATCTTCAATATACACAAATCAATCAATGTGACACACCATATTAACAAATTGAAGAATAAAAACCATATGATCATCTCAATAGATGCAGAAAAAGCTTTTGACAAAATTCAACACCCATTTATGATAAATACTCTCCAGAAAGTGGGCATAGAAGGAACCTACCTCAACATAATAAAGGCCATATATGACAAACCCACAGCAAACATCATTCTCAACGGTGAAAAACTGAAAGCATTTCCTCTAAGATCAGGAATGAGACAAGGATGTCCACTCTCACCACTATTATTCAACATAGTTCTGGAAGTCCTAGCCACAACAATCAGAGAAGAAAAAGAAATAAAAGGAATACAAACTGGAAAAGAAGAATAAAACTGTCACTGTTTGCAGATGACATGATACTATACATAGAGAATCCTAAAACTGCCACCAGAAAACTGCTAGAGCTAATTAATCAGTATGGTAAAGTTGCAGGATACAAAATTAATGCACAGAAATCTCTTGCATTCCTATACACTAATGATGAAAAATCTGAAAGAGAAATTATGGAAACACTCCCATTTACCATTGCAACAAAAAGAATAAAATACCTAGGAATAAACCTACCTAGGGAGACAAAAGACCTGTATGCAGAAAACTATAAGACACTGATGAAAGAAATTAAAGATGATACCAACAGATGGAGAGATATACCATGTTCTTGGATTGGAAGAATCAACATTGTGAAAGTGACTATACTACCCAAAGCAATCTACAGATTCAATGCAATCCCTATCAAATTACCAATGGCATTTTTTACGGAGCTAGAACAAATCATCTTAAAATTTGTATGGAGACACAAAAGACCCCGAATAGCCAAAGCAGTATTGAGGGAAAAAAACGGAGCTGGAGGAATCAGACTCCCTGACTTCAGACTATGCTACAAAGCTACAGTAATCAAGACAATATGGTACTGGCACAAAAACAGAAACATAGATCTATGGAAAAAGAAAGCCCAGAGATAAACCCACGCACCTATGGTCAACTAATCTATGACAAAGGAGACAAGGATATACAATGGAGAAAAGATAGTCTCTTCAATAAGTGGTGCTGGGAAAACTGGACAGCTACATGTAAAAGAATGAATGTAGAATACTCCCTAACACCATACACAAAAATAAACTCAAAATGGATTAGAGACCTAAATGTAAGACTGGACACTATTAAACTCTTAGAGGAAAACATAGGAAGAACACTCTTTGACATAAATCACAGCAAGATCTTTTTTGATCCACCTCCTAGAGTAATGGAAAAAAAAACAAAAATAAACAAATGGGACCTAATGAAACCTCAAAGCTTTTGCACAGCAAAGGAAACCATAAACAAGACGAATAGACAACCCTCAGAATGGGAGAAAATATTTGCAAACGAATCAATGGACAAAGGATTAATCTCCAAAATATATAAACAGCTCATTCAGCTCAATATTAAAGAAACAAACACCCCAATCCAAAAATGGGCAGAAGACCTAAATAGACATTTCTCCAAAGAAGACATACAGACAGCCACGAAGCACATGAAAAGATGCTCAACATCACTAATTATTAGAGAAATGCAAATCAACACTACAATGAGGTATCACCTCACACCAGTTAGAATGGGCATCATCAAAAAATCTACAAACAACAAATGCCGGAGAGGGTGTGGAGAAAAGGGAACCCTCTTGCACTGTTGGTGGGAATGTAAATTGATACAGCCACTATGGAGAACAATATGGAGGTTCCTTAAAAAACTAAAAATAGAATTACCATATGACCCAGCAATCCCACTACTGGGCATATACCCAGAGAAAACCGTAATTCAAAAAGACACATGCACCCGAATGTTCATTGCAGCACTATTTACAATAGCCAAGTCATGGAAGCAACCTAAAAGCCCATCAACAGACAAATGGATAAAGAAGATGTGGTACATATATACAATGGAATATTACTCAGCCATAAAAAGGAACGAAATTGAGTCATTTGTTGAGACATGGATGGATCTAGAGACTGTCATACAGAGTGAAGTAAGTCAGAAAGAGAAAAACAAATGTCGTATATTAACGCATGTATGTGGAACCTAGAAAAATGGTACAGATGAGCCGGTTTGCAGGGCAGAAGTTGAGACACAGATGTAGAGAGCAGACATATGGACACCAAGGGGGAAGAACTGTGGTGGGGTGGGGATGGTGGTGTGCTGAATTGGGCGATTGGGATTGACATGTATACACTGATGTGTATAAAATTGATGACTAATAAGAACCTGCAATATAAACAAACAAACAAAACAACTAATACTAAACTTTCATTGGGTTATTTGTATGGAAATATGTTAATATAAATGTTTCAGACATTACATGAAATTTCTAAAAATCTTATATGTTCTGGTATAATGTTATAAGTCATAATCCTAGTTATTACTTTAAAATATATATCTCAGAAATAACTAATTTTCTTGTCAACTGCATTATTATGAACTTTCATCAAATCTTTAACCGTGGTCATTTTTAAGTCTTTTGTCATTTACAGACAGTTCTGAGTGTTCTGTGATGCTTTTGAAAATATGTTCCTATAAAAGGGTTTCATCTTCAGGAAATTCACGGAAAAGACTTTGACAAGTCCAGGTTTCTGGTAACTGATTGTACTGCTGAACTGAATGAATAAGCATTTTCAGAACTCTAATGAAAAACTGATGAGCTCATAAAAGTGCTAACAAAAGATCAAGATGAAAAAAAAATTAATTACATGGGACTGAGTGAACTAATGAGGATGAGTATAATTTTTGTGGCTTTCTGTTTGAATTTAAAAAAAGAAAAAATCCCACAAGGACTCAGAGGCAAAGAATATACAAATCAATTTTCACTGCAAAGTAAAGGAGCTGTTACAGTGGAGGATTACTGGACTGAATGTCAATACTATGACATAGTATGAGTGTGTTTCATGTTTGGTAATTGCAATCATTGTTGCTTTTGTTGTGGTCATCCATGTACAATGCTTGGTGTCAGTCTATTTATCTCTTGTAAAAATAAAATACAGTGTGTGTGTGTGTGTGTGTGTGTGTGTGTGTGTGTGTGTGGAAAAATAATAATAATAATAATAATAAACCCAAAACATGTTAACAGAAAAAAAAAAAAAAAGTGAGCCTACACTCTAAAACTGTGTTTCAAGTGTAGAGGGAAATTCCATAGAAAAATTACTTTCAAGGAGATTCCAGTCATTTTTGAAAAAAGTACTGTATAGATTTACATGATGACTACTTTGCAGAAGAAAATATTTGTTTAAAAAATATATGCTATAGGACAGAGGGCAGACAGCAGAAGCAAGAACTACAATCCTGCAACCTGTGGAACAAAAACCACATTCACAGAAAGATAGACAAAATGAAAAGGCAGAGGACTATGTACCAGATGCAGGAACAAGGTAAACACCAGAAAAACAATTAAACGAAGTGGAGATAGGCAACCTTCCAGAAAAGGAATTCAGAATAATTATAGTGAAGATGATCCAGGACCTCAGAAAAAGAATGGAGGCAAAGATCGAGAAGATGCAAGAAATGTTTAACATAGACCTAGAACAATTAAAGGACAAACACCTAGAAGAATTAAAAAACAAACAAACAGAGATGAACAATACAATAACTGAAATGAAAAATATACTAGATGGAACCAGTAGCAGAATAACTGAGGCAGAAGAATGGATAAGTGACCTGGACACAAAATGGTGGAATTCACTGCCCCAGAAGAGAATAAAGAGGAAAGAATGAAAAGAAATGAAGACAGCCTATGAGACCTCTGGGACAACATTAAATGCACCAACATTTGCATTATAGGGGTCCGAGAAGGAGAAGAAAGAGAGAAAGGACCTGAGAAAATATTTGAAGAGATTATAGTCAAAAACTTCCCTAATGTGCAAAAGGAAATAGCCACCCAAGTCCAGGAAACACAGAGAGTCCCAGGCAGGATAAACCCAAGGAGAAACACACCAAGACTCATAGTAATCAAACTGACAAAAATTAAAGACAAAGAAAAATTATTAAAAGCAACAAGGGAAAAATGACAAATAACATACAAGGGAACTCCCATAAGGTTAACAGCTGATTTCTCAGCAGAAACTCTACAAGCCAGAAGGGAGTGGCACAACGTATTTAAAGTGATGAAAGGGAAGAACCTACAACCAATATTACGCTAGCCAGCAAGAATCTCATTCAGATTTGATGGAGCAATCAAAAGCTTTACAGACAAGAAAAAGCTAAGAGAATTGAGCACCATCAAACTAGCTTTACAACAAATGCTAAAGGAACTTCTCTAGGCAGGAAACACAAGAGAAGGAAAACACCTCCAATAAGAAACCCAAAACAATTAAGAAAATGGTAATAGGAACATACATATCAATAATTACCTTAAATGTGAATGGATTAAATGCTCCAACCAAAAGACACAGGCTTGCTGAATGGATCCAAAACAAGACCCATATATATGCTTTCTACAAGAGACCCACTTCAGACCTAGGGACACATACAAACTGAAAGTGAGGGGACAGAACAAGATATTCCATGCAAGGGGAAATCAAGAGAAAGCTAAAGTAACAATACTCATATCAGATAAAATAGACTTTAAAATAAAGAATTTTACAAGAGACAAGGAAGGCACTACATAATGATCAAGGGATCAATCCAAGAAGAAGATATAACAATTATGAATGTTTATGCCCCAACATAGGAGCACCTCAATACATAAGGCAAATGCTAACAGCTATAAAAGAGGAAATTGACAGTAACATAATAACAGGGGGGGACTTTAACACCTCACTTACACCAATGGACAGATCATCCAGGCAGAAAATTAATAAAGAAACACAAGCATTAAATGACACAATAGACCAGGTAGATTTCATTGATATTTATAGGACATTCCATCTGAAAACAGCAGATTACACTTTCTTCTCAAGTGCACATGGAACATTCTCCAGGATAGAGTACATCTTGGGTCACAAATCAAGCCTGGGTAAATTTAAGAAAATTGAAATCATGTCAAGCATCTTTTTCGACCACAGCACTATGAGATTAGAAATAAATTACAGGGGAAAAAAATGTAAAAAACAGAAACACATGGAGACTAAACAATACGTTACTAAATAACCAAGAGATCACTGAAGAAATCAAAGAGGAAATTAAAAAAGTATATATATATATATATATATATATATATATATATATATATATATATATATGAAAATATAACCTCTCATACTGCTTTTATTTTATAACATCTGAAAGTCTAAAAGTCTCTTAGTCTGCTTGCTATCTAGTTGATGTTTGTGTATTTGTTTTTGGCACCGTCATAAACTTCAGTTCACATAATCTTACCTATTTGCTCCATAGCAGTTACATCCAGGACACTCAATATAATAAATACTCATCCTATATCTAGGGTCCAGATAGTCTACCTACCTCTTTCTGGCTCCATCCCTAGAACTTATTTATACCCATGGTACACTTCCATGAATACAGTGTTCCTTCCTGAAAATAAAGTAAAGCCAAATCAGAAAACACCTACTTACTCCTCACTCTCCTGCCTTTCCCCTGTCTTGTCTATTCAGTTTCCTGGGTCTCAGTTATAAGAACTTGATAAACCAACACTTGGAACTATAGTATGGCACTGTTTCCCATGGTGACTGGTGTCAGTTCTTTCCTTTTATCATCTGTTCTAACTTATTCTGACATTATCTTTCTTTTCAGCATACAACCAAAATGCATCAACATTAGTGTAGAATCTGTAGTTAAACATACACATATTGGCTATGTGAGTTAAAGTAAATTCACACCATATTAATATTGGCATACAGTATAACATCCAGAGACACAATCTTACAGGATAATTAAAATACTTACCTTTAATATATGAGAATTTGTTTTGAAAAATAAACCCTACACTTGCACACAAAAGTAACATTTACCAAAAAATTTCCAAGTTATTTTCTCAGAGGAATATCTCCTACTACTATCATGAAAGTTGGATGTCAGGAGCAATTTAATTATTTCATACTTTTAGAGAGTTATATCCTTTGCTTAAACAGTAGAAATTAAGGTTTTAAGTCTGGATATAAATACAAAAAATGGGAGGTTGGCAATATAAGGTTTTACACGTAACTAAGAATGCTTATTTTTTTTTATAAAGTTGTTTTGTTTTTAAAGTTGGCTTTATAGCCAATTAGGTTTTGCTGTGTTATGGGACATTTCATATTTAACAATGAGTAAAAAAGTGTTTTCCATATGCTGTAGTTTTCAGAGATACTAATGAGCACTTTAGAATCTTATTTAAAAGAAAAATATATATTCCAAAGTAATTTTATATTTTGTAAGAATTATGATTTGTAAATGTACACCTTATATATTAAAGCAAAGTCCGGTCAATACATATGTAAATAATGGAATTAATAATATAAAAATATGAATAACTTGTCAAATAAGGTTGCAAATGGTTAGCAGTCATTTGCTTTTACATGAAAGTCTAATTATAAAAATTGGGGAAAACCAAAAAGTCATCTACTTTTATCTGTCTAAGTGGATTGATTATCTAATCATCTTTTTAAAGCGTTACGTGCTCTCAAATATATTATGAATCGTTCTGAACTAAAAGATAATTTTTATAAAATGAATATGAAGGTTTTGTGTCAATCTTTATTTTTCAACAATGGGAGCAATGTTTCAATCTCAAACACTGGTATCAATAAGCCATTCTTACAAAGGCACTCAAATTTAATGGGATCAGTCTGTGAATCAATTTATACACCAGGGCGGTGTTTTAAAAAAATGATAGAGCCATCAGTCAACAATTAGTGGATGTAATCAGGGAAAGAGACAGTCAAAAGGAGCCCTGCTAAAGCCACTGTCATCTCAAAGTGACTATGCATATTCCCAGACCACACCCTCTGGAGAGCAATATTGGAGATTTTATACTACAGAGGAAATATACGTCAATAAAATAATCCAGCCAGTCAACAAACAAATAAGTAAACAAACAAACAAGCTCTAGAGGAGTACAGAGAGGACCAATACCCAGATTTGCTATAATATCTTGTTGAAAATGTCCAATTTCTATCAAAAACTATGAGACATGAAAATAAGAAGGAAAGCATGAATTAAACACCAGGAAAAAAATGTAGGCAACAGAAACTTTCTATGAAAGAAATCAAATGTTGGATTTAACAAAAATCTCAAAGTAGCCATTATAAATACGTTCAAAAACTAAGGAAAAGCATAGTTTTAAAAGGAAAGGAAAGTAAGATGACTATATTTCATCAAAAAGAGATTATCAATAAAGAGAAAATATAAAAAAACCTAAGTGAAAATTCCGCAGTGGAAAAGTACAATAACTAAAGTGAAATTTTTATAAAGGGGTTTCAACAATAGATTTGAACAGCTAGAAGAAGGAATTAGCAAACTTGAAGATAGATTGCTAGAAATTATATAATTTGAAAAACATAGAAAAGAATGAAAAAATAATGAACAGAGACACAAAGAAATTTAGAACAATATTTAGTGCCCAACATACATGTAGTTGGAGTGCCAGAGGAGAGGAAAGAAAGGAGCATGCAAAACATTTGAGGAAATAAGGTTCAGAAATCTCCCCAGTTTGGTGAAAACATTAAATTACACATTCAAGTACCACAGTGAGCTCTAAGTGGAATAAAAAGAAAACGGCCCATAAACAAGCTCACCGTACTAAGAATGTTGAAAGCCAAAGACATTGAAAGCAGCAAGGGAATATCTACTAGTCACTTATGAGGGAACCCCAATAAGATTAAAAACTGACTTCATCAGAAATTGTGGAGACCAGAAGGTTGTGACTTAACATACTCAAAGTGCTCAAAGGAAAAAAAAGTATCAGCCAAAAATACTACAGTCAACAAAACTCTTTCAAAAATAAAGATAAAAACTTAAAATCCCAGATAAAAATGGAGAGAAGCTGTTTCTAACAGACTGTCTTACAAGAAATAATAAAAGCATTTCTTTAGGCTGAAAGCAAGTGACTCCTGACAGTAACTAGAATTCACACACACACACACACACACACACACACACACACACACACACACACACACAAATATTTAAATAAAGATGACTAAGTGAATATAAAATACAGTATAAATGCATAATTTTTCACCTTCTTTAAACTGATTTTTTTAAAATTGTATAAAGCAATGTGTATATAATTATATTATTGAACCTATAACATTTAGAACTGTAGTATAATTGCCAATGATATCACAAAGTAAGTGGGTGGGAGCAAAGTTCTACTGGGCTAAGGAAAAGACAACAGATCATAACTCAAACCTATAGGAACAAAAAAAAGACAAGAAATAGTAGATAGAAAGGTTAATATTACAAAACTTGCAAATGTATACATGCTCTCATTTCTCAACTTCCTAAAAAGACAAAATTATATCAAGTAATAAACAAAACAATGAATGTTGGGTTTGTAACCCAACATTGTATATAGATGTAATGTGTATAATAATACCACAAAAAAAAGAAGAAAAAGTGGGTAGAGTTATACAGGAGTACCATTTATATATCTTACTAGAATTGTGATTTATCTTATAGATTCTGATAGCTTGAAATGTATATAGTAAGCCCTAGAGCAACAATTAAGGAAAAAACTCAGAAAATTATTGAGAAAATATCATTAATGAAATTAAAATATTACATTAGGAAATACTTAATTCAAAAGAAAATCATAACAGAAGAATAGAAGGATGAAAATGATACAAGGCATATAGGGAAAAAATAAAATGATGGTGTAAATTCAACTATATCAATAATAACATTAAATATAAATAGATTAAACCTCTGCTGAAGGCAGAGATTGTCAGACTAGATGACAAAATAAGATTCATCTACATGCTGTCCACAGGAGACACACTTTATCCAAAGATAAAAATAAATTGAAGAAAAAGTGATGGAAAAAAAATATCATGAAAACAGCAAGCACAAGAAAACCTAAATGGCTATAATAATATCAGACAAAATAGGTTTTAAAACAAAAAATTTTACAGTGATGAAGAGTAATATTTTATAATAATAAAAGGAGCAATCCATCAGGAAGATATAATAATTTTAAAACATATGTACCTGACATCTAGACACCAAAATATGTGAAGCAAAATCTTTCCGAAGTGAAGAGAGGACTAGACCATCAACAGTATTTGTTGGAGACTATACATTCCCACTTTTAAGAATGGATAGAATAATTAGGCAGTCTATCAACAAAAAAATGTAAGACTTAAGCAAGAGCAACACTGTAAACCAACTAAACCTAAGAGACATTTACAGAAGATTCAATGTAAAAACAGTAGAGTATACATTCTTCTCAAGTGCACATGGAACATTCTTCTGGAAGACCTTATCCTAGGCTATAAAATAAGCTTCAATGAATTTACAAGGATTAAAATCATACAAAGTATGTTCTCATACCAGAATGAAATGAAATAAGACACCAACAGCAGAAAGATGTGGGAAAATCATAAATATGTGGAAATTAAACACCATGCTCCTAAATAGCCAATGAATTAAAGAAGAAATAACAAGAGAAATTAGAAAATATTTTGAGAAGAAAGAAAATGAAGACACAGTGTAACATCTCATATGGGATGCAGCAGAAGCAGTGCTTATGCTTAAAGGGAATTTTATTGTAGTAAATGCCTTTATTAAAATGGAATTTTAAAAAAAGACCTCAAAGCAATAACCTAACAGTCACATTATGAAAGTGGAAAAAGAAGAGTAAATTAAAACAGCAAACAGAAGGAAGGAAATAATGAAGGTTAGAGCAGACATCAGTGAAATACAAAATAGATAAACAATTGAGAAACTCAACAAAACCAAAAGCTGGTTCTATAAACAGATTAATAATAATGACTAAGCTTTAGCTACATAGACTAAGAAAAAAATAATACACAAATTATTAATCAGAAATGAAATAAGGGACACTACTTCTTTATAGAAATAATTTAAGGCATTTACAGAAATAAAAATAATTATAAGGGAACACAGACTCCCAGCTTCCAGAACTGTGAGAAATAAATTTCTGTTACTTATAAGCTACCCAATCTGTAGTAATTTTTTATAGCAGCCCTAATGGACTGACAGACATGAATTTGGGGGGACTAGGGGTGGAATGCTATAAATTGAATGTTTATGTTCCCCCCAAATTCATGTGTTAAAGAAAACCTAATTTCAGCATGGTGGTGTTCAGAGGTAAGGCCTTTGGGAGATGATCAGGTCAGGAGGCAGGAGCCTTCATGAATGTGATTAGTTCCTTTATAAAAGAGACCCCAGAGAGATCCCTTGCTCCTTCTGCCACATGAGGACTCAGTGAAAAGATTAAATCATGAATTCCAGAAAAGACTACTACTGGAGGAGAATAAATACAATTTTATTTAAATATCAGGTAGGGTAAATTCAATTGACAATGGCCTTATCTCAGTTAATATTGAATAGCAATTTATAAATCCAGAGGGTACCATCATCCTGAATGTGAATAACTTTATTTCATGTATGTGATCCTTAAAGTCATTTTTGAAAATCTCATCAGTCTAAGATTGACATAAGATACCTGAAGTTTTAAAATCTCCCCCCTTAATTAGATTTAAATGTGAATGAAGAATTAACAATATAACTAGATATTTCAAATTCCATTTAAATATTTTCAAAACATTCTAAAATATGTAGGTTATGTTTCAAATTAATAAAACTTTTAATCTCATTAATTTAAAATGAGATAGAACCATGAATTAGTCAAGAAAGAAATAAAAGGAATGAAAGTAGGATAAAAGCCTGGAGAGAGGATGGGAGAAATCAACGGAGGAAAGGATGGAGGGCGGGCGGAGGGAGAAAGAATGGAAGGAACAAAATCATGAAAGCAGTTAATTTAACTAATGTGAAAATACATCTGTTCTTTCAGAGGACAAGCCCTTTAAAGTGACTGATTAACATGGAGTGCTGCGGGCTATTGCATAACTATTGATTTAATGAATACAGTTGATTGTACTTTTTCAAAAGTTAGAATTGCTAGGATTGTAGGAAGATTAAAAAGCACAGAGTTCATTTTCTTGCCCTTGAGCAGAAATATTCCAATCACTCAGAAACCATAGAATTTATCTCATTTTTTAAATATCCAGAGAAGGAAATCATGCAACTCCCTCCAGAAACATATCTTAGGCTCACAAAGAACAGTGTCGCAGAAGCATAACTTTTAGTTACCCACACAAATAGCTCATTAAGTAATGTTGAAAAGATAGAGATACTCTGGTTTTGAGGTAGCTGTATGCTTACAGATGGGTCTGAAAATGGAGAATTAAGAAGACTGGACTTGGTGGTGGTAAAGACTTCTTTAAAGTGTAAATTTTAACAGAAAAAAAATAATTGACATTATAAGTGAAGTAATATTATGGTAGATACCCCTTTATCAAAGAAAATATGGATTTCAAAGGGAATAAATGTGATGTTTATTCCCTTGACTGAGTCCAAGTCAAATAATCACTATTTAAAGGGATAATGAAAAGTAACAGTAGGTTAAGAAAGAAAAAACAAAAACGCATATCTTCAAATTCTTAACTCTTACCTAAAATACAAAACCTAAGTATTTACTAAGATCCTTGGTTGATTTACCTATATAAATGCACACATATGAAGTTTAAGGACAAACAGCTGCTTTAATTACTTAATTATAATTTAGATAACTGTACAATAAATCTTTTATGTTGACATGTGGCCATTGTCACTTTCCAGTTAGAGAAAAAGGAAAAGAAAGAATATGGAATCATGCTAGGCACAAGGAAATACTAACAATACTTTCTTTTGTGTACCAAATTTGAAATGCTAATTCCACTGAGAGAAGGCTTTATTCATTCTAACCCATGACAAATTATATAGAATCCTGTTTCATTATTAAAAACAGGCCTTTAAAATATGCTTTTGCTTTACTTTTCAAGTTGTCAACTTTACCATTTTTATGAATAAAGACCTTAATTAAATGACAACCTGAATTTTGGCCTCTCTCGCATAACATTTTAAGCAAATTAGTATTGTAATAAATTTTTCATGTGACAAATACTTTAATTGCTTCAAGTGAAATAATTGTTTTGTCCATTCCATTAAATCTTTTAGTTTAAGCTATAGCTTTAAAATTTAATAGAGATGCTCTTATGTGGATATTTATTGATTAAATAATATAGTTTCTTTAAAAGATTTCTTCTTTTGACTAAATAACTTAAAAAAGTGAATATCTAGGTCCCAAATCCTCTGGATTATATAGAACTGAAAGAGAATTACTATTTAAAGCTGTAGTATTATGGAATTATAATACCTGTATAATTATAGTATATATATAATATATAATTATAATACCTGTATACTTGTGCCATAGAGTATGTCTCTTCTTACCAATTTTTACTTCAACAAAAATAACAGGCTATTGCAAATAAATTTGTTTACAACTGACTTCACAGATTTTTATGATCAGATGAATTCTCATTCATATTTATTATCGTTTGACATACATATCTACTTTTAAAAATTTAATAAATATTATATAGGGAGTATATATTTACCTAGTTGAAAACAATTCAGATTTTATTATGACAAACATATTTTTTCCAATAACATTTAAGATGTAAGAAACCTTGTATTTCTTCACTGTTCTGAATAAAATCTATCCCTTGCATTCTTCTGGAATAGTCAATAATATAACTCCAGCGTTTACTGAAACATCCATCTACTTTATGTAAGCCTTTAACCAAAACCATGAGGACCTGAATTTTTCTGTGATTTTACTATTGTCCAGTTTGCAATTGCTTTTGTAGTATTTTAAATAGTAGATGATTCCTATGACCAATTCTATATATTTATTTACTGTCTGTTCTCAGAGATAATATTACATTTTCAAAGAAAATTGATAATTTTGTCAAATTGATCTCGGGTGGCCTCGGCTTGCAGCGGCTTGAACCAGGGTTTCAGTTCCTGGCCAGTGATTGAGATCGGGTCACGGTGATAAGAGCATTGAATCCTAGCCACTAGACCAGTGGACAGTGACAAGGCCCTGGCCCTATGGCTTTGCAGAAAAAGAATTCCCACAAAGATGGAAAGTAGTGAAACAAGTAAAGTATTTATTAGGAGAAAAAAAAAAAGAGTACAGTGCGTGTGGATAGACACACGGGTGGGCTCAGAGAGAGAGTCGCACCCTTGTGGCAGTTTGAATCACTTATATGGGGCACTTCTTCCGGGTTTCCTTTGACCAATCATTTTGATTTGCCTGGTTCAACGTCCATATTTGGTATATCTCAGGATCGTCCCATGTGTGCGCGCATATCTCTTAGCCAAGATGGATTCTACCTAAGAGGTCTATGGGTAGACTTGACATCATTTGGCATCACTCCCCTTTTGACCTCCAGAGAGCCTTTCTGTGCATGTGTAGTCAGGAAGGTCTCCTGACTTCAAGAATGAGGAATATATGGTCTCTTATCTTCTACCTGGGCTGGGCCCAGCCTCTTCTCTTATTTGTCCTGCTTTTCTCGTCTTGGAGTATCGGTTCACAAGGAACGAATTCCATCTGTGTGCCCTGGGGCCCATCTATCTCCTGCCTCAAAATCACCCATCTTACCTAAGACATGATTTATCCTAAGGTGGTAAAACCTTCACTCCTTTCACTCCAGTCCTTTCAAAACCTTCCCAGACTGGTCACTAATCTCAGTCAAATGCATTTATTCATAATCAGATAACAATCATGATGTAGTATGAGAAGGAAAAGAAAACGTATAAAGATTGCTTATTTAAAGAAAATATCTTACAAATATTAACATAAAAGAATCAACAGCCAAACATTAGACTTTTAAAAAGTATTCAGAAAACCAAGGAAGCTAGATATTATATTAATAAACAAACTCAAGTACGTATGATAAGGTAAAATTCATGTTAAAAGTGGACTGGATTACTCTTGAAATTTGTACCACTATTGGGCTAGATTTTATTTTCCCATGTTTTCTAGTCATATATAAAAAGAAAAAAGTGTTTTACATAATTTTTAACTTTATGACAAACAACAATGCAATCAAAATGATAAATTACAGCTTACATTTGGCTGGTCTCATTATCAGAGAACACAGGCAGTCATCAGGGTGTGGCTAATGGCAAAACACATTGACCTTCTAAAGAAGCAGGGACACTCCCCTTTGGGCAATTGTAAAAGAGTTCTGACCTAGCATTGCTGCCTATTCAGAATTTTTCAAGAAAAAGCAATTCTTAAAATGTTTTATGAGATAAAAAAGTTTAAGAAGGGTTACCTATTTCAAAAACAGACAAATACATAAATAATAAAGCAATTAGCGAGGGGAAAAACCTGTATGTAGTGTTCAAGTTATAGGTAATTTATGACTCCTAGATCTTCAAAATCAATGCCTATATAAGGTTGTCTCTGGAACACAAGACATATTCCTTTTTTCTCATGTCCTGAAATATGAAAAATAGGTCAGCTTCCCCAAAGGCCAAGAATCCCAGTGCTGACACCAATTCCTGATACAATGCATGGCATATTGTGTGGGTTATAAAAAGTCAACTTTATTTGTTCTAGATGAGTTCATAGCTTTAAAATTAAAGTATATTAATTAATTTTAATAATCATATATTTATCTTCTATACCTGTATGAAGAAGTTTCTAATTATTTAACCTTTTTTTCCTTGCATGTATGTCTGGTCTCAGTTGGTAGAACCTTGGAATTTAGGCTCATGGGAAAGCTATTAGAGAGGAATGACTAAAATAGGATTCTAAAAATGGAAGAAGCCTTTTTATACCTACAAAGTTGTCTTTGACACCTACAGAGTTGTACTGATGTCCATAGATACCTGACTGCTGAGTTGCAAAAAGGGGAATGAGGATATCTAACATGAAGTTGACATAACAGCATTAAAATTGTTTTTTTAATTGAAGATTTCTGTCTCTTCACTTTAAGTAATTAATATGTTTAATTTTATATCTACCATACTGCTATTTGCTTGCTATTATTTTGTATTCAATTTTCTTTTTTTTCTTGGCCTCTTTTTGATTAATGAATTATTTTTACTGTTCCGCTTTTCCCTATGTTATTAATTATGATTTATTTTATTGATTCACTTAGATATTACCATATGCTCCCTTTACAAATTGCAGTTTAAATATTATTACTTTTATCACTCTTCTGATAATGCTAGAATATCAGAACATTTAAATTCCATTTGCCCCTCTCT
Source organism: Balaenoptera borealis (assembly GCF_965194805.1). Lineage (NCBI taxonomy): Eukaryota > Metazoa > Chordata > Mammalia > Artiodactyla > Balaenopteridae > Balaenoptera > Balaenoptera borealis. The sequence continues at coordinate 91,432,951 of NC_138861.1, read as the reverse complement.
CCTTTTGCTTTTCATTTCTATGCATCTTTTGTCTACAAATTTATGTGTATCTGACATGATGATTATTCAGTTAAAAACGTTTTGCAGTAACAGATTTTGAAAAATAATGCCATGTTTTGAATGATATTTTTAATGTCATTTTAATCTAAAAAACTATAAAAAGTAATATTTATCATTCCAGTTTCAGGCGAAAAATTCACTCATTCTCTCAACACAGCAGTTTCTAGACAAAGAATATTATTTTAAAAACATATTTGAAATATACTCTGTGTATGCATAAACCAAAATTGAAATAAAAAGTAAATATCTTTGTATGATTCTTTAGTCTGTTGTACTCATGCACTATTTTCATGTTTCAAAGAACTCACATTATCTTTATCTTGTCCTAAATGTATTTTTTCTATGCTAAACTTATACAGTATGGTGTGATTTTAAAGCAAAATACCATGAGCTCCCAATATGACAGTGGACCACAGAAAGAGTAAGATGAATATTTGAGAATTCCTGGGTGGTTTGGCCAACTGAAGAAGCACACATGATGTACATGTGAAAACAATGGGTCAAGTATCATCTGCTTATGCTGAAAGCAAAGAAAATTAATCATCATGTACTTCTGATTCTGATTTTGAATACCTGATTAAATGCTGGTCCTCAGACTCTCCACAACCTTCAAGATAATGACTCATTCACTGCCAATGTATTAAGGTCAGAATTCTCCCCAGAAACAGAACCAATAGGACATAAGAAATTGGCTCGTGCTATTATGGAGGTTGGCAAACCCAAGATCTATAGAGTTGATATCTCAGTTCCTGTTCAAAGGCCATCAGGTTGCTGTAGAACCAGGAAGACCCAGTGATCCAGTTTGAAGCCTGTCAGAACAAGAGAGAATTCTCTCTTCCTTGGAGGAGGGTCAACATTTTGTTCCATTCTGACCTTAAAATAATTGGATGAGACTCACATATATTATGGAGGTCACTCTGCTTTACTCAGTCTACCAATTTAAATATTACTCATCCAAAAACACTCTCACAGAAACATTCAGATGTTTATGTTCTTGTCATCAAATTTGGGAAGTTTTCAGCCATTATTTCTTCAAATATTCTCTCTGCTCCCATCTCTCCTTCTTTTGCTTCTGGAATTTTGACAATGTGTGCATTTGTCTCTTTGATGGTGTCCCACAGGTCCCTGAGGTTCTGTTCACATTTCTTTAATTTATTTTCTTTTTGTTTCTTAGATTTGATCATTTCCATCATTCTATCTTTAAGTTCACTTGTTCTTTTTTGGTCTGTTCAAATCTGCCTTTGAATATACCTCTAGTGGATTTTTCATTTTCATTATTATACTTTTCACCTCCAGAATTTATTTTTAGTTCCTTTTTAGGTTTTCTGTCTCTTTGTCAATGTTTCCATTTTATTCATAAATTGTTTTCTTGACTTTCTCTTTATCTTTCTTTAATGTTTTGAGCATATTTAAGATAGTTGTTTTAAAGTCTTTGTTTAGTAGATCCACCATCAGGTTTTTGTCAGGGACAGTTTCTGTTGATTGATTTTTCTTTTGAATAAGCCATGCTTTCCTGTTTGTTTGTATACCTTGCGATGTTTTGGTTGAGAGCTGGACATCAAATAATTGAATCAAATAATGTAGCAGCTTTGGAAGTCAAAGTCTTTCCCTTCCCCAGGATTAGCTGGGTTTTGTTGTTGTTTTCACTTTTTTGATTGTTGTAGGCTGTTTCTGTATCGAGGATCAGTATGAGGTGTAATCTCAAGGCCTTCTCAGGTCTTTTCTGAGCCTGCACCTTCCTCTGGGCATGCATGGTTTGTGTTTAATTTCCCCCTAATATGTAGTTGCTTTTGATGTCCTCGTCTTCAATATTTGGCTCCCAAAAGGGTAAAATAAGAAAAATAAAGGCGGGGGGGAACAAAAGGTGCCAGCCCTTTAAATTCAGTGGAAGTCATTTCAGCCACTGAAGGAGGGGCTTGAAACATGAGTGGAGGTGTGACAACAATGGCTGGCCACTTCTGTGTCTGCATGTCTGTGATCAGAAGCAGCACTGAGGTATCAGAGCACATATCTCCAATATTTGGAGGACAGCGTCCTTTTTGCCCACCCTGGCTTCTGAATGCTGTATGTAAACTGCTCCAGGAACATGTGAACAGGAGCCTGTCATAGAGCTAAGGAGTGAGGGATGGGTAGGTACTACTGTACTAAGATCTGAAATTTATGAAAATTAGCCACAATTTACCATCCAAGCCATGATCTGCAAGTGGTGACCATCAATAGGCTCCAGAGTTCTAAAATAGTTACATCAGACAGATTCTGCCAGTGCAATTGTTGTCTAGTTGGGGAGAAAAATTTCTGGTGCTTCCTACTCTGCCACCTTCCCAGAATTTTCTCATCAAGAGAGTTATATTTTTAACACATAACCATTATTACTTTGTTCAGTAAATATACATTTGATTTACCTTTGTAGTTTTATGTCTGTCATTTTACATTCTTTTCTGACAATAAATTCTCAGTTTGTGTGAAAATTGTGTTTACTTTATCATCACTTTTAGGGTATTTTCACTGAGTATGGAATTATAATTTAATAATTATTTTCTTTCAACACTTTGAGGATATCATTCCATTGTCCATGTCTTCCATTATTTCTACTGAAAAGTCAAATTAATGTCTTACTATTGCTCCTTTTATGTTTTTCCTTCCTCCCTCCCTCCCTTCTTCTTCCTCTTCCTCCTCTTTTTCTTCTTTTTCTTCTTCCTTCTCCTCCTCCTCCTCTTCTTCTCCTTTTCCTCTTCCTGCTCTTCATCCTCCTCCTCTCAATTACAATTTACAGAATGTCCTGAATCTGTGACTTACTGCCTTTTGACAGTTTTTGAAAAAAATTTTTAAATAATGTATCTTCAAATAATGTCTAATGCCATTCACTCTCTTCTTTTTCTCTGAGATTCCAATTACATGTATCTTTGAACTTTTCCTTGTGTCCCACAAGGTTTTAAAACATTTTTGTGTATTTTTCATTCATCCCTCTGTGCTTCAGTCTATATGATTGATATTGATATACCTTCTAGTTAGCTATTTCTGACTTCAATGGTGTCTAATGTGAAAATTAATAAAGGGAAATCCTGCTAAAGTGGAATCAGGAGACCAGAAGAGGGAGCTCTCTGCAGTACCACTCGATGTTGATTACAGGAAGAATTGCCAGTTGCAGACCCTAACAAAAGAATCATCAACAGGAAAGAATCATCAGTTACAGGCCCCAACAGGAAAAGATGTACATTGCATCTCCTACAAGAAATTGACTACACCAGCAGCCCAGCCAATGAGAAACCATTATCACCCTGAACTCTCACATTTCCTCAATGCTCTTTCATTCAAAACAACCCCTCCTGACTTCTTCCTTTTTCTCTATAAAATAATGTTCATCTCCTTTGTTTGTTGGCCTTGCCTATGGCTTTTGCTATAGCTTGCTTGTCCCAAATTGTAATTTCTCTGCTGTTCCTGAATTAACCCATTTTTGCTGGTAAAATAACTCACTGTTTTATTTTTAAGGTCAACACTAATTTTTTGTGAAAGCTATCACTAGATTGTTTGTTACAAATGTTTGATTTTTCAGTTTCAGTATGTCTATTTAATTTTTTGTTATGCAATTCTATGGAAAAAAATTCTTTTTTCAATTGTTTTCTCCATATTTTGGTCTCTTGTCTTAAATATAACAATCATAGATCTTTTAAAGACTTTGTCACCAATCTCTAATATCTGGATAATCCTTGGAAATATTTTTCTTTGGGGCCTGATTTTTGTCATGATTTTTGGTCATGTGGCATGTCTGATAGGTTTTTTAAAAATTGACTGTAGTATATTTTGTATAGAAAATATAAAGACCCCAAATGACGTTAAATTCTTCCAGAGAGAATATAATTTTCCCTCTATTAGAGTGATAAAGTAGTAGTCAATATCTTTTATCTAGTCAGGGACTGTGCTCACTCTCAGCTGGGTTGCTGTTCTGGTAATGCTTATGCTACCTCGACATTTCTGTTAGCTCTTACATGTTCTCAGATTAGAGTCCTGAGTGTTCTTCATGGTCTCTCTGGATTTTTGTTTCATAAAAAAGCAAATAACTCTTGTTTGCTTTTCAACATCTTTTCACTTAGGAATTTAGCTTCCTGCTCAAGGTGCACAGCCCAAAACTTCAGCAGATGTCCTAGGGAAAAAAACAGATTATGTAGTGCCTCACCCATGTGTCCTTCAAAAGTTCTGCTGGTTTTTCTGTCCCCAGAAGGGCCATCTTGGGTTCTTTGACTTGTATCTTTATCTAGTAACTGAAATACCTCCAGGGCAATATTAGTGGCTGAGTTCAGCTTACCTCTCTATGGCTCATAATTTTCTGCAGCTTTAACCCATTCCTGCTTTTTCTGTTCTCAAAAGGATTATTTCTCTGATTTCTCTGAATGTTTAAAGTAGATCTCATTAGAAGTGCTGACTTACTAATAGCTTCTCAATATCACTCAAAAGCAAAACTGTGTATTTATTGAATTAGCCAATTATTTCTAGAACAACCCATATGATAAAAACTATATTGGAGATTTTCAACATGTATGTTAGAAACACATTACATAGATTGTGTATATATAAAATGATAAATATATATCCTAATGATAAAACTTTATGAATGATACAATCATATCATTCAATTAGAAAGATAGTGTAGACTTGTCAAAGGTTCTTTTGCCATGAGATAATATATTGGAGAATTTGATTTATTCTTTATTTTAAGGAAGATAAGCTGTTATATTAATTTATTAACATTAACTGTCACACTTTGATTCCAGAAACATTTGCTATAATTTTGAAACTGAGAGAAAGTAATTTTTGTTGTTGTTGTTGTTTTGTTTTGTCTCTTTGGCCATGCTGAGCAGCCTGTGGGGTCTTAGTTTCCTGACCAGGGATTGAACCCATGCCCCCTGCAATGGAAGCGTAGAGCCCTAACCACTGGACTGCCAGGAAATTCCCGAGAGAAAGTAATGTTTTTAAATGAGGCCAGGGGGCTTGAGGGGGAATGTCTTACATATTTCTCCAAATAAGCTGAGTACAAGTTTAAAAGGGCATGGAGAGAAAATACCTTATAAATTTCCAGGAAACAAAAATTTAATTAAAAAAATTCTCTCATTTCATAATGAATGAAAAAGAATTCAGTTCAATAATGTTGAAATATGGACAGTTTCCACAAAGCATAAAGTATAAATTAAAAACAGCATTTAGAAAAATAGATTAGCTCTTTTGGAATGAATTAATTTAAAAATGTTTTACACTTATTCTTTTGTATGAACTTATATTTTAAAATTTAGCAAATACAATCAGCCCTCCATGAAAACATTCAAAATTTGAAAAAAAATATTTTGGAAGACATTAATTCCTAAGACTGCCATTGTAAACATGATTAGCATATATTTTAACTACCTTCTGCTGTGTGAAACTGATGATGTTAGTAGATTTTACTGAGAAAATGTTCTATTTAAAACCTCAAAACTTTCACACATTCAATTTATTAAAGCATTTTTGTTGTTTTAGAGAGAAAAATCAATTTACATTTCCTCTTATTCAAAAAATTCACAAAGTGATGAGGTAAACTGGATTTTCTTATTTTGCAATACTTTTAACTAGAAAGCATTATTCATTTATGTCTTAATCTAATTCCAGAGAGTTATATTTGCCTACCTTTTAAATACTATGCAAACTTAACTGAAGATTACTGATAATCAGTTTCAGCTCACTTTTCAATAAATTGGAAAAATCTAGAAATTAGTTTTTATCCCATATGTTAATTACATTTTGAAGAATGTAGTCCATTCCCCGATATATTAAGTATAACAAGATCTAATTTAATTTGTGAATATTAAAGATGTATACTTGACATCATAAAACATACTTTATTGGTATAAATATAAATATAGATAATACTGAGCTCTCATTATGTACCTGGGAGTATCAGGTAGTATTCAAATCTCATTTTGCATATTGAGAAACTAATAGAAATTATATAAGTGAATTGACCAAATTCACAGGTCTAGAAGTGGTGGAGCTAAGATTTGTATCTAGCCATCTGAGTTGTTTAGCAGCCATAATCCTAGTCACCATTATAGGACTTGATCTGTAGCACATCTTCTTCCAGAATATGAACTCTGAGTAAAAGACTCAGGAGGTACGCAGGTAAAGATCAAATTACTGTGTCAATGGTGTTATTGATAGAACAGCTGGAGACCATTACTTAAATATTTGGCAAACATGAACATCTTAATACAAAACCACAGAAGTAAAGGTTTCCTTACTCTTTTGCAGGCAGACCTGGCTGAATGCCAGGTTTCCTCTACAGTGAAGTACAGAATTCCTTCTGGAGATCTTAGATGCCAACTGATTCCTCCTTCCCAGAGCTAGAGTGAGTGAGCGAGCAGAAAATGACTAAGAGTATTGAGATACTCATAATATTCATTTCTCTGCACATGAGGTAAATGATGTTTGCCTTCCCACAAATCCACTATGATGTCATATACAGATGATAGATAGATAGATAGACAGATAATAGATGAGAGATAGGTAGAACTATATATCAATAAAAGGTATAAATTAATTAAAATCTTAGGGCATTTTCTAGAAATTTTGTTATATTTTCTTCTTTAGTTTAGGATGCCAACATAATATTTGGGAAATAAAGTTTGTTTTCTAAAATTCTCAATCTGATTTTGTAATTTTTCCATAAACTCAAGTTTTATGTTAAAGCATAATGTGTTTTTGCTCCAGTAACTTCCCAACATTTTTAAAGTAATAAATATTCAGACATCTTTTAAATGCTAGTTCAAAGTAATGATTTATTTTTTTCATAGTTCTTCCAGCAATTCTGGCAGCTGCTTCTCTCTCTTTTTGCAATTGATAAAATCAGTCTCTAGGCCCAGATGCCAGTGTACCACAGCCAGTATCATTGTACACTGTATTTCCTAAAACATCATCTTGTGATAGCACATTCATTTTACATTCATTCTCAAAACCAAAAACTGCAGTTTTCACTGGTTAATTGGTCACTTATTTGAGTAAATAGAATTTTGCCCAAGTCAATACACATAAGATATTTACTTTGTAATCTGATTTTGTTTGAAAGCTATGGCTATCGAGTGACTTGGATTTCAAAGTTTCAAAGCTTATGATCTAGTAGAATTATGGCTCAGTTAACCATGAAGCTTAATTGTTATAATGAAGTACAAGCATACATACCTCAGAGATATTGCAGGTTTGGTTCCAGATCACTGCAATAAAGCAAATACTGCAATATAGTGAGTTACATGAAATTTTTGTTTTCCCAGTGCATATAAAATTATGTTTACACTATATAACATTATGTTTAAAAAAACAATGTATATACCTCAATTAAAAATACTTTATTGCTAAAAAGTGCTAACCATCATCTGAACCCTCAGCGAATTAAAATCTTTTTGCTGGTGGAAGGTCTTGCCTTGATGTTAATGTCTGCTGACTGATCAAGGTGATGCTTAAGGCTGCGGTGGCTGTGGCCATTTCTTGAAATAATACCACAAAGAAGTTTGCTACATAGATTGACTCTTCCTTTCACTTGAGCACTTAGAGGCCATTGTAGGGTTAGTAATTGGCCTCCTTTCAATATTGTGGTGTCTCAGGGAATAGGGAGGCCAGGGGAGAAAAAGAGAGAGAGATGGGGGAATGACCAGTTGGTGGAGCAGTCAGAACACACACAACATTTATAGATTAAGTTCACCATCTTATATGAACACAGTTCATGGCACCCCGAAACAACTGCAATAGTAGCATCAAGATCACTGGTCACACATCACCATAACAAATACAACTAGTAATGAAAATGTTTGAAATACTGCAGGAATTATCAAAATGTGAAACAGCGAAAGAAAGTGAGCAAATTCTCTTAGAAAAATGGTGCCAATAGATGTTTGATGAAGGGTTGCCATATATCTTCAATTTATTAAAAAACAAAACAAAACAAGGTATCAGCAGAGTGCAATATAGTGAACTGCAATATAATGACGTATGCCTGTACAATCAACATTTCATGGACCATTTTGGGTGTTTCACAATGATTTTGTAGGTCACTTATCCTGCAAAAAAGGTAAACTCTGCAGATGAATTTAAATAGATCATAAAAGGACATCAATCTGACAAGTCACAGTTTTTGTTAACATTGGCATGAACTTTCACTTAGAGGAGGAATTAAAGCAGTAGATGTAAGGAACCACCAGCTTTGATCATAACCTGGGTCTCTGATCTTTTCAGTCATGGTAAGCAAGGTAAAGGACACAAACAGTTTGAGATTTGGTCAGTACAGAGAATTTGGTCTTTAATGTAAGTTTCCTGGCTCTCTGCTTAATTTATATTATTTCCTGTTAATGGAATTTCTTAACAGAAACATGAGTGAGAACGTTGCTTATAAAATAATTTATAGGCACACCTGTCACATAATATCAGGAGTACTGGAAAAGAGTGATATGCCAACAAGGCAATAGTCCATAAAACTAATTAACTGGATAACTCATGAAAGAGGACTCTGACCTGGGCATGAGATGTAAATTCCTAACACAGATATGTCTTGAAGTGTGAATCTATGCATTATTATTACTACTGTTGTTCTTGTGACAAGAAAATATTTTTATCAGCAAAAGGCAAAAATTATGAACTGAACTGTTTCAAGAAGATATTTGGCTTTGATTGAAAATACATGCATCACCCTCACCACCTTATCACTCTTATACATGGTTTCTGATCTGTCAGTGATATCCGTTGAATATCCCTCCAAATTAAACCTTAAATCCCCATCTTCAGTTTCCATCTACACAGTCTTTCCTCCAAGCCAACAAAGTAGATTCTCAGTGATGCTTTTGTCCCTCTCAACTGTTCATTCCTTATTGCTTTGGTAAAAGGATTGTCCTCCAAGTCCTCCAGTGAAAATATTTTTCTGACAAATCTTCCAGCTTTACATAAGCATATGCAATCTAGCATGCTCAATTCTGAGTCTTTTGTTCCTCTCCATTACAGCAGTTCTAGAATCTCTAATTCACTTAGTTTAGCCCATAAAATTTTCCAGTCTTCCAAGAGACATATGAGTACCATGTTTGCGCCACTTCCCAGGGTTCTTACCAGAGTAATCATGAATTCCAGAAAAATGCTCTCCTATTGATAAACTTTCCCTTAGCCAACCGTACCTTCTAGCCATTGCTCATTTGATTCAGCATCCTCAGAATATAGCCCTGTATGCTGTGCTCTCCTGGATCCTGCTTGCACACGTAGGTTATACATTTCACTGTTTTCAGGGTACAGTACCTTTTCTTCCATTCTTCCTTTAACAGTCTCAGCACTTTCCTGGCTGCAGCTTAACCTTAGCTATGGGTTTAAATGCTAGAAAGGAAGATAGAGACAGTTTGTGGAAGTCAGAGAATGTATTGTCTTGCATAATTTTCAACTAAGGAGAAGTATCAAAATTTAGTAGATGGGGTAGACTACTTTTGCAGGCTTAGGAGAATCTGGGAATTCACAGTTTTCAAGTGCATCAGCTCAGATATCTTAATGACGTATCACAGTGTCTCCTTCTTTCCTAATCAAGACCCTGATCTTGGCATAACAGATGTGTCTAGGAACCTCATTACACTTATGATTAAGTATCAGGGCTCAGTTTTTTCTGCCTGCTTACTGAAGGGAGATAAGAGTCTCCTTACAGCTGCTAAGTAGGTTCTCTGATAGCCACAATTCATTGTTTACAGGCTTTATTTTTTAGAGCAGTTTTAGGTTCACAACAAAATTGAGAGAAAAGTACAGAGATTACACATATACCCCTGCCTCCACAAAGCCTCCTCCATTATCAACATCACTCACCAGAATGATAACTTTGTTACTAAGGATGAGCCTAAATTGACACATCATTATCACCCAAAGTCCATAGTTTACTTTGGGGTTTACTCTTAGTATTGTACACTGTGGGTTTGGATAAATGTATAATGATGTACATACATCATTATAATTTCATACATAGTTTCTTCACTGCCCTAAAAATTCTCTACACTTTGCCTATTAATCCTTCCCCCTCCATTTCACCCCAGGCAACCACTGATCTTTTAATTATTTCCATAGCTTTGTCTTTTCCAGAATGTCATATACAGTTAACCCTTGAACAACACAAGTTTGAATTGCACAGGTCCACCTAACGTGGATTTTTTTCAATAGTAAATACTACAGTACTACATGATCCACTGTTGGTTGAATCTGTGGTTGCAGAACCACTGATGGGGAGGAACCATGTATACAGAGGGCCAACTATAAGTTATGTGTGGATTTTCAACCATGTAGAGGGTTGGCAGCCCTAACCCTGACATTGCAAAGTTCAACTGTAGTTGGAATCACATACAGATTGGCTTCTTTCACTTAGTATGCACTTAAGATTTCTCCATGCCTTTTCATGGCTTGATAGCTCATTTCTTTTTAGTGCTAAGTAATATTCCATTGTCTGGATGTACCACAGTTTATTTATCCATTCACCTATTGAAGAATATCTTGGTTGCTTCCAAGTTTTGGCAATCATGAATAAAACTACTATAAAATCCATGTGCAGGATTTTTATGTAGACATAAATTTTCAACTACTTCTTTGGGTACATACCAAGGAACATGATTGCTGGATCATATGGTAAGAGTATATTTAACTTTGTAAGAAAACTAAACTGTGTTTCAAAGTGGCTATACCATTTTGCATTCCTAACAGCAATGTATGAGAATTCCCGTTGCTTCATATTCTCATCAGTATGTGGCGTTGTCAGTATTCCAGATTTTGGCCATTCTAGCAAGTGTATAGTGGTATGTTATTGTGGTTTTAATTTGCATTTCCCTAATGACATATGATGTGAGCATCTTTTCATATGCTTATTTGTCATGTGTATATCTTCTTTCATGGGTTGTCTGTTAAGGTCTTTGGCCCATTTTTTAATTGAGTTGTTTGTTTACTTACTGTTGAGTTTTACACACTTAATTTTTAGATTTATCACAGTCAGCCTTTTATTGTATTTATCTAGAAAATTAAGTGCTCTGAGCAAAAAATATTTAATTCCATTATCCTTATAATTAATATCTCACCCACATTTCTATAACACCTAATACACTCTACTTGCTAATACAATTCCTTTCACCAATATAACATCCCAGTTCATGACTGATGGCTATTTTAATAATTGCACTGTTGTTTTTTTTTTTTTTATGCACAGTGCTGTGATTATCATTGCCAGCCAGCTGGAGGAATATCCAGTTCTGAAAACCCATTTTTACCATCTTCTGAGAATTCCTCCTTGTGTGTAGATACAATTCTCCAAAAACTGCCTTTGTTTCAGACTATGTTTTTCTAGAATGCTTATACAGAAAATAGCCTTTAAAATAGAGATAGTGTCTCCCTCTGGAGCAAAGGGAAAGTTTGTTTACTGTCCACTAATATAAAGATAATGTCTTCCTCTGGCAAAGCCTTGTCAGGCTGTGTGTTTGTAAGTTTTGGGTACGCTAAACTTTGGTTTCCTTTCCTGTAACGCACATCACTATGAATGCACTACATCATCCGGCATTGTGTAACCCCGTGGTAACTGAGCTTGGGGAATAAACACAAATGTTAATCTGGCTATTATTATTACTCTGGGTAATAAACTGCCCTCTGTGTCTGTCATAGTCCTCTTCTGTCTTCTGCCAACATCCATCAAACTTTGGCAAGCTAGATGGTTTTTTTGCAGGTAGGCTAAAAATCGCATAACCTTCACAGTTCTTAACATTGGAACCAGTTTTTAAAGTTCAGATTCCTAGGTAAACAGACTCTGTGATAGAGATGCATACAGGAATTTTGTTGGAAAATAAAATTGGGGGAAATCCTCTCAGGATCAGCACTGTGGCAGAGGGGGAGGAAGTATGGTTTATCACAGGAGAAAATTGGGTGTGTTGCAGTCTCAACCAAAGCCTCAGCCAACCTCACTGGGATCTTGGCAGTAAGAATAGCCATGCATACTTTTACCAGTTGGAGAGAAGGGGCCATGACTTCATACTCATGTATTAACTACTCATTGGACATAGGTTGCCCCAGGAGTGTATTAGGACCTTAAGCAACGTGGTTGTATTCAGCTGATAGCAGTTTTCATTGCCAGAGAGAGCACACAGGTGATCTGCTGGAATAATAAGTCATTCAGTCCTTATAGGAGATGCTGGGTGGTATAGCATGGCCTCTACTACAAGGGAAAATCCAGGAAAAATATAAATTGCTCTATTCAGAACCCTGACATCATTGACCTTCTTAATTCTTCAACCCACAAATCTTTTTTATGTTAAATTTTCTTGGATATTGTTATCTACAAGCTGTACATCTAATGCACATGCTTAAAATTCTCCCATGTCATTTTATTTTAAATCTCAAGTATTTTAAAGTTTAGTTTAAATATCAACTATTTACTACTATGTTTAACATCTTACATGGGTCACTGCCTTATGACACATGATCCTATTTCTTGCTGACTTTCAATACACTCTTACTACTCCTTTTTATGCTTTAGATTTCAGATTAGATGCCACTTTCTCAGAGATATTAGCTAAAGTGTCTCCTCCATTATTTTCTAATAGTAAACCCTCTTCATTCATTCACAGTACTCACAATGATTTAGAACTGTAGACATATTTAATCACCTGTTTATTTTCTGAATTCCCTAGTAGATTGTGAATGTCAGGAAGACAGAATAAACCGGCTTTGTTCAGTCCTGTTGTAGTAATCACGAGTGCTGTCACACAAATATTCCCAGCTTTCTGCCGTCCATGCCACAGTAATATTGCATTTCCTGGTCCCTTTGTGGTGGTTGTGGCCATGTGATTAATTGTAACCAATGCTCTGGGAGCAGAAGTGATGTGGGTCACTTCTGTGACCAAGCACTTAATTGCCTATATGGGACTCCATAGAGCAATTTTCCCTCTAGCACCACAATGGGTACCGTTTGAGATGAAGGCTGCTCTGTCAGCCTGATTTCCTGCAAAGCTATGATGAGTCATCCCCATCTGGCTACTTTTGATGTGGGTGCTCCGTGGGATTAAACAACAACCTAATGTTATTCTAAACCACTTGGATTGTTTAGTTGTTTGATAACAGAGCATAACCTAGACTATCCTGGATGATGTACTGCCTGATATCACACTAAGCCCAGAGCCTTGTATATAGAATAAACTAGATAATTGTTGATGGAGAGAAAGAATAATGCTGTTTATTTAGTAGTGTATGTTGTATTCTTGGATCTGTGGTCCACTTTTTAAATGAGAAGTTTCTCACTAATTTTTTCAACATGGATACTGCAAAACCAAAGAGCACCTCCAGAATGCAATGTAAGAAAAAAAAGAACTAATATTTGTTTACCAAAGGAGTCATCTTTTGGGACATTGTTAGAATACAAAACTTCTTTGTTGATTAAAAAATTGGTGGATTAGAAAAGAACAAAATGTTTCCAGCACTTTTGAGGGTGTTATGTCTAATAAAACCTACATGTTTCAGTGCAGGCAGAGAGACTCTATTTGGTTCAGCCTCCTAACGAATAAAAATCCACTAAAGAAATAGTATGAGGTGGTTAGAGGGAAGATTGCACTAGCGCTTTGCCAAAAACTAAGATATAGTCTTTTTACTCTAAATCAGGTATCTAGAATGTTTCCAAAAAATGTGTTCACCAGTGCCAACTGTGCTTCTTATTCCTACCACCTGACAGGTTTGTAAAGTGCCTCTGCTTCAGGAATCCTTGCAGTGCTATAATTCTGTGACGATCCTAGAGGCTTGCCTCAGTTTCTCTTAAAGGACTGTTGTTACCCTACCCAGCTACATCCATTCCTTTTCTCCTCATCGTCAGGTTGATTCCTAACATTTGTGAACATCTCTCATGGTAAGTCAGAGCTATTTATTTTCTATCAATGACATTTTCAAATATCTATCACATCCAATGTCTGTGGAAAGGTCTGTATGAATTTCAAATTATTTACTTTATTCAATGAAGTACAAAGTGTTCTTTTCTACCTATTTGAATATTATTACTGAATATGTGTTGTTTCACTCAGTTGCTTTTGTCTTCTTTTAAAACTCATGGAAACAGACATTTCTAAGACTCTCCAAAATTATCTCTTCTCTCAGGTCTCTAGACTTTAGCCTGGCAACTCTGTCCTATATTCCTTTCTTCTTTCTTTCCTTCCTTCCTTTCTGTCTTGCCTTTCTTCTTTCACCATAAATATAAGTCTGAATCCTTCTTTCTGTCATTTTGGTACGGGATTGGTGATGATGACAGGATTAGATAAGAGGGTTTGGCTTCAGTTGCTTTTTACTCTTTTTTTCTTTTTAAGCATTCAGATATAGTCCTTTTTGAAATGATACAAATGTTCCTTCATAATCCTTATATTTTTTTCAAACTTCTCCAAAAATTGAATCAGAGTTGTGAAAAGGGTGGTTTTGTTGATTCATCACAATCAGACTCAAGTATGGTGAGGTCCTTGAGTGTGACCATATACCACCATGTTGTCAGTATTATAGACTCCACTTGATGATTTCCTAATATAACTTAACACTTACCACCTATTGTTTTAAAATATATTTAAACTCAATGTTACTGTACATATACAAAGATTTCACCACTTTTGTTCCGCTGATATCCACTAACAGATTGGGGAAAACATTTTATTATGAAGAATCTAAAGAACTAAGGAATAGTTATGAATCACGGAAGAGATATAAAATTAACTCTATAGTCTTATTGCTGAAACAGATTTGCTAGGTTATAATTACTTTTAATCCTTCCATTGAAGTTATCATGATTTAATGAAAATCAAATTTTGTGATATCAATGCCACATTTTGAATCTCTCCCTTAATACTCAGTTTTAGTGTTGATAATGAATGCATTTGTTCAAGACTAGAAAATTATGGGTTGGAGATAGGCAGATGAGTATAATGAGAAAATCTGTTTTGCAATTATGATGGAAGGCAAATGCGTCAAAGATTAAGAAAGACATTTTTGGGGAAAAAGTAACTGTGCTTAGTTTAAGTTATATTATTAATAAATAATTATTCATACCATACTTTTATTCTCTGTACTGTGAATGTAGGTCAAAGAAGCTAATTATTGAGCATTACAAAGATATCACAAAGATAAACTATTTGAATTCTCAGAGATTATCAGTGTACTTTCGATGAAAAGTAAAGCATAATTTATTATCTCAAATTCCCAGAAGTGTTGTGACAAAAACTGTTGGACACATCAACTATCCAGGAGATTGCTTATTAAAACTGACGTGGTCTATTTAAAACATGATTCTTTCCTTCTTATACCCATGAGTTAAATATACATGTCAATACTAATTTTTAATGAATTGTAGCATTTGGCAGCTACTGTCACAACTTTCACATTCAACAGTAAAAGTTTATCCTATTAATTGTAGATTTATATTAGACTAATATTAGCATATAAATTTTTAAACTAACTTTTATTTTATGACTCCTTTAATTTAACATGAGGCCAGCTTTTTGTTTTAAATGCTAAACCAAGTTTAATAAGTTAATTTGTCTTAAAGTACTATTTTTCTAACTAGCTAAGAATACTTTATAGTTCTTTAGCCAAACTTGGATAGATGAATATTGCCAGAAGTCATTTTCAGGTTACTGCTGGTGAAGCTCCCCTTCACAGTACAAGCTCAGTAGCAATACAATAGTTTCCACTTATCCATGGGGAATATGTTCCAAGAACCCCAATGGATGCCTGAAACCATGGATAGAACAAAACCCTTGGGACTTCCCTGGGTCCAGTGATTAAGACACCATGCTTCCACTGCAGGGCGTGCACATTCAATCCCTGGTCTGGGAACTAAGATCCCGCATGCCACATGGCGTGGCCAAAAAAACAAAAAAACAAAAAACAAAAAACCCTATATACACTATGATTTTTTCTTATACATGCATACCTATGATAAAGTTTAATTTATAGTCACAGTAGGAGAATATCCAAATTGCCAGCATCACTACTCTTGCAGTTGGGGCCACTATTAAGTAAAATAAGGGTTACTTGAACACAAGCCCTGCAATACCTTGACAATCTGACAACCATGCCTACAAAGTGACTAATGGTTGGGTAGTGTATGTGGACACACTGGACAAAGGGATGATTCACATCCTGGGTGGGACAGAGAGGGAAGGTGCAAGATTCCATCATACTACTCAGAACAGCATGCACATTAAAACTTAAAAATTTTTTATTTCTGGAATTTTCCATTTAATAATTTTGGAGCATGGTTGACTGCAGGAAATTGAAACCATGGAAAGCAAACCGTGGGTAAGGGAGCACTACTGTGTATAATTTTATCTCCCAATAGGATTTGACTGTACTTTCTTATTTATTTGAAAATGATAAAATATAATATCTGAATAATGTTCTTAGCAAAACCCATGTATCTTTTCATAATTTATAATCCTGAATAATTATATTTTACCTTCTTTTTTCTGTAAGGTTAGTATTAACCCTTATTGGAAAAGCAGAGTACTGTAATAACTGCCTCACCCACCCCCATAGAAAGAAAATCAAAACAAATTCAAACTAACAACACCACAACACAACACAATTTGGTTGGGAATATATTCAGATTATGTCAATGAAAGCCAAGACTCTCAAGATAAACTCATTTTCTTTTCTCCTTTCTGCATTTTACTAACTTTTTAAAAAACAATCTTACTAATGGTGCTGCAGTATTCTTAGGACATATGCAGGGAAGGTAAGAGAAATATGAGGTGCTAGGTTCAATGATATCTCACCCTAGCAGAGGAAATTTTAATTGTCAGCTGTGATAGAGTCAGGCAGCTGGACCTGGCCTTAAGGATATAACCCTCCCAGAAAAAAGCCTAAGGTAAACCTTGTAGTTAGAAAGTACAAACCAAAAAGAAACACTGAAAAACTCTCTTTTTGTTCCTGTGATCAGCCATCACAAGGTTTTGTAATGATTGGCAGCACTCTCTGGGCTGTCGGTGACACCCATAAGCACTACCACAATAGGAAGTGAACCTGGCCTTGGTCTCACTGTTTCCAAGTATATGCAAATACATGGATCTTCAGAAATTTCTGGGAATGAGGGCTGCTTATCCGGTTGCTCTCAGGTGAATCATTTGACCTTTCTTTTTTAATCTAGTCCCTATGGATATGGAATGAAGGTAAAAATTGAAGACTCGAAATAAAAGACTGTAACATGAGTTATTTCAGTATTTCTCATTTTATTTCAATAGGTATCGGTAAATTAAAGCTTTTTCAATTTCCCCCACTAGTCCCACCAAAATTTCTGAAATGGTGGAATTTAAATACAAGTTAGAGAGTTCTTTAGTGCATAAACTCAGAGGTATACATTGACCCAAAATAATAACCCTCTAAATATATATATATTTATTTTTAAAATAGTACCTAAGCATGAACAGGTTGGCATTCAGTTTCCATCTAATGGAATATTACACAGAAAAATTCCAGAACTACCTATGGGATGTAGACATGACATTTTCAATCTTTTAACCTCAATTCCATCTTCTTTAAAATGGGGGGCTTCAACTAGATGATTCTCTAAAGCATCTGCTTAATCTAAGGTAGGAAATGATTTGAGCGAATTTTCTAGTATAAAAAAACTGAGATAACAAAGTGCTCTGAGTATTTGAAATCATTGTCTTATTTTATGCACACACTCACTTATCTTCCATTCCACTTTTCACGTCTTATTACTGCTAATAATAGCCAAAATGTTTTGAATGTTTACTATGTTCCAACCATTGTTCTGAAAACATTACATGGCTTATTTTGTAATTCTTACAACAGCTCTGAGGGAGATGTTTTTGTTATTACTATTACGGCCATTTTACAGATGAAGGAGAGAAAGTTCAATTGGCTCGTCATCACAGAGCTAGTAAGTGGTAAAAGAGATAGTTAATAAGCTCACTCTAAAAGACACACCATTAGCACTTATAATGCTGTCTCCTGCCAAGGTTGACTAAACAAAAGCAAGCACCAAGCTGTTATGCACACCCATTGCCTTTACCAAAGTCCATTCCTTTAGAGATTCTGTCTGTAAAAGGTAAGAGTAAGCAACAAAGTGAAATATTAGGATGGAAGAGTCAGAGGAAAATAGAAATATACAATTTTGTCTTAAAACATAAAAAATAAAATTCCAAGAATAGATGGCAGACAACAATGTCAAATGATACAGTTTTTGAATAGGACATAAGATTCCAAAGGTCTGGTAATTAGAAATTGTTGGTGGCTTTAGAGTGAGAAGGTTCACCAGTGTAACTGATAAGGAAGGAGATTAAAGTCAGTCGACTAGCATATACAAAGGGGAGCTAGAACATAGGGAAAGCCTATGTTTATTTAAGATATTTATACAGAGAGGGGAAGGAGAGAAGTGAAATTTATTAGGGCTAATTGTAAACCATTTGACTTATTTTTTTCTTTTTAAAATGGAAGTAATCTAAAAGAAAGTAACCAACCTGGAAGAAAATTTTAAGACAGATCCTTGAAGAAGTACAAAGAAAAGGTCTTTGGAGGGGGAAAAAAAAAATCAGTTTTTTTTTCTCAGAGTCAGTAAAAAAGGAGATAAAGCAAAAAGAGGATGGGGGAGCATAAAGCTGTTAGGAGAGAGGTTCAAACCCGAATGTTTCCGTTTCCTTGGGGAAGTTGGCTAGGTCAGCTGCTGAAGATGAACTTAAGATGGGGTTGGAGAGTAGAGTTAATTTGTGCATCTCATTGTCTAGGGCAGGCACAGAGGAAATGTGTTCCTCGGGTCTTTTCCTTCAGATCTCATGTATTCAAATTTCTTATTTTTGTATTAGAATTGATGTTAGGAAGCAAAATACTTGAGGATAAATTTATAACACCATATGAGTTAGCATATTATTTAATTATGAAAATCAGAGAGCAGAGAAGTGACAAAGTTGAGAGCAGCATATTGAAAAGGTGAGAAAAAAAGATTAGATATATCCTCAGAATAACATTCAAGGAATTCAGAGCTGGATAGAATTTAGTATTTAATAATCACTTATTTAACACCTATGGATACAGCAGTTTTGAAAATTTGTGGGAAATAGGGATATAAAGAGAGAAAACATTAACACTTGTTCATTGAAAAGCTACAATATAGAAGCTACTTTGACAGAATCTTGGAAGTTAAAAAAAAGGAATAAAATCATGACTTTGCCCTCAAATAGATGGTAATTTGTATCCATTTATTTATTAATATTTTATACTGGAGCAAATCAGTACTATTGATAATACTATTAAAAGTAATGCAGAATTTTAATATAAAAGAGGTCTTTTTTCCAACTTAAGTCACAGGGATGGAGGCTACTTAGACCTTGAATTAGTCAACAAATATGTTATAGGGCATTTTCACCAAAAGGTGAGCACCATACTAAGGTCAGTGGAAAGCACAAGTAGAGGATTGTCTTCCTACCATTTTAAGTTCACTCTTCAGTCCATTTCCTGGAAGATGTGAACTTAGACCTTGAAGGAGAGGTTGAATTTGGATATATAGAAGGGGGAGGAGTATTCTAGTTGAAGGAAATGTTATAAACAAAGTTATAGCTGTGGGAAATTATTTAGGCCCATGGAGTTGATTTAATGCAGTTTAAATATGTTGGAGGACAGGATGTGAGAAGGTAACTTGATGCCAGATTGAAAGATGTGTTAAAGAGTTTGGACATTTTAGAGTATGAGTTTTAATGGATTTTTGAGCAAAGTATGATAGCATTAGAAGTGTGTTTCAAGCATTATTCTCTTTGTCTTCTCTGACCTACCCTTCTCCCAAAGTAAAGCTAAGTTAAATGAACATTTTAGCAATAAGTACTTATATCTATGACAGTATTTACCCATGATACTATAATTACCTGTTTACCTATGGAATTCTACCACTGAATTTTAAACTGCTAAAAAGCAAAGACTAATTTTTACTTATCTCCGATTTCCAAGTACCCAGTGCAGTGCCCAGCATATTTCAGAGTTCAATATATTTTAAATTAAATGAAGATTTATCTATATGTAAGATAGATATTAAATTCAACAGAAGTGTGAAAGAATGGGAATGAGTAGTGTCGACAAAAAATTTATCAGTCAATCTAAGAAAGAATTGTAAAATTTTATTTGAGCCAAATTTGAGAATAATAACCCAGGAAGACCATTTCAGAAGGGCCTGAGAACTGTTCCACACTTTTAGAAGTCAAGACACAGTTTATATAAACTTTTTTGAGATAGAGGGCTGTATGTCAGATAATGTACTATTGACAGTTTACATAATCCAGATCTAAGCGCCATTGTGTTGGGTCATGTGACCCCTTACATGATCAAGAAGGAATGTTATCTTTTTTAAAGAGTTGTCTTGTTGATCCTGGGAGAATGTTGCTCTTTATGTTTGAGCAGGTATTCCTGCTGATGGGGAAGGTTTGGTCAATGCATAATGCTGGTACACAATGTATAGTGGAGAGAGAGAGGAAGCCAAAGGGCAGAGAATTTTTAGGTTTAAATTTTTCTTGTCTTGCCATAAAATATGAACTTTATTTCGCAGTAGGAAAAAAGTATTTGTCTCTAGGACGGTAACTTTTATTGTTCTCCAGTTTACATCATACCTCTAGGGTACAAATTTATTGTTAGCTCTTTCCTCTGTTTACAACTAGGTAAGAAAAAGCTATATATGGTGTTCAGTCAACCTTTCTACAGTTCTACTTTGGAATTTGAGGCTAATGTCATATCTAATTATTATTTTTTCGATGTTCTTCCTACTGTTATATGGCTAAGATGACAGTTTCGGGGGTATCTCTGAGGTAGCTCTTCCTTATGACCCAGATGGCCTTAACATTTCCCTCAGCTTGACTAAATGTTAAATAGACTTCTTCGTGCCTCTACGTCCCTGAACTCCTTCCCACTCCAGTCCTTAGAGTATCCAGATAGCATAACCAGAGAGGTTTCTCTCCTTCTTTTTCTTGGAGCATTTACTTAAGAAAACTTAGTACATCTACTTCATTGTCAATTCTTCTCTGCCCCTTGAAATGTAGGTTTTTGTTTTTGTTTTTTAAAGTCTCTTGCCAGTTTTACAACTTAGAACCATCTTTCTCGGGGACATGGGAGGCATCCCTTTGAAATGTAATCATCAAGGAAGATACTACTCTGACCTCCCAGTCTCTGTGAGAGGTCAGGAGCCTAACTTCAGTGATGCCTTGCTCCGGGTTACAAAATTATCTCCTGTCATAAAGAGAGGAGGAAGTTTACTTTCTCTTTGGGTAAGTCCAATTAGCAATTTCAGGTATCCTACAATTCCTCCAACCCCAGATCTTAAAAATTCTCCCACTCTTTGTTTCAGCAGAGCTGAGCTCAGACTATGCACGGATCTCTCTCTCCTAGTGCGCTCACCTTGAAAAAAGTCTTTCTTCCCTGTTTAACTTTGTTGCAATTTTTGCTGTGACTTTTACCTGGAGTAAGTGACATACACAGTGTTTATTGAAGCTTTGGGACCAACCCTTTCACTTCTCCCTTGACTCCTCATTTACACTCTCATCCATCATACCTTCCCTTGTCTTGAATTGGTAAAACACCATATTATCTTTGAGAATGGGTTGGAAGTAGGAAAATTTAACCTTTCTGCTGGCTTTTATTCTAGTCTATATGGACGTGACAGTTGAAGAAGAAAGGGCTTCTTTAAGTAACTCAACAAACCTCTATATGTGTTTAGATTTAAAGCCTTGTGGGTGATGAAATATTCCTTTGTACCTCTTCACCTTGTTTCTCAATAAAATTTCCATTAGTAACTCAGGAAACAAAGCTAGATATTAGAGGGCAGAGATTAAGTATCCTTAATCCTTGGCCTATTACATATCATTTTATTTAGTCACAACTATAATGAACCCCAAATTTCTTATAATTCAACATTAATTAAAGAAAATCTGCCTTAGGGTTATGGGGGCAAAATAAAAATGCAACAGATATTTTAAAAATCAAATCAAAATGATTTTTCAAAATATGCAATGTGAGTAAAAGAGTTAAGGGCTATTTTTTCCTTCTCTAAAGAACACAGTAGAGTTGTGGAGACAGAACAAAGAAATACTTGAATGTCTAATGGTTGATCTCCATGATTTGAAACAACAGCTTGTAAATATCCATTCATAACACAAACATTTTTCTATGTATAAATGCTAGAGGTGATCAGAAGTTAGCCAATTCATTTAAACTGGGGTGGATTGCATACAATCATAAGAAAAATATTGGATTTATTTTGGCTTAGGACAAAAAGCAAGAATTAGATAAATGGAGTATTACCAAGTTATAGTATATTAGGGACAAAACTGAAGTGGGTCAGGGGAATAGTGAACAGAATATTTCAGTTGCAGCAAGACTACCATAGTGAAAATCAGCAGCCAAAGTGAAGCAAGAGAATTCTGAAGAAGGAAAAGAATGAGGACAAACAAATGCAGAGTTAGAAGAACTGAAGAGGGTGAAGATAAAATTCTCTGGGTACCACAGCAAGTAATGACTTCCCAGACAATTTTAGAGAGTAAATTATTGTTCTTATTCTCCAATGTGTTTTATTCAGAGTATACCTCCAGTTAAATATAAAGACATAAAATGATATCATAGATTCATAATGATGGTATAATTCTACTCAAACTCCCAGATCCCCTAATTTTAATTTTTATATATGTTATAGGTTTGTGATATTGTTATCTAAGGAAAAATGGAATTTGTGCCAAGGGCCAATTATTATAAGGAATAGAGTAGCTTTATGAAAAGCAGTTTCTAGAGCAGATATGACACAACTGCCCCTTCCTTCTCCAGCCCCATTCTCAAGAAACTCAAAAGGCTTTCAGAGCTTTTGCATCAGATTTCTGAGAGATGGCTAGGATTTTTGAAGAGTTGGTTATGGAGGAGCCATAAAAATACTATTCTGTGGATGTTTATATTATCCTAGTCTTAACTTCAGACTTGGATAGCTTGTTAAATAAAAATTGCTTGGTTTTCCTGTTTATCTTAGTGTAAAATGTGCAAAATTTATTCTAACAGCCTTGTCCTCAGGTTGGCAATTATTGTTTTAGTTATATTTTTAGGTATCAAACCTCTAAATATGCTATTAAAAATGAAAATTCTTTCATGACTGTTCTCTGAAGCTTTTCTTCATCAATGTCAGAAAATATATGAGGTCTGAAACTTGACTTTTGAAGAATCAGGGGTTGTTGCTATCAAAATCAGGTTATGACCCAGGACAGCCACCACCAGAGAACACTCACATAATAGCATTGTAAGACCCGATGCTACAAGGATCTGGGAAGGGCAACTAGCCATAGGCACTACTATTTGGTTCAGAGAAGCACCAATTAATTTTCTGCTCTCTGATCCACTTGAAGAACTCAGCTGGAAACCAAATAAAGCCAGCTTTTAAAAAATCTAACATTTGAGTTATTTTATGTGTTCTTTCAAGTAGACTATATTTTAGACTCTAGAAGTAAGGGTCATAACTCTTGTATCCCTCTCTCTCTTCATAGAGTTAGAGTTTGTCAAAGATGTTAAAAATAAAATGAGTGTGAAAGCTCTATGAGGGTTATGAGAAGGGTGAGGAAAAAGTAAAGAAGGACTAAGGCACTACCTTTAGATAAGAGTAATAATAACAATAATGATAATGATGAAGATGAAACTTTCTTTTCACCTTCTTTGCTTCCCAATATTGCTTTTAAGAATCAAATTTGTATGTAACTTAAATTTCAGTGAGGATAACTATTAAAAAAATTAATCTACAGACTTTGAGTAAGGAACTGATGGAATTAAGCATTGATTTAAGAATTGATTTTGCATACCTGCAAAAATCCCAACAATCTCTCCATTTCCTAAATCCCTATCAAATATAGTACTATATACATGACCTTCCTCATTCTGTTAGAAATATACATAAACTTTATCACACATTGATAGTTATATCTGAGAACACTTCCCAGAAATTAAATTATTGCCCTAATCTCAGATATAATTTTGTGTTTCTTCCAAATTCCAAGTTTTCATCTTTTCAAGTCTAAGTGTCTCCAGAACTCTTACTCAATAAAAATTTTCTAGCACTGCCATATGTTCATATTTTTTTCTTTCTTGATTCTTTTTTGAGAGCCAGAGAGTTTTCAAGCATTGTGTGTGCATGTGTATGTGAGTAATGTGTGTCTGTGTCTGTGTTTAGCTCCCATAGAAATATATTTTTTTAAATATATAAAGAGACTTTCTCTCCTTGCCTTGATGGAATGATTGGCACCAGATTTACATTCTCTTTATCAGCTAGGAAACTGAACAGCACATATAAACAAGTGCTTTCAGGCTTTCAGACAGACAGTGGATAAAAGACATTACACAACTGTGATTCTTGGGATTAGGAAGAAGTTCTACAACATCACTGGCTTTCTGCCTGGAGGTACTTCTATTCTGTAGCATAGGGAGGGGAAATCCAGACATAGAGAAGGGAAATGAATAACACTGTGATCTTACTGAGTTGGGGAAACAGAAAATAAAGTTGAAGGAGGTTGAAGTGGCTAGAATTTACAGATCACAGTACCAAGAAAATAAAGCAAAGCAGAGAATGAAGTCCAGAAATCTGAATGGAGTAGCCTTGATTTTTTGTTGAATCCTAGACTGTAAATTCAGAGGGAGAACCTCCATAAGGTCAATGGAAAACTAAAAAGTTATAAGGTGAGCAATGCCCAACACTCACACAGGATGGTGTAGGCATTTGAATTCCAACAAAGCAGATTGAGAAAAAATGTTAAATACTAAGATAATTCAGTAGGATCTGTAGAAAGATTATAATCTCATAGTAAGATTAAACTTTCCCTAGAGGAAAAGCTATGGCCCCTCTATAACAAACCTCCAAAATAAGGCTTTGAAACCCTGGGGCTAATCCACAAGGAACTGGCTGTCTAAATAAAAGTCGACACATTTTAAAGGAAGAAAATACATCCAGACATTCAACAGCATAACATTCACCAAGTCTAGCACTCAATAAATTATACAGATATACCTGGAAAATCCCCAATATTTAGAAATTAAACAACATATTTTGAATAACTCGTTTATGATAAAATGTCTTGGCAAATAAACAATATAAGGGGACTTGATTAACTTGATAAAGGGACACTGCTAAAAACCGACAAGTGTATTTCCTCTCACAACTTCAAGTTAACATTAGCTGTCCTAGCATGTACAATAAGGCACGAAAAAGAAGTACAAGGCACAAAGCTTAGAAAGGAAGAAGAAAAGCCTCAATTCATAGAAAACAAGATCACTCTTGCAGGTTGGATTGCCTGCAGACTCTGAGATGGAGACTAGCAGCAGGTAGGGATTTTATTTAGAAACATCTCTGTAATCAATATCTGTGGTGGGGAGGATAAAGAAACAATATTGGGTAGAAGGAGAAGCCATGCTGAGATACAAAATCAACAAAGCTTCAAGTAACCCCATGGGATCTGTGGAATTAGAATGCCACTTTAGAGTTGGGACAAGGTAGACAAACTTTTATACTGATCCAGGAAGGGATTGATCTTTGGGCAAATTTGCTGCCTTGGACTGAGGCACTCTCTGAAAGAGTGAAAGCTGCACACTGACTACCAAGAGCATTCCCAGCATCTGGGTGGGAAGTCTTTCACTGAAGCATGATATGGCAGCAACACACAGTAACCACAGTAATTAAATGTATATAACATCCAAAATAATCTATTAAAAATTACTAGAAATAAGAAACATGAATTTACTAGGTAAAGGGATACATGATTTATATACAATAATAAAATGTGTTACTTTATACTAGCAATGAATAATTAGAAACTAAAATTAAAAAATATAATTTACAATACCATCCAAGTTAGGGAATGCTTAGGTATTAATTTAGCAAATTATGTACAAGACCTCTACACTGAAACTATACATCTGTGTTGGGAGAAATTAAAGAACTACTAGTAAATAAACATGTCATGTGCACAGACTGGGACTCATATTAAGTTGTCAATTCTCCCCTAAATGATGTATAAATTCAGTACAGGACCAATAAAAATCCCAGAAGACTTTATTTTATAGAATTTGACAAATGATTGTGAAATCTGTATAGCAATGTAAATGTCATAGAATAGTCAAAACAATTCTAAAGAAGAAAAACAAATTTGGAAGATTTCACTGCCTGATATGAAAACTTAGTTTAAAGCTATAGTAATAAAGAGAATCTAATCTTGGCATAGGAAGAGACAAATAGATGAGCAGAATAGAATAAAAACTCAAAATAGACAGATGCATATATGGTAGTTGGGTTTTAACAAAAATGCTGACATAATAAAATGGGGAAATAATAGTTGCTTCTACAAGTGATACTGGAACAATTAGACAGAGGTATGGAGAAAAGTGAATCTCAATGTTTATCTCACAAAATTTAAATTGATATGAACTTTAACCCTAAATACAAGCCCTAAAACTATTAAATTTCCAGATGAAAACATAAGAAAAAATCTTTTTACCTTGAGTTTGGCAAGCATTTCTTAGGACACAAAAAAGAAAAACCTAAAATAAAAACTTGATAAATTGGACTTAAACGCAATTAGAAAACTTCTGCTCTGAAAAACATCATTATGAAAGTAAAAAGACAAGGCACTAACATGGAAACTTATTTACAGCATAAGTATCTGACATAGTATGTGTATCCAGAATATATATAAAAAACTTATAATTCAATAATAAAACAATCAATTTTTTAAAAATATGCCAACAACTTGAATAGACACTTAACAATAAAATATTTACAAATGACCAATAAGCACATTAAAGGATGCTTAACAATATGTCATCAGGAAAATACAAATGAAAACCACAGTGAGATACTAGTACACACCAAGAAGGTTGAAGTAAAGGTCCAAATTGAAAGTAAGCATCTAGAAATATTTAGAGCACTCTGACAAAATAATTCCATGTCTGTTGCATCTAATGCTAACAAAATAGAGCCTGTATTGTAGAGGTTTTCCACTTAAATAGTAGTTTATTTTTGATAATTCATAATGTATCAGTTTTGAGAGACTGAAATTTTTTTAATGGTCCTTTACCACAGATATTTTGAGAAGCATTGCTCTAACTAATTGAAATTCAAAGTATTTGACCCATAGCAGTATACCAGCAAGATGACCACATGGAAATAGCGAGGAAGCTAAAGAAGTGTATGCTGTGGATATTTCTGTAATGTTTCTCACTTCCCTTTGGATTGCCCATGAAGACAGAAAGCACAAATAATTGCTTTGACTATCATGTTTCCCCCATATGTTATTACAATGTATGCATACCACGAGAGGTGAAAAGATTACAGAAAATGTGTATGTCTAATTCCCTGTGAGAGGAAGTTTAGAAACAGAAAATATGGCTAACCTTTGCATTGATGCAAATATGGAGACCAAATTTCATGCTGCTACTCCAGATGGCCACAACTTTCCAAAGCCTGACACACAAGTGTCAGGCTTACCCTTATAAAATGCTAAGTTAGTACATCAGTTGCTTAGCTTTAAATTAACATAATATCTTCTTTATGTGCTGTGATGATCAGACCTTCAGTAACTGAAAAAAGAGCAACATAAACCAAAATAATGCATTGATTGTGAAGTCTGGGCCTTTTAGCCAAAGGGAGTTGTGAATTGAGAATGTGCAGGCTTGTTTCCTTCCAATGTAAAGCTAAAACAAGTCCATTTGTTCAGGGCTACAATTTCAGTTATTAGATATTTTGTAGTGAAGGGGGCAACATCAATTTTACACATACACACAAAACCTCCCACAAATGGCAGTGTGCTCTGCTAGCATATGTTCAACTTAATGAAGTATTGTGATAAATGTTATTATATATTCTTTCTTTCTATTGCATGTAGACTAAAATGACATGGAAAACTAAGGAGAAATAGAGAATTGTTGTATCTCCAACTAGTTTTATTAAGTGATCAACAACAAGTAGAAGAAATGAAGTCTAATAATTATTTAGAATAAGTAACTTCATGTAAGGATTTATGGTTTAAATGATCCCTGTGCCCTAAACTCTTAGTATAGAAGGATGTGAAAAACACTGTATTGTTTCCATGTCTAGTAAAGATCCATCAGACTTAGGAGGGTATGTTTGTAGAGCTCTTTGGAAACTTTCTAAATATAGAAAACTTAATCTCAAAAAACTTTCTTGAACCTTGCTTTGCTAATAGATTCTATGTGAAAAGAAATTAATATATAACAGGTTGCTTTGGAAAACCTTTGTGATTATCCCCCCAATCTTTCTCTTCCACCAAAGAAATTAAACTGTGACTCAGTGTAGTAGTAAAAGTTTTCTGAAGAGACAGGCATGGTAGTTAGCTTTAAAATAGTTTTTGTTCTTTTTGTATGCCCGTCAGTGACTTATTTCCTATAGAGCAGTGAATGGAAAATCTAATACTTCTCCCAAATGTTTAATTGAAAATTCATATTCATAAAGTGGTAAAGTGTTTGTATAAAGGTAAACTTTCTGGAAAGATGTAAACCAGCGTATATAGGTAAGTGTGTAATTTTTCTGCATTTATTAGTTCTTACTGTTTTACAGTGGGAGTTGTTATTTGGCCATTATAGTATTGTATTAATTTTTTTGAGTAAATTTCTTGTTATAAAGCACTATAATTGAT
Organism: Balaenoptera borealis; assembly: GCF_965194805.1. Classification (NCBI taxonomy): domain Eukaryota; kingdom Metazoa; phylum Chordata; class Mammalia; order Artiodactyla; family Balaenopteridae; genus Balaenoptera; species Balaenoptera borealis. Next base: position 91,404,200 of record NC_138861.1, on the reverse strand, counting down.
TTCATTTAATTATAGAAGTATCTGTTTTTCTTCACAAAGACATTGGATAACACTGAAGGTATTAAATTATATCAGTAACTCAAAGACCTTTGCTTGTTTATAGACAATACTTCACTCTGTGGGAGATTTTAGTGTAATTAATAATCATCAGTCATCCATGCTTCCTCTGTATCTGTTGTCCTCTTCTCTTCCACAGAGATAATCATAGTACTTGCTGCAAAAAACTGTTGGGAGAATTAAATGAGCTTTAAAAAAAAATGCGTGGAACATAATAAGGGCTGCATAAATGTTTGCTGGTATTATTATTATTATCATTCAAGCTATGAACAAAGTATCTTTAGCTTCCTCTTCACTTTTTATCATATCATTTTGCTCTTCTTTTCTTATTTCAATGAACCTTGATTCCATGTTCTAATTCTCTGAACCATGTGAATTTTTGGTTTTCTGTTTATTTTACAGTTTAAAATAATTATTGATTCTTTGAAAAAATGACAATGATAAATTGATATATTTTAACATAAGTATAACATTATTTCTGGAAAAGTAATTATATTTTCTAAAATCAAAAATTGGTTTTCCAGATTTATTGAGGAATAAATGACAAATATAATTGTATATATTTAAAGTGTACAATATGATGATTTAACATACATATACATTGTGGCTGCTTTGAATCTGGTTTCCTGTGTTGTGTGTGTGTATGTGAGTGTGTGTATATGTGTGTGTTATATTTCATTATTTGTATATCTCCAATTTCTGTGTTTTGTTTAGGAAATGGGTGGGTAATTGTAATTTTCATGCAGGCCCACATAGCTTGCATTCAATATGTAATTGTTCTAGAAAGTGAGTTCCTGTACACAAAGATGAGGAGTTTCTTAATCAAAAGCTCTGGGGATAGTAAAAACAGAGGAACAAAAACAGAAGAATAAGCCAAATTGATACTAAATCAGGAAACCAGATTTAGTGTACAGGAACTCACTTTCTAGAACAATTACATATTGAATGCAAGCTATGTGGGCCTGCATGAAAATTACACTTACCCACCCATTTCCTAAACAAAACACAGAAATTGGAGATATACAAATAATGAAATATAACACACACACACACACACTCACACACACACACACAACACACACAGTCATATTTCTGATCCAATTTAATGTATAATTATTGAGTGGGTATTATGTGCTCAAAACATGTGTTGGTAGGGAAAGAGGTGAGAAGGCTTGAGGCAGAGAGCTGCTTGGAATATTTGAGGATGGTCAGCTAGTTTGCTGCTCTTTAGAGAAATTTAGGCCCTTGTGAAGCATAGCGCACTCACCCTGGATTCTGACAAGCTTTCCTTGGCCTGTGTCAAGGGGAATGACTGTCCTTGTGTCAGTAGACTGAGTGGAAATGGGGAGTGATTACTGTTCTAAAGTGGACACTGGAGGAGGATCCATTAGGTCATGGCTCTTCCAGAGTGTGTGCCTTTGCCAGTGTCCTGCTCCTGTGGTGTGTGGCAGTCAAGAGTGCCCAGTGGCCAGCAGCTTCCCTGGCACCTTCTTGGATGATTTTGTAGCAGATTGCCTTCAGTGAGATACCTCCCATGAATAACTTTCCCTAGCCCCATAGAGGATGCATTTCCAGCAAATTTGGCCAACCAGCACAATGATGGCTTCTGTGCCATCTAGTGAGTCAAAGCTGTGCCCTCTCCAACACAGTCAGAATCTCTGCCCTGGGGTGGGTGCCTCTTCCTTGGGTGCTCTACCTCAGTCCCAGGGTTGTAGCTGTTCCTTATAGCTGGTCTTCCTATATGCTTTAGAGTCCCTTGAATTGCTCTTACTAGTCAATCTCTTGTTACCCCAGTCCTGGTTGTAGTTAAATATTGCTTATATTAAGCTTTTCTTGTTCAAATTACTGTGTGATTTCCATCTCATGATTGGACTGACTGATAGAAGACACCTTAAAGTATTGTCCGGAAAAATTGTGAAAGACTCTGAAATAAGCAAAAAAGATTACTTAGTATCTAGTGCACCCTTCTGTGTTATCTGTGCCTTTCATTTTCTTTGAACATTTTTATGTTTTGTCAAGCTATAGAAAAATGATAGTAGTGGAAATGATTCTTGTTCACAGAAATGCAAATTAATTTTATCCAGTGCAGATACGGTTGATGCCTCCCCTCCAAAACAGCTTTATATATATGTTAACACATTTATTTCAATATCCCTGACTGCCTACATATGTGGGCAGTTTGAATCTGTTGTAATATCCTCTGGTTCCATCTTTAATTAATGAACTAAATATAATCTTTGGTATCTGTTAAAAAATATGTTGGTAAAAATAACACTTACTACATGAAATGTCTGTGAAAATTAAATGAGGAATTGGGTGTGATGACACACATGCATAGCCTCTCCCGTCATCAACATCCCCCACCAAAGTGGTACATTTGTTATAACTGATGAACCTTCATTGACATAACATTATCACCCCAGCCCATAACTACATGAGGGTTGATTCTTGGTGTCGTATACTCTGAGTTTGGACAAATTTATAGTGACGTATATCTGCCATTATAACATCATACAGAATTGTTTCAGTGCCCTAAAAATTTTCTGGGTTTCTCCTATTCATTGCTCCCTCCCACTTAAGCCCCAGCTACCACTAATCATATTACTGTCTCCATAGTTTTTGCCTTTTTCAGAATACCACATAGTTGGAGTCGTATAATATGTAGCCTTCTCACATTGGCTTCTTTTACTTAGTAATATGCACTCAAGTTTCCTCCTTGTCTTTTCATGACTTGAAAGCTAATTTCTTTTTAGTGTTGAACAATATTGTGGAAATTGAAAAACTGATTCTAAAATTTATATAAATAGGCAAATAACCTAAAATAGCCAATTTTTAAAGATAAATATGAAGTTCTTACACTATCTGAATTCAATAATTAGTCAACCTTCAGTGAATAGTACAGTATGGCATTGGCTTAAAGGTAAGCAAGTACATCAATGGTACAGAATATAGTTCAGAAATAGGTCGACCTGTATATAGACAACTGATTTTCAAGAAAGATGCAAAGGCAATTTGGTGGAGAATGGAAAGATTAAACGAGTGGTGCTGGAACTATTGGAAATCCATATGCAAACCCAAACCAGAACAAAACAAAAGAAAATAAACTTTGATTCTAACCTTGAATTATAATCAAATATTAACCCCAAATGGATCCTTATCTGTTTTTTAGCATATTCACTAATAATCTTTCTTTTTTAAAATTTTAATTTCTATTAGACTACTAAGGGAAGCAATGGAGACAATTCAGTTTAAAAGATTTTCCAAAGTTCCTTATTAATTTTAGGCCTGTTTGTACCCATGCCTTATGGCTGAGATGCATAAATTTAGTAAATGCACAGAAGGGAATGAGAATCTATACCCAGATATTATGTAAGACTTATTTTGGTATGAGCATACCAGGCAATTGAATTCACTTTAATAGTTTTAAAAATAATTTTTCATTTTTACTTACTCTAAATTAGTTTATTGTTTTACTAAATTGCTAGTTGATCATAGTTTAAAAAAAAAGATTGCTTGAAAGAATTAATTTCAGATTTTATATATAGAATGGCTCTTTTTTGACAGGAGAAGAAACACTCTTGGATGAGGCCTTTGATCTTTACAGTCCCTCAAAGGATAATTCCTGCCCACTGAAGTAAATGATAACCCTTTCCTTCTGTGAGCACAAGGAAAGTGCAATTTCCATTGAGATTCCTTGTTTGTTCACCTTGAAGTTGATTGTTTGGGATCCATTTCCCTATGAAAATAACATTATCTCCCAAAGGGAACCAGCAATAGAAGTTTACTAACCATTACCCCACACAGAGAAGAATGTGTACACTATCTTCTGGAATTGCTTAGCAAAGACACGTACAGAGAGACAGCTTCTTTTACTTTTATCCTAAATAGTGCTATCCATTTTATTTTAGTACTTTTTGGTCAATGCTGTAAATCTCATGTTTATTCATGGTTGGATATAGTTCCTGGACCTATTATTTTAGGGCACACTACCTCTATGTTGTCCTTGATCATCTTTGTATCCAGCCCCAGAACCTAGCATGGTATCTGAAATATACTTGGTGCTCAATAAATATTCAATAATTTTTTTAAATGGTCAATTCTGGAAGGAGTTCAATGAAAGAGCTACTTTTCTATACTGGTGGTAGACAGTAATTTCTGAAGGGCATTTTGCCGAAAAGTATCAGTAATTCAAAAGATTTATATCTTTTATCTACTAATTTATCTTTTGGAACCATATCCAAAAGAAATAATCAGAACAATGCAAAGATGTACACATAAATAACTTCAATATAGCTGTGTTTATAATAGAATACACAAACAAATGCTAGTATAATCTAAGAGGCATAGTATATAAGAGAATGGGTAAGTAAATTATTCCAAAACTATAAAATGGAAGAATATGCTTCTCTTGAAAAGATATTTATAGTTTATTTATTTTTTCAGTTTCAAAATGTCCTCTTACCTATTCTTTTTCACACTTCGGGCTTTCATTATTTTTTATATCTATATATATACATATTTATACATTAATCTCTCCATATATAATATATATGTATATGTATGTGTGTATAAATATATATATATATATATTTTTTTTTTTTTGATAGGAGTAAAGTTTACCTTTTTCTTTGCTTTGGTTTTGGTTTTTTGTTTTTTTGCCAAATTTTCTTTGGATGAGATTAATTCCATCTGGGTTACTATTTGCCTCAAAAAGCATCTCTTCTCTGTTTACCTGGAGACTCTTAATCTTTTTGACACCGAGTGGGAGGACTGGGTGTACATGCTTTATTTTTATGAGTCAGCAGTTCTCTACCTGAGGAGAGTAAAGAAAGGAGACGGGGGCTTGTTTCAGCAGTCAACAGTTGGAAAACTTCAATTTAGCACATTTTCTCTCTGATTTTGTTGAAACTATTTTACCAGTGTTATCATAAGAATTACCCTAACCTTAGGTTTCTGTTTATACTTCAGCTTTGGGTATTCCCATCTAATTCATGGAGAACACTGGTAACAATGAGACACTACTGTAGGACTTTTGTCTGTGGTTACTCAGCACATATTTTTTCTGCATTGCCATGTCACTTCTGATTACAAATGTGAAATTGTAAAGACTTACAGTTTCCTTAAAGGACTTTGCCTTCTTAGTTTACAACCAGAATCAGGATAAAGAAAGTATAACTGCATGATGAAATTTCTTCACCTCCAATCCAGCCAGAATGATTGAGCCAGCTGGGGTAGTATTAGCCCTTTTTGTAACTTACTTTAGCTCTAACTCCAGCCTCTAGGTGGAAAAATATTAGTGGTGTCCTTAAAAGTGTATACTTCTTACATAAATCACTGCTAATAATTCTCTGCAACAAAAGAATATCGTGCCAGCTCCCTATGATTTGTTCCAATTTGTTTCTCTTTGGTCCATGGTATATTGTATTTAGCTGATAGTTCACAGACTTTGTTCTTTAAGTTATGGGCTCTAGTTCTAGTAGAAATTAATATTCTATGTTTTTTAAATTCTTTAGAAAAGAGAATCTGTTTCGTCTATCTCAGGTTAAATGTCCTTAAGTCCAAGCAGCCATGATTCACATATGTTGAATTCATCTACAAACATGTTTGGAGGGGCTCTATTTCTAGGTAAGGAGCAGTTCTTATGGAAAAAGTAAACAAATCAAAAAAATTAAATAATTGAGAAATGGATATACATTCAGAAATTTTTTACTAAAATCAATTAATTTCATTTTAGATAGTTGAGACACTTCACCTAATTCATTATCAATCAATCCCAAATTCAAAAGGACTTATCATAGTGAAATTGTTTTCCTTAATTGCATATATAATCTATCAAAGCAAATATTGCACCAGACAAAATTAGACAGGCAAGAAAGACTTTATTCAATGCTATTGCAATAGGAGAGAAAAGACAGAGTTGGGTACAGGCTGAACTCTGCTGACAAAAAGGGAGGGGGGTTTTTGTTCTTTTTTTTTTTTTTTCATCACTGGGGTGAGCTAGTGGAAAAGTACTGGAACATTAGGATGGAAGTTGATCAATGGGATATGTGATATTAAGTTATTGCTGAGTTTGCAACTGTTTTTCTCTATGATTAGGCCATCTGTGTTTGCTAATTGGCACCAATCAAAGTCAGGCTCCTACTCTGCACAGAGACTGAGAGATACAGCTTCTATATTTCTGGATAATTACATTTCAAAGGGATGGCTCTCAGGTCCTTGAGAAAGAAATTCCTGGGTTGTACAACTGGCTAGACCCTTTAGAAGAGATTTACATATATCACAAAGTGTTAGAGAAAGAATTTACAATGATAAGTTCACTAAAGTAAAGCTGAGAGAAACATTAAGGCCATCTTGGTCAAATCTTAGGTAAATAAAAATACTTTTAACTTCTCCCAATTCATTGTTATTTAGCCTATGCTAATTCTTATTGAATACCATCTTTTAAAGTAATGTCAAAACATCTTTTGTTTTCAAAACGTGTTAAAAGATGCTAAGTTCATGAGTTAGCTTTGAAAAACAAGTCTGTAAGTTTCAGTGCCACTTTTTTCTCTGTAGAATTGTTTGAATTACTCAGTTATGGTAGAAACAACAGGGGTGACAATGACATGGGTGAAAATTAGTCTTGTGTTCAAATCACTACTGAAGTACTTACTTACTTACCATCTTTGCTGGTTGGGGAAATTTCTCCAAGTGTCATTTTCCTTATTTGAAAAATGAAGGACATATTTACCTTGTAGAACTTTTATAAAGTATAATGAGATAATTTGTGTAAGGGGTCTAAATGAATAGAATATGTTCATAGTATGAACTCAATAAATATGTATATTATTATTACAATATTTGTGGGAAAAATTGTAATCCTTGAGTTGTAAATAATTAAGATTTGCAAGAACTCTCTGAGGGAAATTTAACAGAGAATAGGATGCCTGTAGCTTCCACCTTGGATCTGATGAGTTGACCCTATCATGACAGAGCTGCTGAGTACATTGCATTTACTTAAATTCTGTGGTCTTGTCTGCCAGCTCCACAAGAAATAGTTAACATTCTAGAACAGAGAGTTCAAATATGGACAGGGATATTCTTGCAAAGAAAGGTATAGTCTTGGTATAAGTCAAAGGAGTATGGCTAAAGCAGAAAAATAAGGTAAAAGATATGGGCCATATAGGCTATACTTCTTTTTTTTTAAATTTTTCTGTTGATATCTATACTCTGTGAAGAAATCTACAGGTAAGAATTATATAAGGAACATTGGGGGACTTTCAAGATGGTGGAGGAGTAAGATGTGGAGATCACTGTCCTCCCCACAAATACAGCAAAAATACATCTGAATGTGTAACAACCCCTACAGAACACCTACTGAACGCTGGCAGAAGACCTCAGACTTCCCAAAAGGCAAGAAACTCCCCACGTACCTGGGTAGGGCAAAAGAAAAAGGAAAAAACAGACAAAAGAATAGGGATGGGACCTGCACCTCTGGGAGGGAGCTGTGAAGGAGGAAAAGCTTCCACGCACTAGGAAGCCCCTTCGCTGGTGGAGACGGGGAGTGGGTGGGGGGGAAGCTTCAGAGCCACAGAGGAGAGCGCAGCAACAGGGGTGTGGAGGGCAAAGCGGAGAGATTCCCGCACAGAAGATCAGTGCTGACCAGCACTCACGAGCCTGGGAGGTTTGTCTGCTCACCCACTGGGGTGGTTGGGGGCTGGGAGCTGAGGCTTGGGCTTCAGAGGTCAGACCCCAGGGAGAGGACTGGGGTTGGCTGTGTGAACACAGCCTGAAGGGGGCTAGTGCTCCACAGCTAGATGGGAGGGAGTCCGGGAAAATGTCTGGAACTGTGTAAGAGTCAAGAGACCATTGTTTTGGGGTACGTGAGGAGAGGGGATTCAGAGCACTGCCTAAAACGAGATTCAGAGATGGGCATGAGCCGCAGCTATCAGCGCGGACACCAGAGACGGGCATGAAATGCTAAGGCTGCTGCTGCAGCCACCAAAAATCCTGTGTGCAAGCACAGGTCACTATCCACACCTCCCCTCCCGGAAGCCTGTGCAGCCTGCCACTGCCAGGGTCCCATGAATCAGGGACAACTTCCTGGGAGAACAAATGGCATGCCTCAGGCTAGTGCAACATCACGCTGGCCTCTATCAATGCAGGCTCACCCTGCATTCCGTGCCCCTCCCTCCCCCCAGCGTGAGCCCTCTAATCAACCGCTTCTTTAACCACCTCCTGTCTGGGAGAAGAACAGATACCAGAGGGCAACCTACATGCACAAGCAGGGCAAAATCCAAAGCTGAACCCCAGGAGCTGTGCGAACAAAGAAGAAAAAAGGAAATCTGTCTATGCAGCCTAAGGAGCAGAGGATTAAGTCTCCACAATCAACTTGATGTACCTGCATCTGTGGAATACCCGAATAGACAATGACTCATCCCAAAATTGAGGCGGTAGACTTTGGGAGCAACTGTAGACTTGAGGTTTGCTTTCTGCATCTAATTTGCTCCTGGTTTTATGTTTATCTTAGTTTACTATTTAGAGCTTATTATCATTGGTAGATTTATTTATTGATTTAGTTGCTCTCTTTTTATATACACATATATATATTTTTTCCTTTTTCTCTTTTTGTGAGTGTGTATGTGTATGCTTCTTTGTGTGATTTTGTCTGTATAGCTTTGCTTTTACCATTTGTCCTAGAGATCTGTCTGTCCTTATTTTTTTTTTTTTTTTAGTATAGTTTTTAGAGCTTGTTATCATTGCTGGATCTGTTTATTGGTTTGATTGCTCTCTTCTTTCTTTTTTTTAATTACTATTTTATTTTAATGATTTTTTTATTTTAATAAATTTTTAATTTTTTTAATTTTATTTTATTCTTTCTTTCTCTCTCTCTCTCTTCTTTTATTTTCTTACTTTCTTTTCTTTCTTTCTTTCTTTCTTTCTTTCTTTCTTTCTTTCCTTCTTTCCTTCCTTCCTTTCTTTCTTCCTCCCTTTTCTTCTGAGCCGTGTGGCTGACAGGGTCTTGTTGCTCTGGCCAGGTGTCAGGCCTGAGCCTCTGAGGTGGGAGAGCCGAGTTCAGGACATTGCTCCACCAGAGACCTCCTGGCCCCATGTAATATCAATGGGCAAGAGCTCTCCCAGAGATCTCTGCCATAACGCTAAGACCCAGCTCTACTCAACAACCAGCAGGCTCCAGTGCTGGACACCCCATGCCAAAAAACTAGCAAGACAGGCACACAACCCCACCCATTAGCAGAGAGGCTGCCTAAAATCATAATAAGGTTACAGACACCCCAAAACAAACCACTGGGTGCGGTCCTGCCCACCAGAAAGACCAGATCCAGATTCATCCACCAGAACACAGGCACCAGTCCCCTCCACCAGGAGGCCTACACAACCCACTTAACCAAGCTTACCCACTGGGGACAGACACCACAAACAATGGGAACTACAAACATGCAGCTGCGAAAAGGAGACCCCAAACACAGTTAGGTTATGCAAAATGAGAAGACAGAGAAATACGCAGCAGATGAAGGAGAAAGATAAAAACCCACCAGACCAAACAAATGAAGAGGACATAGGTAGTCTACCTGAAAAAGAATTTAGAGTAATGATGGTAAAGATGATCCAAAATCTTGGAAATAGAATGGAAAAAATACAAGAAAGTTTTAACAAGGACCTAGAAGAACAAAAGAGCAAACAAACAATGATGAACAATAAAATAAATGAAATTAAAAATTCTCTAGAAGGAATCAATAGCAGAATAACTGAGGCAGAGGAACAGATAAGTGTCCTGGAAGAAAAATAGTGAAAATAACTACCACAGAGCAGAATAAAGAAAAAAGAATGAAAAGACTTGAGGACAGGCTCAGAGACCTCTGGGTCAAACTTAAACACACCAACATTCGCATTATAGGGGTCCTAGAGGAAAAAGAGAAAAAGAAAGGGTCTGAGAAAATATTTGAAGAGATTAGAGTTGAAAACTTCCCTAATATGGGAAAGGAAATAGTGAATCAAGTCCAAGAAGCACAGAGAGTCCCATAGAGGAAAACTCCAAGGAGAAACACGTCAAGACACAGATTAATCAAACTATCAAAAATTAAGTACAAAGAAAAAATATTAAAAGCAGCAAGGGAAAAGCAACAAATAACACATAAGGGAATCCCCATAAGGTTAACAGTTGATCTTTCAGCAGAAGTTCTGTAAGCCAGAAGGGTGTGGCAGGACATATTTAAAGTGATGAAAGGAAAAACCTACAACCAAGGTTACTCTACCCAGCAAAGATCTCATTCAGATTCGCTGGAGAAATTAAAACCTTTACAGACAAGCAAAAGCTTAGAGAATTCAGCACCAGCAAACCAGCTTTACAACAAATGCTAAAGGAACTTCTCTAGGCAGGAAACACAAGAGAAGGAAAACACCTCCAATAAGAAACCCAAAACAATTAAGAAAATGGTAATAGGAATATACATCTCGATAATTACCTTAAATGTAAATGGATTAAATGCTCCCACCAAAAGATATCAACTGGCTGAATGGGTAAAAAAACAAGACCCATATATATGCTGTCTACAAGAGACCAACTTCAGACCTAGGGACACATATGGACTGAAAGTGAGGGGATGGAAAAAGATATTCCATGCAAAAGAAAATCAAAAGAAAGCTGGACTAGCAATTCTCATATCAGACAAAATAGACTTAAAAATAAAGACTATTACAAGAGAAAAAGAGGACACAACATAATGATCAAGGGATCAATCCAAGAAGAAGATATAACAATTGTAAGTATTTATGCACCCAACATACGAGCACCACAATCCATAAGGCAAATGCTAGCAGCCATAAAAGGGGAAATCAACAGTAACAGAATCATAGTAGATGACTTTACAATCCCAGTTTCACCAATGGACAGATCATCCAAAATGAAAATAAATACGGAAACACAAGCTTTAAATGACACATTAGACAAGATGGACTTAATTGATATTTATAGGACATTCCATCCAAAAAAAAACAGAATACACTTTCTACTCAAGTGCTCATGGAACATTCTCCAGGATAGATCGTACCTTGGGTCACAAATCAAGCCTTGGTAAATTTAAGAAAATTGAAATTGTATCAAGTATCTTTTCTGACCACAATGCTATGAGACTAGATATCAATTACAGGAAAAAATGTGTAAAAAATACAAACACATGGAGGCTAAACAATGCACTACTTAATAACCAAGAGTTCACTGAAGAAATCAAAGAGGAAATAAAAGAATACCTAGAAACACGTGACAATGAAAACACGACGTCCCAAAACCTATGGGATGCAGCGAAAGCAGTTCTAAGAGGGAAGTTTATAGCAATACAATCCTACCTCAAGAAACAAGAAACACCTCAAATAAACAACCAAAAACAATTAGAGGAAGAAGAAGAAGAACAACAACAACAAAAAGTTATCAGAAGGAAAGAAATCATAATGATCAGAAATAAATGAAAAAGAAATGAAGAAAACAATAGGAAAGATCAATAAAACTAAAAGCTGGTTCTTTGAGAAGATAAATAAAATTGATAAACCATTAGGCAGACTCATCAAGAAAAAAAGGGAGAAGACACTCAAATCAATAGAATTACAAATGAAAAAGGAGAAGTAACAACTGACACTGCAGAAATACAAAGGATCATGAGAGATTACTAGAAGCAACTCTATGCCAATAAAATGGACAACCTGGAAGAAATGGACAAATTCTTAGAAAAGCACAACTTTTTGAGACTACAACAGGAAGAAATAGGGAATAAAAACAGACCAATCACAAGCACTGAAATTGAAACTGTCATTAAAAACCTTCCAACAAACAAAAGCTCAGGACCAGATGGCCTCACAGGCAAATTCTACCAAACATTTAGAGAAGAGCTGACACCTATGCTTCTCAAACTCTTCCAAAATACAGCAGAGAGAAGAACACTCCCAAACTCATTCTGCGAGGCCACCATCACCCTGATACCAAAACCAGACAAAGATGTCACAAAAAAAGAAAACTACAGACCAATATCACTGGAAGATAGATGCAAAAATCCTTAACAAAATACTAGCGAACAGAATCCAACAGCACATTAAAAGTATCATACACCATGATCAAGTAGGATTTATCCAAGGAATGCAAGGATTCTTCGATATATGGAAATCAATCAATATAATAAACCATATTAACAAATTGAGTGAGAAAAACCATATGATCTTCTCAATAGATGCAGAAAAAGCTTTTGACAAAATTCAACACCCATTTATGATAAAAACCCTCCAGAAAGTAGGCATAGGGAGAACTTACCTCAACATAATAAGGTCCATATATGACAAACCCACAGGCAACATCATTCTCAATGCTGAAAAACTAAAAACATTTCCACTAAGATCAGGAACAAGACAAGGTTGCCCACTCTCACCACTATTTTTCAACATCGTTTTGGAAGTTTTAGCCACAGCAATCAGAGAAGAAAAAGAAATGAAAGGAAGCCAAATTGGAAAAGAAGAAGTAAACCTGTCACTGTTTGCAGATGACATGATACTATACATAGAGAATCCTATAGATGCTACCCGAAAACTACTAGAGGTAATCAATGAATTTGGTAATGTGTTAGGATACAAAATTAATTCACAGAAATCTCTTGCATTCCTATACACGAATGATGAAAAATCTGAAAGAGCAATTGAGGAAACATTCCCACTTACCATTGCAACAAAAAGAATAAAATACCTAGGACTAAACCTACCTAAGGAGACAAAAGACCTGTATGCAGACAATGATAAGACAATGATGAAAGAATTTAAAGATGATACAAACAGATGGAGAGATATAATATGTCCTTGGATTGGAAGAATCAACATTGTGAAAATGACTCTACTACCCAAAGCAATCTACAGATTCAATGCAATCCCTATCAAACTACCAATGGCATTGTTCACAGAACTAGAACAAAAAAATTCACAATTTGTATGGAAACACAAAAGACCCTGAATAACCAAAGGCATCTTGAGAAAGAAAATCAGAGCTGGAGGAATCAGGCTGCCTGACTTCAGATTCTCCTACAAAGCTACAGTAATCAACAAAGTATGGTACTGGCAAAAAAACAAATATAGATCAATGGTACAGGATAGAAAGCCCAGAGATAAACCCATGCACGTATGGTCACCTTATCTTTGATAAAAGAGGCAAGAATATACAATGAAGAAAAGACAGCCTCTTCAATAAGTGATGCTGGCAAAACTGAACAGTTACATGTAAAAGAATGAAATTAGAACACTCTCTAACACCATACACAAAAATAAACTCAAAATGGATTAAATACCTAAATTTAAGGCCAGACACTATAAGACTCTTAGAGGAAAACATAGGCAGAACACACTGTGACATAAATTGCAGCAAGATCCTTTTTTACCCATCTCCTAGAAAAAGGGACATAAAAACAAAAATAAACAAATGGTACCTAATGAAACTTAAAAGCTTTTGCACAGCAAAGGAAACCATAAACAAGACAAAAGGACAACCCTCAGAATGGGAGAAAATATTTGCAAATGAAGCAACTGACAAAGGATTAATCTCCAAAATATACAAGCAGCTCATGCAGCTCAATATCAAAAAAACAAACAACCCAATCTAAAAATGTGTAGAAGACATAAATAGACATTTCTCCAAAGAAGATATACAGATTGCCAACAAACACGTGAAAGGATGCTCAACATCACTAATCATTAGAGAAATGCAAATCAAAACTACAATGAGGTATCACCTCACACCAGTTAAAATGGCCATTAACAAAAAATCTACAAACAATAAATGCTGGAGAGGGTGTGGAGAAAAGGGAACCCTCTTGCACTGTTGGTGTGAATGTAAATTGATACAGCCCCTATGGAGAACATGTATGGAGGTTCCTTAAAAAACTAAAAATAGAACTACCATATGACCCAGCAGTCCCACTACTGGGCATATACCCTGAGAAAACCATAATTCAAAAACAGTCATGTTCCACAATGTTCATTGCAGCTCTATTTACAATAGCCAGGACATGAAAGCAACCTAAGTGTCCATCGACAGATGAATGGATAAAGAAGATGTGGCACATATATACAATGGAATATTACTCAGCCATAAAAAGAAATGAAATTGAGTTATTTGTAGTGAGATGGACGGACTTAGAGACTCTCATACAGAGTGAAGTAAGTCAGAAAGAGAAAAACAAATACTGTATGCTAACACATATATATGGAATGTAAAGGAAAAAAAGAGGTTCTGAAGAACCTAGGGACAGGACAGGAATAAAGACGCAGACATAGAGAATGGACTTGAGGACACAGGGAGCTGGGACAAAGTGAGAGAGTGGCATGGACATATATACACTATGAAATGAAAAATAGATAGCTAGTGGGAAGCAGCAGCATAGCACAGGGAGATCAGCTTGGTGCTTTGTGACCACCTAGAGGGGTGGGATAGGGAGGGTGGGAGGGAAATGCAAGAGGAGCAGATATGGGGATATATGTACATGTATAGTTGATCCACTTTGTTATATAGCAGAATCTAACACACCATTGTAAAGCAATTATACTCCAATGAAGATGTTAAAAAACAACAAAAAAAGAATTCTATAAGAAAATTTTTTTTTTTTTTTGGCCAGGGTACAAAGTGGATCCATATTTTAAAAGCTTACATTTGGGGGCTTTTATGGACTGAATTGTGTCTCTTCGAAATTCATATGTTGGTCCCTTAACCCCCAGTATAATGGTATTTGGGCTGCAGTATTTGGGAGACATTTAGGTTTAGATGAGATCATGAGGGTAGAGCCCTCATGACCTCCTGGGATTAGTACCTTGTAAGCAGAGGAAGAGACAGTAGTATTCTCTCTCTGTGACATAAGGACTCAGCTAGCAGATGGCCATCTCCAAGCAGAAAGAGAGCTCTCACACCAGGACTCAGCTATGCTGGCATCCTGATCTTGGACTTCCAGCCTCCAGAACTTGGAGAAAATTAATTTCTGTTTAAAATCTGTGCTATTTTATTCAGCCCACACTGACTAAGACAGAGCCCATCCTAGATTACCAAAAACTTAGAAAAAATGCAAAGAACTTCTTTCTAAAGAATCTTCTGAAAAATAAATGTCTCTGTGAAAATAAACCCTAAATGATCTCAAAATGAGTGTTCAGAAAAATGGATTAGTTTCCTCTTCATAAAATTCACTTGCCAGTGATGGAGTCCAGGGCACACTACCCCCAAATTTGGGAACATTGCACTTTGAATAAATTAAGCCAAAGGAGTTTGAGAAAATGGCAGAAGCAGGAAGATCACTCTGATATCCCCCGCCATCCACACCCCTCCCCAACTTCTTCCCTGAAATAAGTCACAGAACCTAATGTGAGAAGTGCCCTCCCTATACTCGGAAGAAAGGTGCATCCTTATATCCAAATACTAAGGGATGCTGAGAAGAATCCTTACAAACAAACTTGCTGAGTTTCCCCCAGTTTACTACATTTCCTCATACTCTTTAATTTCTCATAATTTCTCCACAACTGTCCACACTTCATCCAATTTAGCATAAAAGTACTCAAGCTTACCTGTTTTTTTCAGGTCATTTCCTTATGAAGTCTCCTGTGTCACATAAAATTTAAATAAATTTGTATGCTTTTCACCTGTTAGGCTTCTTTGTCAGTTCAATTTTTAGACCCGGTCAAGGACCCTAAGAGGATTGGGGACAACTTTTTCCTTCCCTACACCAGTTATTTAGGAGGAAATGGATTTCTATAAAGTAGATTTTACTCCAAGACAAAGTAATCCACTGGTGTTTGAAATCCAAGCATTTGAAATACCCTTTCTTGCAACTTTCTTTTCTTGAATCTAGTCTTGAAGCCAAACCTATCTTTAAACATATTGGTTAACTCCTCAAATTTTCTTCAACAAATGCTGCATTTCTTTAGCTTTAGGGGTTCCTTGACCTATTATAATGCAAACAAGTTTTTAAAAGTTAACATTATGAGTCAATAGTTCATTCATTGCACATTTTATTTATTTGTTTATTCAATAAGCTTTCACTAAGCCCTTATTGTCTCCCAGGCAGTGCTCTAGGAGTAGGGGACACAGTCCAGAACAAAGCAGACCCAAAGGCCAACCTTTTGGAGTTTATACTGTTTAAGTAGCTAACAGTCCTAGTTTCAGTTGGACAGTTAAAAGACCTATAAGAACCAGAAAATGAGAGAAACAGACACCTATAATATATAGATCATTAAATGCTCAAAGCTAACTTCACTTATTTGAAAACTTTCAGAGCTTGTGCTGCTTAGTGGATGTGTCCTAGTATCTTCTCTTCTCTGGTTTTGCTTTCTCTCTCTGGAAATTGAAGGGTTGGGAACCTCCCACTTCTAAAATTTACAGAATCTGTTAAGAGTTTGTAAAGGAATGGGTCTCAGCACAATGCCAAAGACTATATTACAGAGACACATTCTAAAAGGGAGATACATCTTCCTTTAAAATGTGAACATCTCCTCTGATTTATCCTTCATGATTTTATATCACAAGGCCACTTTATATGTAGTTCCCAAGGTCTAATTGAAGATCTGTTCACCAGAAGAAAGAAGGCAATTAAGGACAGCAGGACCCAGTTCACTTACCTTCTACTTGTGTCTAATTATGGAAAAGTTGTGCTTTTTAGTTTATATTTTCAGACGCTCCTGAAAACCTTTTTGGTTGTGTAGGTAAGCATCTTTCAGAAAAACATACCTTCCCCTGAGATGCTTGCAAATATCACATCTGTTGTAGAACACACAGAAAACAGAACTGTGTGCTCTAATTAGAGAGGAAAATTGAAATATATCAGTGGATCGCTAAGAGTGACTGATGCAAATAGTTGGAGGAAAATAGCTCTTTCTGATTTGAAACTATGCTTTCTACACTATTGGTATCCACATAATAGGTAAATCAAATCATGACTTTACTCCTCCATGACTGTAAATTAACAGTGAGTAAATGGCAAGACATTAGAATTGTACTGTTCCATAAGCATAAGTATAAGTGTTAATCTGAATCTCTTGAGTTTGCAAAATTTGACTGGAAATACTGTTAAAACATACTTTCTCAAGAGAATGTTCTTTGCTTCCACCCTCCAAAAAAACTGCAAATACAACAGCAGCAGCTTTTCATTGCAGCATTTTGGAACTGTCCCCATCCAGCAGGAAATAGGATATATGCAAAGGTCTGCAAAACTAAAAAAAAAAAAAAAAAAAAAAATACTGCTGTTTTAAAATAAAGTTCAACAAACTTTGGTTTAACTTCTTGCAAAGGTCGCATCAGGATTAGTTTAAATTTCAGGTCAAGAGGCAGCTTGCTTCCTATTTGATCTGCAGCAATTGAAGCATATCTAATAGAAGCACTATTTTAAACACAAAGGTTAAACACTGTTGCATTTTGACAAAGGTTAAATGCCTATTTACTGAAGTTAATGACTTAATAGCATTTTGAATACCATTCTTTATATAAAGGTTAATCTCATATTTTTAACTTCATGTTTCCTTTCTTAAAAGGAAATACTCATTAGGACCCAAACAATTATCTAATTGTTAATTTGTTTTGACCTTATTTATAGTTCTTCAACCAGAGTATTATCTGTTTTGATTGCAAGAGATTTTTTAAAGCATTCAAGAAGAAAAATGCTTAAAGAGAGAAATCAGGCTATTAGAGAATTACTGCTTTCAAAGAGTCCAAAGGAAAGGAATGAAGATTTTAGAAAGATATCTATTGCAAAGATATAATCTATTGTGGGATCGTATACTTGCCAAGGATGTACATGAGACCAGTCAATTTCTATTTTTTGTAAAAGCAAATAGTTGATTTCTATTTGTTGTAAAAACATAATTTTCTGGGCTCAATAGAAAAATCACAATCAGATGATCATACTGTCAACTGAAAAAAGTGCACATTGTGAGTGTCGTGAGTTAAGTTTTATTTGGGGCAAATTGAGGACTATGGGCCGGGAGACAGCGTTTCAGATAGCTCTGAGAAACCACTCCAAAAAGGTCGGGGGGAGTTCAGTGTTATATATGAATTTAGTGAAGGGGTGGGTATGTGACTGCACACAGTCAAGTGCACATTTTGGCAGAGGCTTGCTGCTCGTCACGGGGAGCAGATGTCACCATTAATGATTTTAATGCTTTGTAGATATGGGGAGATAAAAGAATTGGGCTCATAAAATCTTCTCCTGAAAATAACTAACTATCTAACGGCCTGGTCTGCCAGTTTTTCCCAGAGCACAGAGTGCCTCATTCCTGATCTCCACCCTGAACTCCTTTCAGGGTGTGTTGAAGGTCAGTGGCTGCAGTGGTTGTTGACTTATTCCTTGTTGAGGCAGATGGCAAGTACCAATTTTTAGTTGGCAATACTTATCAGAAGATGTAAAAAAAAATTTACTACACAAGAGAAAGGCTCCTAGTCAATTTGGCATTTACTTTGGATGACATTTTTAGTTAATATGATTCCAATAGTTTAATGGGTATAGTGCATTAATTAGAAAAAAATATGCTAAAGTATATCGTCCATCCTTTTTTCAATATCTCTAAATGACTAAAAACACCTCACCTTACTTACTACTCAGAAATTAAACTTAAAATTCAGACATTGCAAATGGGTGCTGAGTTTTGAAGATGGTATACATTTGGGGAAAATACTCATATTTTCTGGTGCTATAGATTTATTGCTTTACAGGTAAAATATCAAACTTTGATGAAACATTTCAAATTCAATCACATGTACTATTAAGAGTAGCACAGTTGTGGCAAAGTTTGTTACCCAAAAACTGGGTTTGCCTTATGGTGTGTGCCAAGCCAATAGACACAACCAAGCCAAAGATCAGGAGAAGGAAGGATTTATTATGACTTGCAGCAAGTAAGGAGAACACCAGGCCTCTTTCCCAAAGCAGTGTCTGCCTGAACTGCAAAATTGGGGATGTTTCAAGCTAAGGGTACATGCGTATTCATGAAGGGGCTTGAGCAGAATTGGGGCAAAGATCAACAGAGTCCAGGCTTTAGTTGATGGATGTCAGGAGGGTCAACATCATCATTCCATGCTCCACCTGGGTGGGGGGCCTTAGTTCCTGCAGAACTGTATATCCCTTGAGGGGAACTAGGACTCTGCTTTATCACTGAACTATTGTTTGCCTTTTCTCTGCTCTTGCGTCCCTTTGTTCTTTTAAGATCATTAATTACTGAGACCTGTTCAAGGGCAAGCATTGGGGCCAGGCTGAGATCACAAAATGGCTTAGGTCAAAATGGATTCTCTTATGTCAAGAAAGCCATTCCTGATTCTCTTTCTCTGGAGACCCCCTAACCTATCTGCTTACAAGTTTGTGCATATTACATGTAATTTATTTCAAGGTTATGGTATAGATGACAGAAAGTGAAGGAGGACAATATCAGAAAAACGATTGTGAGAACCCCCCTCCTTTTAAAGGAGAGAGCTCAGTCAGGCAAAGGAATGCCATCTGATCTGTCAGAAGGTGAAATTCAGTGAAGAGTGAAAGCCAAATTTCACTTTTGAATGAGGTAAACAAATGGGATAATGTAAATGGAGCCACACAGGGAACAAAGGATAGTGTGCTAAACTCATGACTAGTTCAAAAAGAATCTGAGGGTAAATCTAGGACTTCTTGGGATAAGGGAGTGGATAAAATCAACTGGTTCAATGTCCCAATAGATCCATGCACCATTTTGTATTTTACTGGTTTCATTGCTGTTCTGAAAGTGTTCTGTGTTTATTTCTCCATGATAATTCTTTCTCTTTTATTTTAGTATTCCCCACCCCCACCCCCAACTTCAGTTTAGTGTTTCTTGGGAAATGTTACTTTAAGTTTTAATTATATAAACCTGGTGTCTCCTGTCCATTAGGCCTGCATTTTGGTATTGGTCACCAAAACTCTTTCAGGTGACAATGACCGAAGACAAAGTAGAATGTATAAAAGGGCAAGAGATTATTGGAGGCTGTTTGCAGCGTTATTCTCATTTTGTGACTGTAAAACATTTTAAAGATGTTATTGTACTTTAGCTTTAAGAAAATGCAAATTTCCCATTTCATAGTGATTCTGAATTGGTAGAAAATATGAAGAAATTGTTGAGCTAAGCACATTATGGTTGGTTTTCTGGCTATGACCAATGGGTACACTATCTATAAAAATCTAATTACTAAAAGATTTAATTCAAGGGATATATAAAGTTTCCTCCAGTTTGAAAAGATTGTTCATACAACATTAAAGGAAAGATGAATAAATCATTTGGTTCAAATGAGGAGAAATACTTTAAAATTAACTTATTAACCTTGTTATGTTTAACATGGTTAAGGGGAGGGGAATATTTCCCCCTCTACCCTTCTTGAGTTCTTGTATCTGGACTAATAATAAAACTGACACAAGATAGATTAACAGGTTGTATGGTCAGGCCACTCAAGAAGGCAGTTCTCTTGCTCTCTATCCATCCCCTGCCTGACCAGTGCCTGCTGCACCTACACTCTACTCACATGACTGACCTTCCGACAACTTGCCCCAGGCCCCAGCTAGTAATTGTTCTATCAAAGGGGCGGTGAGGGGCGTGCCCCTCTGCTGGTCTCCCTGGTAACCGATGAGCCAACCTGACTTAATTCCCCCTACAACTGGCAATCTCCCCTTCCCCCAGGGAACCAAAGACTGTCACCTTGTCCTGCCCGCAGTCTACCTCACACTGTGGGGTGTCAGGACCTGGCTTCAGACATGTAAGCTCCCCTATCCATTAGATCATCTATGTCTCTGTTGCTGACTCCGGGCTCTTTGGTCTTAAAGCTGGGCAAGCACAGGCCTTGTCAGCCTGTGGGGTGCAGCCCAACAATGGGAGAAAAATAAACAAATTTTAATTCAGGTGCCTGGAGGTACCATAGAAATGGGACCTAAGAAGTGGCCAAAGCAGGCAGCTTTTTTACTTTTCAGACTAAGAAACAATAAATTTGTGAGGAATTGACAGGACAAAGAAATTTAGCTTTTGGGTGCTCAATTAGTGAAGAATCTAAACAGAATTTAGGCCTGGGGTATAATTAAAGAAGTAACAAAGTTGTTGATATAGGCTTCTTGGCCCGAATGCCCTGTCTCAGGCGATGAGTGTCCATTTACCTCCAGATGCACGAAGTGCACTTTTCACATTAGAGATTTATTTCCTGCTTTCAGGGAGACAGAAAGGAGGGTCAGAGTGTCTTATGTTGGCTGTTTTTAAGTAATTTTAATTCAAAATAGTCAATATGCCATTGAGGAACCTTTTGGGGCGGCTTACCCTGGGCTCCAACAGGGACAAACTGTCACAGCTTTCAAGTCATATCAATAGGTAACTCTCCTAAGTGCATCTACTGATATAATTAATTTATAAACTAATACAGTATTATTATTATTACTATTATTTTAAATTAGTTTAAAGCAAGAGATATAAATTAATAAATCAAGTATCAGGAATATTTACCTAAAACATGGGCTAAAATTCATATTATATAGTATTATAATTATTTTTAAAGGTAAAACAATATTTCTTTCAATAATTAAGCTTTTTATGTACCTAGTAATATTTTGGATATTATCATTTAATTAAAAATTACAATGCATTGAGTAATCATAAACGTGTTATTTAAATGGAAAATCAAAAATGGAAACTGAGTCATAAAAGTCATCTATGCATATAGGAAAGTTTCCATTCACACAACAAATATTTATGGAATTCATAATTTCCGATATCAAGGAAAATAGTATTTTTGAACAACTGTTATACATTCATGTGGCATTTATCTCAGAAATAATTTTTAGTCTCTACTTGGGTATGATAGTATTTGGTTAAAGAATAATTATTTTATCTGAATTATGTAAAAGCAAATTGCATCTATGTAGTGATGATTTACAGAAGCTACAGCTTCCATTCCAGCAAATGCAAGATTTCAACTGGATCAGTTTTGGTACCACATGAAATTCTCGCACCCATTATAATTTATTATTTAAAATTGTTGAGAATTATTTGGACAAAGGCCATCAAAGTCATTGACATTCAGTTCAAGAAACAAAGTCATTCAAGGAGTAATCATGAAATTTGTAGTTTGCAAACCAAAATAAACTTCTCATTTTCTCACTAATTATTTTCTGTTGATATAGGAAATGCTCCCTGAGTAGATGACATTTACATTAAGACCTGAAGGATGATAATGAGATAAAGGAGCAAGGGCACATTAGAAATAGAAAACGGCTTGGTACAGAAGAATAGAAAGGAAGCCATTTCAAATAAAGGACACCGAATGAGATAGAAATGCAGAGTCATGGGCTTCGAAAATTGGCCAACAAATTAATCACAAAGGTGAAGGTGAGGATTTTGAGTTTTATTCCAAATCCAATGGGAATCCAATTTTATTATAGTAAATGACAAAGTTATAGCAATTAGAGGCTAAGAGGAAACAGACCATATCTAGATGTTCTAAAAGTTTCAAAGTTTCCTGTTACTATAAAGCAAGACAATAAAATATTTTCCGGATTAGATTAAATTCATTAGAATAAAACTTGAAGAGCAATAACTGTAGAGTTTTAGTGTAGAAAGTAATCACTTTTAGATACAGGTATTCATAGTAGTACAGAACTGGAAGAAACCATATAACATAATTTAATTCATCTATAAATGAAGAAACTGAAGTCTGAAGGAGTTAAATGTATGTTTTCCTTTGTATTTTAAAAAATTCCAGACGATAACTTTACCTAAATTAAATTATGTAAACTTGCGTATCAAAATGTAATTAGTTTAAAAGAGTTTAAATGCATGTTTAAATACTCAATGTTATGGAGAAGAGATTTTTATGAAAATTAAAGAATACATACGCCTTCCACTCATGAGTTTACACTACAGTTTAACTTTTTCCCGTTCATATCCCATTGATTATTATGATTCAATTGTATCTGTAATAAGTATTCAGGTAAGCACTGTTAGAGGGAAGCAGATGCAGTCTCTGCAAGGAATCAATTGTGCATCGAGGTATTAATGTGGAGAGATTTGGGGAGCCATACAGTTAGAGTTGTTGCTGATATATATTTGAATTTTGGGAGACAAATGTATCTACACAAAAGAATAATAGTAGGCAAGATATGAAAGGTAATTAGAAATGTAAAACGCAGAACAATAGAGTCTGAAGAATCAAGGGAAGCAACATTTTCCGGGGTAGGAATCGTCAAGAAATGATCTCTGGAGTTTTCAATTGAAAAATCAGAAAGTATATCAGCACTTGACATCCCTGCATTATAAGGTCACTGTAACTGCCAAAAACAAACGAATTTGAAAAAAACATTAAAATCAAAAATAAAACCCTAAGTAAATCTACTTATGACTGCTCTTGTGAAAAAGCCATCTAATTATTTTGTAGGATAGATTGTATGTAATGATACTCTTTTATTTGTACTTGTAAGCCAAAGATTTCTAACACATTTTTGTTTTAGTTTAAATCTATCAATGGAAATAAATGGAATGATAATTTCATCAGACTTCCAAGTGTATTTTCTAATAATTCAAAGTTTAGTTTATTTTCTCTTATAAATGGATCAAGTTATTTACTCATTTATTCTATATTATTATAGGTCTACTGATTCAGGTACCGTAGATTCAATGCAGACCTGAAGTCTGTACTTAGAGAGCTTATACCCTAGTGAAAGAAACAAGACATAGATAAAAATCACAAAATAAATTAAGTTGTGATGATGGCTATAAAGCAGAAGTATGGTGTGTTACAAAAGGTTTAGCAGTGATCATTGAGTCTATATGCGGGATGAAAGGTATATTTGGTTTAAGGCTCCTAGGTTTTTAATGACTCTCCAGCCAGGTTTTATTAAACAGACTTGCCAACCAGTACATGACTTCTGAAAAGTTGATAAAATGTTTAAATTTGTATATTGAATCTGCAGTTCTGTCGAAAATTTTATAAACAAAGTTGATTACAAAAGCAGGTATAGATATACATAACTTGAAGGACACAAAAAGAAATCTAATCTCCAATACTCTACATCAATTGTTTACTTCATTCATTGTAATATGATATGATATACAATATATATTATTTTATTATGTCATATAATGACACACAAAATATAACATAACAAAAATTAAATATTACTTTGACACATGATTCATGTTTTCTTTCGATTTCAGATTGCAAATTTGCCTTTGATTTATTAGTTTTAGGATGTATTTGCATGTTTCCTCCTAGCTAATTCTGCTATGTGGAACAGGCTCATGCATGGTGGAATCAATGTCTTGCCATATTCATAAAAGAATAAAGAGATAGATATGGACATAGATGTAGATATAGACTAGACATAGACATAGCTATAGATATGTACTATGTATGTGTATATGTATATCTATGTATGTAGTTATATACACATGCATAAACACGTATCTTCCTTATGCTTGGTTTATTAGGTCTGTCACAGTGTCAGGCAATATTAGATTTGTGGTATAACTGTAATTTTACTAAGTCATATAAGCAACTACTAAGTAGCTTGATCTCTTAGGGTTGCTCAGATTGATCTGGGAATTTTTTCTGAGTATTTGCCTTACCATCTAAGCATTGAAATTAAAACTGAAATTTTACTCCAGCTTCCCTTTGGGGTCAGGGAGAATTGGTGATAACCTATGATTTTGGTTCAAATTCTAACTTTATGGTTAATTAGCTGTGTGGGTCATTACTTTTGGCATTTACAGGCATACCTTAGAGATATTTCAGGTTCAGTTCCAGACCACTGCAATAAAGGGAATATTGCAATAAAGCAAGTCACAGGAATTTTTTGTTTCCCAGTGCATATAAAAGTTATGTTAACACTATACTGTAGTCTATTAAGTTTGCAATAACATTATGTCTAAAAAATGTACATACCTTAATTTAAAAATGCAAAACAAAAAACCTCTTCCAACGGTAACATCAAAGATCACCGATCACGGATCACCATAACAAACATAATAATAGTGGAAAATTTTGAAATATTTCATCATTCAACAAAATGTGACACAGAGACCACAAAGCGAGCTAATGCTGTTGGAAAAGCGACACCAATAGACTTGCTGTATGCAAGGTGCCACAAACCTTCAATTTATAAAAACTGCAATACCTGTGAAGTGCAATAAAATGAGGTGTGCCTATGATCTCTCTCAGCCTCACATTAAAATTGGAAATGTGAGGTGGAATTCTATAAAACCATTCGGATTCTCTTCCAGCAATAAAATTCTCCAATTATTTTCCTCATCTAAAATGTTTCAAAACTGGTCAGAGGGAGGTCTTGCTCTGACTGAATCACTACTTGTTATGGAGCCAGCCGATCTTTAGACACAGGATATATTGAAGATATATCCAGCTGACTCGATCCCTGAGTTCAGCTAAAATACATTAAACATGTATTCTGTGTTCTTAATCTTTCTTGAAAGCAAACTAGCAGGCAAAAAATATATTCATTCCTTATCAGCTTAGCCCAAAATGTAAGCAGCAAAATCCTCTATCCTAAATAAGCATTTGGTATACAAATGAATGTGACAGGCTTACAATAAGGGGGAAATAGTGCCGCTGAGAAACTGGAACTCATTTCTTGCCAAAGTATAGATTGCAGTCTGTTGCCATAAAACTAAATTAAATAAAATGCAAGCAAAAATAATGATAAATTGCACAGATATCAGAGTGCTGCATAATTAAACTTCTAATTTTTTTGGAACTTACTTTTGGAAGAAAAGAAAAAAATGTCTATTTTATGGGATATATTGACACTAAAAGAGACTACTAAGATTCAGGCATCTTTTTTAATTTAAGAAAAGCCAAATAATAGAACCAAAATGCACTGTACTATGACTAAATCCATTTTAAGTGGAATGAGCATGTCTGCATACATATGAATTATAAATGAATAAATCATAAACATTGGAAGGTCAGTAAAATGCTTCCATGCTATTATTTTCTATTAGGATGAATACAATTTATAAACAAGCATTTATTTCAGTTCTCCTGAAATATAAATTTGTCCAGATTTACTGTGTTTGCCCTCCCCTTAAATCAGTCATTCACAACTGGGAACGATTTTGCCCACCAGGGAACATTTGGCGATGTCTGGAGATTTTTTTTTTTCACGACTGGGCAGGGGCAGGGGGAGGGTGTTGCTACTGTCATTGATTGGGTAGAGGTCTAGGACGCTGCCACACAATGTCCAGGAAAGCCTCCTCAGCAACAAAGAACTATCTAGTTCAAAACATCACAGTCCTGAGCCTGAGAAACCCTGACTTAGATAAAATATTACCCCACCATCCATTTCACTTAAAGTATGGATTTTGAAAGCTAAATTTATTCAATTTTATAATGTAGA
Organism: Balaenoptera borealis; assembly: GCF_965194805.1. Lineage (NCBI taxonomy): Eukaryota > Metazoa > Chordata > Mammalia > Artiodactyla > Balaenopteridae > Balaenoptera > Balaenoptera borealis. The sequence continues at coordinate 91,377,771 of NC_138861.1, read as the reverse complement.
ATGAAGAAAACAAGAAAATGGAAGCAATTTTTAAAAAATTAAGATCGAAACTTATGTAAATTTTTAAAAAATCAATGACAAAACTCCAGTTGTATAGCTGTTTATTCTCAAATTGCATTGAATCTTTTTTGGTTTACTATAACTCTGACTGTAGTCTAGCTTGATCACTGTCACTTAAATAGAATCAAGATACTAATGGCCATATACTGAACTACATATACTCATCCAAATCTAAAATTGGTTAGAGCAGACTTCCAAAATTAAGAAATATTAGAAAATAGCACAATTAAAATACAAATAATAAAACTAGATAGACTGTATGAAGAAGAAAAAGATATATTTTTGCTTTATTTTACCTAAAGAATAAGATAGTATCCTATCTTTGCAGTAGACTAATAACAAGATATTGAGTTGCCTTATACTACAAGATTCTGGTTATAAATGTTGACACAAATATTTTAAGAGTAATTTAGTAATCTAAAGTACACACATATTATTACAAAAGTAATAGATGTTTACCAGGAAAGTGGAAAATACAAAAAGCACAAAAGTTGAAAATAAAAATTTTCCATAATTGTGATCATAATATTTTATAAAATGATTCTCTTCCCTCATCATTTCCAACAAACATTTTAATAAAGATTGCATTGCATTCCATCACATGAATTTACCTTAATATAAGTAACCATTCCCTTATTAATATATTCATTCACTTGACAAATATTTGAACTTTTACTATCTACCAGGAATTCACTGGAGATGGGTTAGGAGGCAAACAAAATAAATTTCCTACCCTTATATTTTGAACCTATATGTTATTGCAGAAGACAGGTGTGTATATGTGTGTGTCAAGAAGTGATAAATGCTATGAATAAAATGAAGAAGGGTTATGTGGACATAAAATTATAATCAAGGGTGAATGGCTGCTTTCCCAGGATGAGCAGGGAAAGAGTCTTTGAGGAGGCAACATTTGGAGAGAGGCCTTCTTGAAAGCATCTCTCTCAAGTGAGAACGATTTACTCTCAGCTGCCAAAAAAACATCAAATTCAAAAGCCCTGAGATGAGACCATGCTTGGTGTTATCAAGGAAAGATAAGTAGACCAGAGTGACGAGTGACGGGAGCACAGGAAGGTAACCAGGGGCTTGGTCAGATGAGGGTGTGAAGGCTGAGGTTGGGAGATGGGACTTTAAGTGGGATGGGAAGCTATTGGAGGGGATGAAATGATACAATTATATTGTAAATAGACCACTCTGCTTGCTATGTGCAAAGAACATGGGAAGGAGACTAGAGTAGCTGTGGGGAACCAGTTAGGATGTTACTGCAGTTGTCCCACAAACATGAGAATGACCTGCACTGGGGTAATACTGGAGGAACAGAATAGCAGAATTGGGACATAACTTAAAATGGAGCCAGTAGGCATTGTTCACGACTTTGGTGATTGATGAGAGAGAGAGAGAACAAAAATGATGCAATTTTAGCAGTTTGAAATATTTCTTGGGTGACGATCCTTTTTCATAAATCTTCTTACCCATCTTTAATAATTTATTAAGGGTAATTACTTATAACTTGAATGATTGAATTTCAGATATGCACATTTTACATTTTAAAGCCTATTAATATAGTAGGTAGTATGTTTCTTTTAAACAAATACCTCATAATCAGAGCTTGTTAAAAGGTAAACTGAGGCATACTAAAATTTTTAAGACTTTATTTGAGCATCTATCCATTCCAGTCAGGCAGTGCCAAATCAGAAGTGGTTAGGAGCGCTCCACTGACAGAAGCTCGGGAGAGACTTGTCTAGAGAAAAGACAGAAGAAAAGTGAGGAACTTACTGATTGGCTATAGCTTAAAGCCTAGTTGGCTGTTTGTGATTGGCTGTCCTTAGGTTTTGATTTGGTAACCTGGAGGCATTTACTTGCTTGGATTTTGGTTTGCTTATGTGGGCCACCTTGGCCTTAGACCCCCCCTCAGTCAAATGGCCTCCTTGTTTAATTAGTTTAACAAGCTAAATACGGGGGGATAATTATTTTTCATCATTATTACATCATTACATTATTAAATTTTTCCATAATTAGCTTGTTTGTGAGAAAATAAGCACTAATATACAACCAGCAGTGTATCAGAATATCATTTTCCTAAACACTCACCAACATTGCCTATTGCATTCTTCTACTGACATTTTTACAGGAAGAAATTCAATGATATTATGTTTTTCACCTATGTATTAGCCTTTTATATTTCTGTTTTAGTGAATTGCATATTTATGTCATTTGTTTCTACTTACCTCAAAAACTGATCAATATTTTTGTATACAAAATATATTTAGCCTTTATGGTATGTTGTAAATATTTTTCCAGGTTTTTATTTACATTTAGATTTTTCATTCCTCTTCTGTTATAAAAATGTTTTACTTACTGTTTGAAAAATCAATTGAATTTACCTGTAATAGATTCTTACTATGTTTTTATAGTACCAAAGAACTCCATTCAAAGAACAAATACTTGTTTTTGTACTTGTATACAAATACAAATAGTTATCAAAAAGATAAATGTGGAATCACATTGAATAAGTATACTTACTCAATGTGATTCCACATTTATCTTTTTGATAACTAGTTTCCTCTAATTTCTTGGTGATGTGTTCTTAATCCTTAAACTTCTATTCATTCATCTACTATTCTATCAATATAAATACTTACTGATAATCAAACAAATACCAGGCACTGTGCTAGGGACCAGGGAAAATATCATATGTGAAAACAGAAATGGTGTCATTCCTTGTGAATTTATGCTATAATAAGTAGAAATAGTTATCAGATAATCACTAAAATGCACAGTAAATTCCAACAGCCATATGTTACAATGGAGAGGAATCAGTCTCTAGGCCAGGATATAATATAATGGATAGATTAAGCTCTTCAAGAGAGGTTAGGAAAGTTATTTCTATGACACAAAGAAGCTAAAATCTGAAGGATGTATGTATGTAAGTCAGTGTAGGGGTTTAAAGGAACATTCAAACAGGAAAAAATATTTATTCAAAGACTTAACATCAAAAAGGAACACTTAGCATTCAAGGGACTGAAGGAATTCCAACTATTTAAGCAGTAAGGTAGAAATTTAAAATCATTCTTCTTCCAAATAGTAAATAATTTTTCCAGAATGAATAACTAAATAATCTGTCCATTCCCCACCTTAATTATATACAACTATTTTTATATTTAGATCTAGGTCTCAGAATATTTGTGTCTCAAGAAACTAAGCTTTTAGTCTGTCCTTTCATGAATACCAGATACCTTTAATCACTTGGCTTCTACAATATTACTAAATGCATTTGAAATGAAATGCTATTTTTGAATTATGCAAATGAGGCAACATTTTCTAATCACTTGTAATTTTTTTCAGTGTCAACAGTTGTCTCTTCCTTTGTACCAGATGATTGAATCATTTAGCTACTGCATGTTTGATAATGTGTCTTACACTATAATGAAACTGTGGAAACCAGTAAAGTCAAAGAAACACATGCTATTTATGAACAACTATCTCAAATGAAGCTTTGCTTTTATATGTGCTTAAATTATTATAATAACAGTAAAGATGCCAATTACATTTTGAACATTTGCACACTATGATCTACTGTAATAAAAGCATTGCATGTGTATCATTTAATCTTTACAAATCCAACAAAGCATAGACGTAATTTACTCCATTTCATTAATAAGAAAATTAAGTCTCAGTGACTAATCCACAGTCACACACAACTAATAAGGGTTGTGTTCAGGATTCCAGTTCAGAACCACCTTTATTTCAAAAGTCACATATTTAAGTCCAGTGCTTTATAGTTGGGAATTCAGTTAGGTTTGGCAGATTAAGTTAAACCTCTAAATTTCCTCGTGTATTGGTATATTTTAGGTCTTCAAACCATATAGATTATGTCGGAAAGAAAATCTGTTTTGGCATAAATATTATTAAGCCCCCACTCCCGACATTTCAATGTATTGGATAAAGATTCAGTCCTGAATCATTTGATCAACTTGGCCTTGAATGCTGAATTGTACTTACGTAGTCAATATTGCTTGCTCCTTTAGTCACAGATTTTTATTCTAGAACTCCAACTAAAAAAATATAAGAATTGAGGATTACATTTCTTGAGAAGGACCATTTATATATGCCTGTCTATATTGTCTCCCTTTGAGGCCTAGAGCAATTTTAGACTAAATTATACCTTTTTAAACTTCAAAAGTTGTGTATAGTAATAAACATTTATTTCTGTGAGTGGATACTACTCAAATAACGAATACATATGTGGAATCACTGGATTCTAATACCTCACATGAAAACAGTTGTGGCAGAGAATGCTGTGTAGTTTAAGATCCCTCAGGGGTGAATAATTTTAAATCAATGACTTCAGATATTGTGCTTCTGAAATATAGCCTCTCACAGGAGTTTCTTGGCAACACTGGTAAACATTATGCCATCTGTGTAATTGCTCTGTGTACTTTCATTCCTTTAACTTAAAAGGCAGTGTTGGGGGGAAGGACGATATTAGAAATGGATTACTCTGAAAGCAATTGACAAAATTTATCTGTCATATATATATATATATATATATATATATATATATATATATATATATATATATATATATATATATATATATGTCAGATTAACAGTTAGACATTAGACTCTGGACATTTCCGTAGCTAAAACACATTAGACTTTATTTCCTTCTCATAAGTGAATGCGTAGCTTCCCTTCACAAAGTAATTTAGGTACTCTAGCTCCATCTGTGTCATGACTCCATTATTCATTTGCTTCCCATTGCAATCTGCATCTTTTTGGAGGAAATATAGTGAATGCTGTGGTGTGCCCCACTCCTCGGACTCAAGTACTCATTTCTTCACTCTTGAGGGCAGAAAGCTGAGTGCCTCTTCAATTATCCTTGGCTGAAGAAGCTGTCTTTCCCAAGGTTACTCTTCTCCTCAGAGGCTGTCCACAACAAATAACCGGTCAATACAGAGTTACAAAGATCCGTCCCATTGCCTCAAGTGTTGCTGTCTCTTAAAGGCCATTCTAGCCTTGAACTCACTGTGATGTTGGCTGAGGCCTCTACTGCAGATGCATTCTTCTGTTGCCGAGAGAAGTGTTTAGCTACTCTCTCTTTTCAGTACTGCTTCCTTCACTTCCCTACAGGTATTGTTCTTGAGTATTCTCCAAAATAAACCACCTGTATTCAAACATGTCTGTCTCCTATGGAAACAGATTACAAGAGAAGAGAGAGAAAGTGTGGAAGGCACACCCCTGTTTCTTAAAACTCCCTAGCCTGGAAGCCACATGTATCACTTTCATTCACACTGCAATAGCTAGAACTAGTCCCTTGACTATACGTAGATATAAGACTACTGAGAAATATACTGCTTTCCTGGAGTATCTACAAAAGAGGAGGGAATAGTAATCACTGCCAGAGTGGTTATGTGAATAGTAACTTTTAGAAGCTAGGGGACTCAGAATGAAATTGGATTTAAATTGTTAAGATGCTTCAAGTACAAAAATGAGATATCCTTTTTACTTATGCTTACATTCAAACCAACTATAGACATAACAGAATTATATTCTGTTTCTAGGAATATCCTTTATTTTTAAATAAATTCAAAATAAATATTTTCTTGTCAAAGGTAATTTGTACACACCATTCATTCATCTCACAAGTATATTTAAACTACCTACTATGCACTGTGTTAGACAGTAGGATCATATATGAAAAAACAAATTCATACCCATATAATATTCATATTATATTGGTGAAAATGGATAAGTAGTTCTATACTGTTGGGGTAAATTTTATGATGAAGTCTAGATTAAGAGCCATGGGATTAAAAGGAGTGGTATCCAGAAAACTACTAGAGCTAATCAATTAATTTGGTAAAGTAGCAGGATACAAAATTAATGCACAGAAATCTCTTGCATTCCTATACACTAATGATGAAAAATATGAAAGTGAAATTAAGAAAACACTCCCATTTACCACTGCAACAAAAAGAATAAAATATCTAGGAATAAACCTACCTAAGGAGACAAAAGACCTGTATGCAGAAAATTATAAGACACTGATGAAATAAATTAAAGATGTTACAAATAGATGGAGAGATATACCATGTTCTTGGATTGGAAGAATCAACATTGTGAAAATGACTCTACTACCCAAAGCAATCTACAGATTCAATGCAATCCCTATCAAACTACCACTGGCATTTTTCACAGAACTAGAACAAAAAATTTCACAATTTGTATGGAAACACAAAAGACCCCGAATAGCCAAAGCAATCTTGAGAACGAAAAATGGAGCTGGGGGAATCAGCTCCCTGACTTCAGACTATATTACAAAGCTACAGTAATCAAGACAGTTTGGTACTGGCACAAAAACAGAAACATAGATCAATGGAACAGGATAGAAATCCCAGAGATAAACCCACGCACATATGGTCATCTTATCTTTGATAAAGGAGGCAAGCATATACAGTGGAGAAAAGACAGCCTCTTCAATAAGTGGTGCTGGGAAAACTGGACAGGTACATGTAAAAGTAGGAAATTAGAACACTCCCTAACACCATACACAAAAATAAACTCAAAATGGATTAAAGACCTAAATGTAAGGCCAGACACTATCAAACTCTTAGAGGAAAACATAGGCAGAACACTCTATGACATAAATCACAGCAAGATCCTTTTTGACCCACCTCCTAGAGAAATGGAAATAAAAACACAAGTAAACAAATGGGACCTAATGAAACTTAAAAGCTTTTGCACAGCAAAGGAAACCCTAAAGAAGACCAAAAGACAACCCTCAGAATGGGAGAAAATATTTGCAAATGAAGCAACTGACAAAGGATTGATCTCCAAGATTTACAAGCAGCTCATGCAGCTCAATAACAAAAAAACGAAAAACCCAATCCAAAAATGGGCAGAAGACCTAAATAGACATTTCTCCAAAGAAGATATACTGATTGCCAACAAATGCATGAAAGAATGCTCAACATCATTAATCATTAGAGAAATGCAAATCAAAACTACAATGAGATATCATCTCACACCAGTCAGAATGGCCATCATCAAAAAATCTAGAAACAATAAATGCTGGAGAGGGTGTGGAGGAAAGGGAACCCTCTTGCACTGTTGGTGAGAATGTAAATTGATACAGCCACTATGGAGAACAGTATGGAGGTTCCTTAAAAAACTACAAATAGAACTACCATACGACCCAGCAATCCCAATACTGGGCATATACCCTGAGAAAACCATAGTTCAAAAAGAGTCATGTACCAAAATGTTCATTGCAGCTCTATTTACAATAGCCAGGACATGGAAGCAACCTAAGTGCCCATCATCAGATGAATGGATAAAGAAGATGTGGCACATATATACAATGGAATATTACTCAGCCATAAAAAGAAACGAAATGGAGGTATTTGTAGTGAGGTGGATGGAGTTAGAGTCTGTCATACAGAGTGAAGTAAGTCAGAAAGAGAAAAACAAATACTGTATGCTAACACGTATATATGGAATCTAAGGAGAAAAAAAAAAAGGTCATGAAGAACCGAGTGGCAAGACGGGAATAAAGACACAGACCTACTGGAGAATGGACTTGAGGATATGGGGAGGGGGAAGGGTAAGATGTGACAGGGTGAGAGAGTGGCATGGACATATATACACTACCAAATGTAAAATAGATAGCTAGTGGGAAGCAGCCGCATAGCACAGGGAGATCAGCTCGGTGCTTTGTGACCACCTAGAGGGGTGGGATAGGGAGGGTGGGAGGGAGGGAGACGCAAGAGGGAAGAGATATGGGAACATATGTGTATGTATAACTGATTTACTTTGTTATAAAGCAGAAACTAACACACCATTGTAAAGCAATTATACTCCAATAAAGATGTTAAAAAAAAAAAAAGGAGTGGTATCAAAATAATTTTGGAGAAACCAAGGAAGTTTCATCAGCACAGCCATTGTGTATGTTTGTTCACATTGTAGGTAGATGAAAAATACCCCCTTCAGTTATGCAGAGTACATCCAGGAAAGCTATACTAAGAGCCTCTATCTAGAAGATTATACAACATGAACTATGTTTTTATTCATAGTCACTAGCCCAGACAAGTAGTGGAAAAAAACTTTTCTCAATTACATGTGTATGAATCCTGTCACATGGTATGCATTCCATGTATAGTTGAGGAATGCATGTATGCATAAAGTAATAAGTGTATTATCACAACATTTATTCAACATTAAGCAGGCACATTCATGAACTGTAATAATTTGATTGTATGACTAGAGCAACATTAAGATTATTCAGTGGAAAGTATTACATCAAAAGGGAAATTTAGAAATGCAGAAGTGGCAGCAAATTTAGCCAGAAGACATTTTTAGAAAGGCTCATTAGTTATAGTGATTAACCAAATCTTGTGAAAAGAAAAAGATAAAACAGAGAGAACTGGGAAATGATTTGCATTCTTGCAACTACAAAAGGAATATTGCCAAGAGTTAACACCTATCCTTCTCAAATTATTCCGAAAAATTGCAGAGAAAGGAATGCTTCTGAACTCATTCCACAAGGCCAGCATAATCCTAATACCAAAACCTGTTAAAGATATCACAAAAATAAAATTACAAGCCAATATAACTGATGAACATAGATGCAAAAATACTCAACAAAATATTAACAAACCAAATTCAACAATATAGTAAAAGAATCATACACCATGATCAAGTGGGATTTGTCTCAGGGATACAAGGATGGTTCAATATCAGCAAATGAATCAGTGTGATACACCACATTAACAAACTGAAGCATAAAAATTAGTTGATTACCTCAATAGATGCATAAAAGTCTTTTGACAAAATTCAACTTCCATTTATGATTTAAAAACTCTCAAAAAGAAGGGTTTGAAGGGAATATACCTCAATATAGTAAAGGCCATGTATGATAAGCTCACAGTTAACATCATACTCAATGGTGAAAAGCTGAAATCATTTCCTTTAAGATCAGGAAAAGACAAGGATGTCCACCTTCATCACCTTTATTCAACATAGTACTGAAAGTCCTAGCCACAGCAATCAGACAAGGAAAGGAAATGAAAGGAATCCAAATTGGAAAGGAAGAAGTAAAACTGTCACTCTTTGTAGATGACATAATACTATATACAGAAAATCCTTAGACACTACCAAAAAGCTACTAGAGATCATAAATGAATTCAGTAAAGTTGCAGGGTACAAAATGAATATACAGAAATCTGTTGTATGCCAACAGTGAACTATTAGAAAGAGAAATTTAAAAAACAATCCCATTTAAAATCACATCAAAAAGAATAAAATACCTTGGAAAAAATCTAACTAAGGAGGTAAAAGACCTGTACTCTGAAAACTATAAGACATTGATGAAAGACGTTGAAGACAACACAAACAGATGGAAAGATATACCTTGTTCATGGATTGGAAGAATTAATATTGTTAAAATGGCCAGACTACCCAACACAATCTACAACTTAAATGCAATCCCTATCAAAATGCCAATGACATTTTTCACAGAACTAGAACAAATAATTCTAAAATTTGTATAGAAACACAAACGACCCCAAATATCCTGTGGAATCATCAGAATGAAGAGCAGAACTGAAGGAATCATGGCCCCTGACTTCAGACTACACTACACAGCTACAGTAATCAAAATAGCATGGTATTTGCACAAAAAAGGACATGTAGACCAATGGAACAGAATAGGGAGGCCAGAAATGAACTCACACTTACATGTGCGATTAATCTATGACAAAGGAGGCAAGAATATACAATGAGGAAAAGACAACCTCTTCAATAAATGGTATGGGAAAACTGGACATCTATATGCAAAAGGATCAAGCTGGGCTAGTCTCTCACACTATGCACAAAAATAAATTCAAAATGGATTAAAGACTTAAGTGTAATACCTGGAACCATAAATCTTCTAGAAGAAAACATACTCTCTTTGACACCAGACTTAGTAATTTTTTGTGGGGAGGGGGGGATATATCTCTTCAGGAGAGGGAAACAAAAGCAAAGGTAAACAAATGGGACTACAACAAACTAAAAAGCTTTTGCACAGTGAAGGAAATCATCAAAACATAAAAAGGAAGCATAAAGAATGGGAGAAGATATTTGCAAATGGTATGTCTGATAAGGGGTTAATATCCAAAAAAAAAAAAAAAACCTCATACAACTCAACATCAAAAAACAAACAAACAACCCAATTAAAAAATGGGCAGAGGATCTGAATTGACATTTTTCCAAAGAAGACATAAAGATGGGCAAGAGGCAAATGAAAAGATGTTCCACGTCATAGGGAAATGCAAATCAAAACCACAATGAGATATCACCTCACACCTGTCAGGATGGCTATTATCAAAAAGACAACAATAACAAGTGTTGGCAAGGATGTGGAGAAAAGGGAACCATCTGGCACTGTTGGTGGGAATGTAAACTGGTGTAGCCACTGTGGAAAACACTTTAGAGGTTCTTCAAAAAATTAAAAATAGAACTACCATATGATCCAGCAATTCTACTCCTGGATATTTACCCAAAGAAAACAAAAACAGTAATTAGAAAGGATATATGCATCCCTATGTTCATTGCGGCATTATTTACAATAGTCAACATATGGAAGCAACCCAAGTGCCCATCAATAGATGAATGAATAAAGAAGGTGTGGAATATATATACAATGAAATATTACTCAGCCATAAAAAGAATGAAATCTGCCATTTGTGACAACATGGATGAACCTAGAGGATATTATGCTAAGTGAAATTAGTCAGACAGAGAAAGACAAATACTGTATAACTTCACTTATATATGGAATCTAAAAAACAAAACAAACAAATGTAACAAAACAGAAACAGAGTTAAAGATACAGAGAATAAACAGATGATTGCCAGAGGGGAGGAAGGTGGGTAGAAGAAAGAAATAGGTACAAACTTCCAGTTGCAAAAGAAATTAATCACAGGTATGAAATATACAATGTGGGGAGTATAGTCAATAATTATGTATATCTTTGTATGATGCTATATTGTAATTAGATTTATTGTGGTAATCATTTAAAAATGTATAGAAATACCAAATCACTATGTTGTGTAACAGGAACTGACATAGTGTTGTAGGTCAATTATACTTCAAAAACAAAAACAGAAACAAACAAACTCATAGAAAAAGAGATCAGATTTGTGGTTACCAGAGGTGGGAAATAGAGGGAGCAGAAATGTGATGAAAGCTGTCAAATGGTAGAAACTTCCAGTTATAAGATAAATAAGTATCAGGGGTGTAATGTGCAACATGATAAATGTAATTAACACAGATGCATATTACATATAAAAGTAAGTTGTTAAGAGAGTAAATCCTAAGAGTTCTCATCACACACACACACACACACACACACACACACACACACACACACACACAAATTTTCTCTATTTAATTTTTTCTCCATATGAGATGATGGATGCTCACTAAACTTACTGTGATAATTGCTTCATGATGTATGTAATCAGATCATTATGCTGTGCACCTTAAACTTATACAGTGCTGTATGTCAATTACATCTCAATAAAACTGAAAGGAAAAAAAGGCGTAGTGCCAACAGGCCAATTTATTTATCAAAAACCAATCAGACACTCGTGTTATGTTCTAGGGTGGATCAAACAGAGTCTCTGACCTCAAGGATCTTATATTTCACTGGGGGAAACATCATACAAATGTTTTATGTGTATGTAATATGTAGCATGAAATGAAATAAAGCAAGTAGAAAGAGATATTGGTAATTAATTTATTTATGTTTTTAATAAGATAATCATTGAAGGCACCTATGAAGAGGTGACATTTGACCAGAGAACTGGCAGAAGCAAGGGAAGGAGCAATTTGGATATCTGGGGAAAGAGAGAACAGTAAGCAAAAGGGCCCTGCTAGAGAGCATGTTGAGTATATTGAATGAATAAGAAAGAGAAGAGGCAGTGTGGATAGAGTCTCGTAACAGCTGGATTTGCTGTGTCTTTTGTCACAATGCCTGGGCTCTCATAAAATAGTAAATAGCAAAGGCAAATACAAGTACATTCTCTTACTTGTAGCATTAAACCATGCCCCAGTATGACATTGAAATGGCCTTATATTCAAGTTTTGGATACTTTTAAATAACAATTACATACCACAAGGAACCACACTGTATAAAACATGACTTGTGTTTATTTTTAATACCATAAAATATTTAATGTCTCTACTTTTAACTATTTATTTTGCAAAATTATTTGAACATCAAACTTTGTTTTTGCTACTGTCAATTCTGGTGGTATATAATAAAACTCTTTTGACTTTTTAATTGAATTTTGAAAAGTTTGAAAATATGAACATGTGCAGAAGGAACTGTTAAACATGATGATGAAAACTGAATAGACTTAGACTTCAGATAAATTTATGGACTTTGAGGACAGGTAACTTGCAGGTGTTTGAAGAAGATAGAAAAACTTTAATCTGAAATATTTAAACCCTGAATTATGATAGGAAAGTTAGCTTAAGAGGAATCTAATGCAGACTCAAGCCATGTATCAGTAGTCTACAGACAACAAAATGTAGAAATTTGGGCCAAGAAAAGACAAACCAAACAAGCATTAATTCTATGAAAAAACAAAGAAATATCTTGAACATAATGACAAAGAACAACACATCATGCAATTCATGTTAAATAACATTTGATAGAGGATATAAAAAAGCATTTTTCATTCCCTTAGAAAGAACCACCCCCTCACACACACACACAAACCTGCACACAGACATGCATGCACAAATGAATAGCAGTGAACTTAAATCTGTGGAAACATTTGCTTTGTTTGCCATTTTTTCTCCTCTACAAAATGTCCATTTTTATTTCACCTAGTCACCTACATGAAAAACTCAGGAAAAACACCATAACGAAATCAAATCTACTTCATTAAATCCATGGGAACAAAGTTTAAAATTTATGATAGATTAACAATGTAGGGAAAAAAACCCAATTAGGCAATATTCTTAAGAATCTTCATGTATTATATGTATGTCCCTCTGATTTTCAGCAGATAATATAAAATTTATCATTTGAATTGTAAATCTCATAAAAATCTTTAACTGGATAAAATATATACATATTTATTTTTATCTAATAGTAAGACAAAAGCACCCCAAAGCATACAGTCTGGTAAACAGAAAGAAACCATGTTCTTACTGATGGTGGAAAGTTCCTACATGTAAATTTCTATGTGTGAAGAGCTGAGAAACTAACACTTTGTTCTAAGAGAGAAGCTAGGAGAATTCTCTTGAAGCTGCATTTGAATATCATGAACATTTTTACTTGGATTAATTGAATTGGCTTGGGAGTGGATGGATGATAGGGATGTGATCATCCCTATCATATCCCTGCCCCCCGCCAGAGCCACTCTTTGGCAGTGCCACTTTGCTAGACACATAAATCAAATGGCATTATGTGGCATGCATTTATAATAAGGAGATGAAAAAAATGGTTTCTATTTTCTAGAAGTTTAGTAACTGAGTGAAATAGAGAATTTAAAAATAACATGAAAATTTCTCAATTGTAAAAATGCAAAATGTACAGTAGCTTCAAACCAAATGGTCCTGGAATATAAGGGAAGCCTTTATTTTTAATATTCCTCTTCTGCTTTTTCTCTGTTGCTCATTCTTCTGTTTCTCTTCGCTTGATTTCCTGCAGATATTTGAACATTTTTTAGGATTTCATCCTGATTTGTTTATAGTGTTTCCTGGTATCTCACTTTGTATAAATCTCTTAGTAGTTACTCTAGGTATTAAAAATCATATATGAAATTTATCACTATCAGCTGGTATTGAAGTTTTGGCAGTTCGACTGAAATGTAGAAACCTTACTTCTATTAGGCCACTTTATCCTTCCCCTTTTCAAATTTTAATTGTCTTAAATATTTGTCTATATTCATTGAGCACCACATCAGATGGTATTATAATTGTTGCTTCCACTTTCAAATGTGACTTTATAAAACTCATGAAAATTAGAATTGTCTATTATATGTACCTTTACTTTTACACATATTTTATTTTTCCTTTCTGAAATTTCAATCTTTCTTCTGTTATCATTTCCTTTCTTTTAAGAGAACTTCTCCTAGCCATTCTTTAGGTTAGTTTTGCTAAAATAAATTCTCTTAGTTTTACTTCATCTGACAATGGTTCTATTTTCCCTTCATTCCTGAAGAATATTTTCACTGGATATAGGATTTCTGGTTGACAATTCTTTTCTTTTACCTGAAAGCTATTGAGCCATTTCCTCCTGGACTTTATGGTTTCAGATGAGAAATCTGTTGTCATTTAAATTGGTGTTTCTCTGTAAGTAATGTATCGTTTCTCTCTGGATGCTTCCAGACTTTTCTTTCTCCTTAGATTTCGTAAGTTTAATTATGAAGTGTCTTGGTATGGATTTCTTTTGTAGGTTTATGGCTTTTTACCAATTTGGGAAGTTTTCAGCAATTCTTTCTTCAAATACTTTTTTGACCCTATTCTCTTTCTTTTCCTCCTGTAACTCCAGTGATATGAATGTAAGCTCTTTTGTTACTGTCACACAGGCCCCTGGAATGCTACTGTTTTCCAGTTCTGTAATTTCCACTTGATTCTTCTTAAAAATTCTATTTCTTTACTGAGATTTTCCATTTTTTGGTTTTGTTTTAAAAGAATTCCCAATGGATTATTAAAGCGTTTTCATGATGGCTGCTGAAAAATACTTGTTGGATTATTCCAACAGCTGATTTATTTCAGTGTTGGTGTCTGCTGATTGTCCTTTCCCACTCATGTTGGGATTTTCCTGGTTCTTTGTATGACAGATGATATACTGGACATTTTGGATTTTATATTATGAGTCTCTGGATACTATTTAATCTTTCCTAGCAGGTAGTCCCCCTGTTGAGGTGGACCACTAGAGCCCGGTAGGTTGTATGTCCAGCCTGCCATTACGTCCCACCAATGCTATCTTGGCAAAAGTGGAGCACTTATGCACACCTCTTCATTTCAGGTGGGTAGGATAGAAGTACAGCTCCCCCAGGCCTTGCTGACACTTCCTTGGTAAAAACAGATCATTGATGATCACTGCTTTATTGCCTCTGATTAGGGATATAAGCTCAGTTCCCTGCTATGCACCTCTGACACCAGGAGAAGAAAGTAGAATGTCACCCACTTCACTTTCCACCACCTTGTCTACCTCATTGACACCTGGTGGGAGTAGAGACTCTGCTCTTCATTGTGTCTTGCTGACTCCAAGCAACAGGGAGTATTGGAGTACTGGCTCTGATTTGCACTGTATCATTCATTCTTGTTGCTGTCAGATGGATATAGAGGCTCAGCTCCCCAATGGGCCTCATTGATACCAAGAATTGTGGGGGGAAATAGAGAGCTTGCAAGCTCTAATTTCATTGTATTGCTCAATCTCACTGATGCTGAGTGGGATAGATGCTCAGACTGCCACTGGATCCTTTGAAACTACCCTTGCTGAGGGTATCAGAGTACTTCCTGCTTCTGCCAGGTGGGGAAGAAGAGCAACTCAATTCCTGGCCCACCATTACTATATTGGAAGGAAAATTGCATCACTGTCACCTACTTCCAAAGGGCATGGGAAGGAAGGTTGCTCTTTGTTCAGCCTGGCTGACACTCACAGATAGGGGAATCGGAGCACTATTGCCTACTTACATATGTCTTGAAAGGTAGGGTGGAAGATAACTCTCTTTTCTGACCCACAAAAACTGTGTAAGTGTGCGTAAAGGTGAGGAATCTTTTTTCTGTTTTTGTCTGGCTGAATAATGGGTGGTGATATGGGCTGAATATTTGTGTTCCCCTCAAAGTCATATGTAGAAACCCTAACCTGCAATGTGATGTTATTTGGAGGTGGGGCGTTTGGAAGGTACTTATTCATGAGGGTGGAGCTCTCATGATTGGATTAGTGCCCTTATAAGAAGAGACACCAGAGAGCTTCTCTCTCTGCTCTCTGTCATGTGAGGACATAGCAAGAATATGGCCACCTGCAGACTCAGAAGTGGGTCCTCACCAGAACTGAAACATGCTGGCACTCTGATCTTGAACTTCACAACTTCCAGAACTGTCAAGAAATATATTTCTGTTGTTTAAGCCACCCAGTCTATGATAATTTGTTATAGTAGCCTGGAGTAAGACAGGTGAGTATTGACAAAAGGGTTTTTTTCATTTGATCAGATCATTCCCTGTATTGTGGCTGAGGAAATAAGCTCTACTTAAGCTTTTGTTTATCTCTGCCTGTTGGTGGTTTTGGATTAGATGTTTCTGCAGCATCCTGTTCAGAAGATATGTGATAAAATAAGGAAATTCAGAGTCTCACCACTGTCTTGTTCCTCAGGTTCCATGGTCTATAGGCAATCTGACTTCTTCCCAAGGAAGTTTTTCCTTGCTGGTTTGTTGTTATATCCAGAGAGTTTTAGTTATGAGATGGAGGACCTGAGAGATACAACACCATTCTGTCTTGGCAGAACTTCACTTTTCAAAAGCAACTATCTATTAAACAGTGGGATCAAAGGCAGAGTAAGAGTTTTCAAAGTCAATATCATAGATGACATCCAAACAGGGACATAGCATCTTTAAAGACATCAAGAGAATAAATATTATTGTGTGCCAGGAGACCTTTTATAATCATGGCAGCTGGGCAGCACTGTTACCCAGGAGACCATGGCAGTAAGCAGGAGCCACATCAATAAGAGCCTTATATGCCCAGGTGAGGATTTTGAATTTCTTCCTTTGTGGACAGGAATCTCTGAAGTGAAGGTTTAGTTTTGTAACCACAATAGGTTTCATTGTGATGTGGACAATGCAGAATCAAAGAAGTCAAGAGGCAAAAATATCTGATGGTAAGGTATCAGGGGATGGTGGTAAGAACGGTAAAACATTTTGAGTTTAAGATACATTTGGGAAGAAAAATTTAAAAATTAGGTTGTAGAGGACTAGAAGAATGGATTTGGGAAAATGAGGGAGGAGGAAGCATTAAGGATGCCTTCAGTGTTTCTGGCTTACTATGTTTGGCTGGATGAATTAATTGGCATCACAAATACAGAATAGATATCAAATGAAGGGACTAGTAATGAAGAGATTAAGGTGCAAATTACTCTTCAACTTCTATAGCGTTACCTGTATATTGGCAAGTCATATCTTTTTCTCTGTGCTTCATCCCACCCACTCATGTTTAAATTCTGAAAAATGAAGTCCTAGCTTTATTCATCTTCCACACTTGTTACTTCTAGTTCTTCTACCTTAATATCAACCCTCATTACCTTTTCATGGTCTGTTATAATCACTTCTTATCTTCTCTCTATATATAGGGTCCCATCATCATATTCTTGCCCTCAGAGCAAGCTTTCTAAAGAAGATATTGGATCACCTTTCTTTCCTACAAAATATTTTCTATAGATCCCCAATGTACACAGATTATACTGCACATTTCTCATTCTTTTTGATGTTTAGAAACATTTATTATTGGGAAAATATTGAAGTATGCACATCAGGCTGTTAACATAAGTTTCCTTACATGGAATTAAATGAAAGAGGTGAAAGTAGGCCAAGATAATTACTGTTTTTTTGAATTATTTCATTTGTTACAAAGGGAATGCATGACTTTGATAATGAAATTATAAAAGAATTAAAAGAAACTTTGGGGGCTTGTTTTCTATTCTGTTAGTTATCTATTGCCACAATAATGCTGCAATCACCAAACTTCAGTAAAATATACAGTAAGTCCCCTACATACAAACCTTCAAGTTACGAACTGTCAAAGATGCGCACATGCATCTGGTTCCAGCAAGGAACCAGAACCGGTGCCATCAATGTCAGGCATGAGTGAAACTGTAGCTTGCCCTCCATCTCCTGTTGCTGAGATCCTTCAGTTCTGCCATCTCCAACCTCCTCTCCCTCCTCTAGTCAGTAACCCTTCTTGCCTGTTCACTCGATGCCAGCCCCTGTATGCTAGCTGTTGTACTGTACTACTGTACTTTTCAAGGTACTGTACTGTAAGATTAAAAATGTTTTCTCTTTTTTTGTGTTTGTTGGGTTTTATGTATTATTTGTATGAAAAGTACTATAAACCTATTACAGTACAGTACTATATAGCCGATTGTGTTAGTTGGGTAGCTAGGCTAACTTTGTTGGATTTATGAACAAGTTGGACTTATAAACACACTCTCAGAATGGAACTCATTCATATGTAGGGGACTTACTGTAACAATAAACTTTTATTGAACTCATGAGTCTGCAGTCCAGCAAACAAGCTAGTGCAGCCAGTTCTTGTCATGGCTGGGCTCATGCACACATTTGGCATTAGCCACAGATCTACTCATTTAGAGTGATTTCAACTGAGATGACAGAGGGCTCATCTCTGCTCCACATCACAGATCCCACAGGTTAGTCCAAATGAGTCTGTTCTCATAATAAAGTCTGAGGAATAAGACTGCAAGCAGAAATAGGCAAGTGCCTCCTCTTGCCTCTGCATTTGCTAACATCCTGATGGTCACTAAAGTCACAAAGCTGAGCCCAGAGCCTTGGAATGCAGCAGAACATGCCACACAGTGTTGCCAAGTTACATGGCAGAGGAAATGGATACATGGAGAGGAGATGAATTGAAGGCATGCAGGCAATCAACTTGAAAGAACCATGGAACTAAGTAACCATGCACTCCTCTATTTTATTTCTCCATCTGACAGGTATGCATTCATCCTTAGTTCTAGATGCTATGAGTTCAGCAATGGTTAAAATAAAATCCCAGGGACTTCCCTGGTGGCACAGTGGTTAGGAATCTGCCTACCAATGCAGGGGACATAGGTTCGAGCCCTGGTCCGGGAAGATCCCGCATGCTGCAGAGCAACTAAGCCCGTGCACCACAACTACTGAGCCTGCGCTCTAGAGCCTGCGAGCCACAACTACTGAAGCCCGTACACCTAGAGCCCCTGCTCTGCAACGAGCAGAAGGCCCCCCTCGCCACAACTAGAGAAAGCCCGCACATAGAAACGAAGACCCAACGCAGCCAAAAATACATAAATAAATTTATTTAAAAAATAATAATAATAAAATAAAATCTCAGTCCTTACTTCCTAGTGAAAGAGAGAGACAGTAAATGAGTAAAATACATATAAATTCAAATTTTAAGGTGTGATATGAGTGATAAACCTGGGTAAGTAGACACAGATGGGTGGATCAAGTAGGTGGTCAGGACAAGATTTCTGGGGGAGTGAAATATAAAGACTGAAGTAAAGAATCAGAATAAGGCAATGCAAAGCTTTGGGGAAAGTGTCTTCCAGACAGATGGAAGAACATGTGGGAGGCATCTGGGGCTAGAACAAGAATGGGAGTATTTTCCAACCTTAGCAAGTCAGTCTGCCTGTAGTGCAGCGAGTGAGGAAGGCAGTGGGAGGAGGGGAGACAAGAGGGCTAGTGAGTCACATCACTGGGACTCTAGAGTCCTGGAGGAGTACAGATTTATTTAGAGTGTGCTAAGAAGTTGAAGGGGAACAAATATGTCACCTCAAATTATGCTACTATGGCATACTGATTTTTTTTTTTTTTTCTGCTGCCCTGCTCAGCTTGCAGGATCTTACTTCCCTCACCTGGGATTAAACCTGTGTCTCCTGCAGTGGAAGCGTGGAATCTTAACCTCTGGACTGCCAGGGAAGTCCCGGCATACTGATTATTTTGAATTAAAGTTACTTGAGAAACAGCCAGTACAAAGACCCTTCTTTGTCTCCCCGAAAGCAGTAAATAAATCTCCCATGTGAAAGGTCCCTCCTTGTACCAGGAGGAAGAGACATCCTTATCACCAGAGATAGGGAATTTAGGGCCAAAAAGGCTATATAAACACACCTTCTTACTTCCACATTAATTTACTACCTCAAGCCCAAACTTCTTTGTCTTGTCAATTCTTCACAAACAATTGTTTCTTTGTCTAAAAGATATAAAACCTGCCTGCTTTGGTTACTTCCTTGAGTCTCATATTTTTAATGGGACTCTCATACATATGAAATGAAATTTGTTTTTCTCCCATTAAACTGTCTTACGTCAGTTTAATTATTAGACCATCCAGAAAACCTAGAATGAAAGAAGGGAAAAGTTTTCCTCCCCTACAAAGTCATTTGAACTTTGAAAGTAAGGCGAATTTAAATTCTTATGAGAACTCTAGGGATACATATCCTTCTCCAAACATAAAAAGATATATGTTTATCTTCACTTTACATTTGAGTAAAATGAAGCTCAAATATGTTAACATAATTTTTTATTAGAGAGTTCTCACAGTCTATTCTGAATTAATAGTCAATATGATGGTGTTGAAAATACCAAGGAATAAGTTTTAAAATAAATAATTAAAAATGTTTAATCATCTTTAAAGAATGCTATTACTAGAGCAGATGGAGGAGAGGTGAAATTTTTACAGTAATATATAGGATGATGTATCTTGGAATAGAAATGCTGCAACTCATGAGTTGAGCATTTGTTTAATCAAAATGCACTGAACATACAAAGTTCACTGTGTACTACAATGCTGTTGACAAGATATAAAAGATTCTCTCATGATTTTTATAGGTGGGCAGGTTTATTTGGCAGAAATATAAATGAGGTGTCCTCCAAAAATGGTGACAAAGATCAAGTCATTTGACAGTGCAGTAAAAGGAAACGTAAATTCTTTTGAAAGACTTAACAAATCTGAGAATATTTTCAATAATCCAACTTCATGTGATAATAAAGAAGAGGTTGAGACATACCTAGCAAATAATAAATTAATTAGGAAGGGAAGGTGACCATGGAACATTCTACCTCTTATGAAAGATTATGGTATTTAGGGCTAGATTGAATTTTGATAAATAATACGATCACCTATTCCTGCTTCGTGAGGGAATCTGAAACAATCCAGATTCATTAACATGATACAGTCCCTCTGTCAGCACTAGTGAATTCTGACTGTATGCCAATTTTTGCATTAGGAAAAAAAAAATCACAGATGTTTTAGTAAATTTATAACTTAGCATAGACCTTGGACAGTAAATTCTTCTACTGGCATCCTAGAGTATGATGCCTTAACTCTGACACTATAAAACTAAGGCCTTAATACCCTTATAGCTCCATTCCCACACTTTGAAAGGTATTGTATATTTTAATTCTAAAAGGTCAATTTGGTAAGAACCCTTCACTCCTTATCACTGAAACCAAGTCTCCCTAAAACTGAGTTCTTCTGCTGAGTTTATGATTAACCTCTGTATCCAAAACTTTACTCTCTTTCTTTTCCTGAACATGTTCCTCTCAAGATTGAGGAGTATCAAAGAAATGGAGGGATTGAAACCATATACAAACCCCTGTGTCCTTGTCCTTTGAAGAAAAAGGCTTTTGCTTTAGTCTCCCAGGCCTCCCTTCAGTCTCAAAGGTCTGACTCAAGAGTTAACGATAAGGAAATGTGAAGATGTAGAAACAAAGAATAGCTGTTGGGCTGGGAAATTGGTAACAGTTTAGGCTATAAATCTGCCACAAAGCAGAATCACTGAACTCACAGTTTCTTGAAAGATACAGATAAAGGCCTAACACACATTCCTAAGTTGTTTCTACAGGAAGCAGAATCTCCCAGATGAAAACTGATGATCACAAGAACATAGACCCTAGACTGGTTGAAACCAGAAGGTTGATGATGCTTGAAACTTCACCTTGATACCAACCAGTCTGAGAACTGTGCATGAGCTGATCACACACTCTGCAACCCCCTCACACTGACTTTAAAACTCCTTCCCTGAAAGCCATTGGGGAGTTCAGGTCTTTTGAGCATGAGCTGCCCATTCTCCTTGCTTGGCACCTTGTGATAAACACTGTCCTTTCCTTCATCACAACCTGGTGTCAGTAGATTGGCTTTACTGCACAGGCGAGCGGACCCAAGTTTGGTTCAGTAAAATCACGTCCAATCTTCAGGCTTGCAACATTGTCTACACAGTACTGAGAATAAGGAACTATTGTCAAAAGTTTATTTTTCCAAAGATCATCATATTTTTGGCTATAGTTCCCTGATGTGTTAAACCTAGTGGTTTAAAAGAAAAAGCATCTTGTTTCTCAGAGTTCTGGGGGTTGACTGGATTCAGCTCTGCAGTCCTTCTGCTGGTTTCACTTGGTGTCTCAGGCAATAGAAGTCAGCTGTGAAAATGCGGGTTAAAAAATTAAGAATTTAATAACAGCAGCAGCAGGGCAGTTAACCAAGTGTAGCACCCATCTAAATGCAGGCCCTTCTGAGCACCAGGCCTGGTGGGACTGCACAGGTCAAATGCACATGTTACCAGCTCTGGATGTTGGCAAAGTCCTGAGCCATATTTGGGCTTAAAGGTGATGGGATGCTAGGATGGCTGAACCTCATTCCCTCCCTCCTCACGTAGTCCAGGACTTCTCTTCTCCACGTGGCCTATACACATTGTCTTTCCATGTGGTCTCTCCAGCAAGATCAAAGAACTTCTCACATGGCAGCTCAACACTTCCAGTAACAAGCATTCAAAGGGAAAGGAAGAGAAAGCTACGAGGTTTCTGAAAAGCTAGTGCCAGGATTATCATTGTTACTGTGTTCAGTTGGTTAATGGAGTCCTAGGCCAGCCTAGAGTCAATTCAAGGACATGCACACTAGATGTTCGTCTAGTTCATGGCCATATATAGGAGAATACCTATCATACTCCTCAGTTATTAAATCACAAGGATTATTCCATATATTCTTTCAGGTATATATGCAAATGTCACCTGTCCTGTGAGATAGTCTTTGGACATTGTAACTAAACTGGTCTCCCCTCCCCAGCATGTTATATCAATAATCAGGTAGATATTTGTCCCACTAAAATATTTTCTTCATGAAAGTAAGAACTTTATCTTATAATCTACAGCTGAACACCCAGTGCCTGGAAAAGTGCCTTACATAAAATAATTATTTATTATAAATTAATAAATATTAATTATAAAATTATTTTAAATAATAATTAAAACATAAAACAATTAATTATTTGTTAAATGAATTAATCAGTAAATCTTACATAACACAAAATACAAGTATATGTCTCTATCTATCTAGCATCTATCTATCTTGAATATATAGGTAAAATAATTTGGGTTTCAGTAGTGGTGATGTTCTGTAGGGTAGGAGTATATTCAAGAAAAATTTTCAGTTTTGATGGATAATTCTGATTTTGCCTATCTTATATGTCTGTGCAGTGGCTTACACTCTGGGTAGCTATATCAATCATGATCATAAAGATGGCTTTCTGATTTGGTTTATTATCATCCATATAAACAGGCTCTTTCTTGCTTTTACATAACAAATTCCTCCATTATATGCGGAAAGGGTCTGGTTTCTCTGTGTATTTCTTTATAGTGGTCACAATGTTGCCTCTGACTAAAGGAAAGACACCAGTATATAGAGTTAAAAGGAACAAGTACCCTTGATGGCAACGAATATATACTTGTCATCTTCCTACTCTGCTGGCCAATGGTGTAAAGAGGCTATTAATAAACAAGTTTATTTATAAGGACATTAGAAAAATAGCATAGGGAAGAAGAGAGCATTGCTTTCCTTATCTCCCAGGGAGAACAAATAAGTAGAAAAATTATAGGGAAAAAGCCAAGAACTCACATGAGCACGTTTATGCAGTTCACAGGTGTGCATCTATCTTAAAGAAATCTATAGACATGACTGTGTCCCTGGACTCAGCATTACTCAGGGATATTAATTTCCTAAGAGTCAGAGCTTAATTGATATGCTAGATTTGGCTCTTTGCATTCATTTATTTGCTTAGCCTAATTCTTAGACTAATTATTTGACTAAACAAGCAAGCTGTTTTCAATCAGCCTGTACCAAGTATGTAATATTGTCTTTTAGTGAATGTTGTTTCAAATATCATGAGGCAGATTAGTATTAAAAAAATAGGTTAGTATTAAAAATAAGTTAGTATTAAATAGGTTAGTATTAAAAAAATACTTGAGTATAAGTATCTTTCTGAAGGAAAATGACAAAAAATAATATACTGTTCATTATATTATATCCAAATAAAGTGGATATCCAATCATATACTGTCCACCTGCTAACAGTCTTCAATCCAAAGCAGAACCACTACTTTTAAACCTCCTTCAAATCACAAGCTGGAATATTTTAACAAGATTATACACACACCCGCACACACACACACACATATACTCACACACATATATACTATACCTATGTACACATTTGTATATATCAGGGCTAATCTATAGTAATCCATCATTTCACAATAAAAGTATTGTCCTTAATAATATTCCCTGATTTTAGATTAAGATTTGGTTATAATATTAACATCTATTATATTTCTATGTAGATTTAAAACATATTTTAAATGTTTATATATATTATGTAATATCTAATTTTAATACTACTTTACACAAATATATATTCATTGTCTTTCCCATATTTTGAAAGCCACATGTTCTACAGTGAAAGACAATGAGAGAGGAAGAACAGGGATGAACCCTATTAGCCTTGTTGACCAAAGTTTAAGGAAGATGTGTTTCACCTTTATTTCAACATCTTTATAAACTATTAAATGCCAATAAATTTTTGAGATATGTAGAGTTATTTTTTAAGGCAAGAAAAAGAGAAGAAATAAAAGGAAAGTTTGATCCAATATATTCATATTTAAAATAACCAACAACACAATCACAAGTCTAACTTCTTGGGAAGCCTGTCCAATACTCATATCATTTCCCCTTCTGCCTCATTTTACAGCTTTGATCTTTCAGTTAATATTTCTGTATCATTTACAGTCATTCTTTTTAAATTTGAGTTTGATTTAGCTAACACATAAAAAATACACATATAAAGATTTATTCACTCAGCACACACTCTTCATTAATGAAGCCAATTAGCACTCATTTATTGAATACCTGCAATTGTCAGAAACTGAACTTGATCATTGCTTCTTAGTTCTTAGGAGCAATGCAATCTACACTGAGTGAAAAATAAAACCATGAGAAAAAAATACATATTCTATACAATAATATATATTGTATATATATGTATATATGTATATAATAGCACACACGTGCTATATAATAATATACTACATAAAATACTGTTACTACACAATGCAAACTGATCATACTAAGTATGCTGAAATTCTTAAACAACTAGTCAAAAGCCATTATTTAGGAATTTATCAAAAAGTATCTAAACACAAAATCCTTCTTCAAAATAAGAGCTATTTAGTTAATCAAAGTTAGACTTTGAAAATATACAATGTGTTCAATAATTTCAACCTACAATAAGAGTGCAGGCATTAGTCAACTGATTGCAAATCCTGAGACTAAATGATTGAGGGGAGTGAATCCTTTCCTTCCTGTTTTTTTCCAGTATCCATTTAAGAAACTCCTGATCATGAGAAATCCTCATGGAAATTCAGCTATTCACAAGCTTCAATAAATGATCTTGTTTTTTCTGAAATGAAAATTTCTTCTCGTGGGCTAAATGGGTTTGAGATATTGTTGCTTTTATGGAAATTGCAGACATTTTATCATGACACTTCAATGCAGCATTTCTTACCTATTCATATTTATCTTTGGTTCTAAAGATCTTGCCAAGTTTGTAAGTGACAGATAAGAATCGTTCCAAATTTAATCAGTGAAATTCTCAATACTATATTAGAATGTATCTTACTGCATAGATTTGATGTATTGCCTAAGAAAAGAAAAATATATACCCTGGTTTGGTTTAATATTCCTTTTCAGAAGAGCATTTGAATTAGCTAGAAACCATTTTGACATGTTCTTCAAGACTGTAAATGCTGCAAATGACAGCTTTTAATCAATGTGATAAATAGCAAAGGTCTGTAAATAATTTCTAAAAATGAAAACTAATTTTCCACTCCCACTGCTAGCAAATTTGTCAACCACAGTTTGGTAGAACCAAAACATCTGCTCTTTGAAGCTGTGTAAACTCTCACAGCAAAATTATGCATTATTTTGTTTTCAGACATACATTCATCTCATTGCTAATTTAGTATGTTTATGAAGTACTAAGTCCCTGATTGAAAATTTTGTGCAGTTACAGACAGAAGTTTTGTTGGTTAAAGTTTGAGCTTTAGTATTTCTCTCTTCTTTTCTTGTTTCTTTCTTACTGTGCCATAGAACAAGTATCTTCTTTCTTTTCAATTTCTTTTTCTTTTATTTTGAAATTTTTATTTTGAAAAAGCAAATGCATATAAAGAATATAAAACAATTAGAATATAGCAAGCATTCAGTAGTTCTTAGATATTATTATTATAAAGAATTGTATTAAACATTAATGTGTTTTAATTTTATAATTAAAAATATATAGTTTTTGATAGCATGAGGTTAGGATACTGTTTTGGTCAGTGCTAAATTAAGCATCTACTTTGTGCCAGGTGCCTTGTATACCAAAGATACTGTAGTACACCATGGGTATACCATGGATGTAAGCATAAATAAAACATAATTGTATATCTTAACGAATTTATTTAGTAGGGGAAATGTCTTAGTGTATTTTTTATATCATTATCTTGTTTGAATTCTAAGAAGGATTCTTGTAGTAAATAGTTTGGGGACTGGAGGAAGACTATTTCAGATAGGAAGAAGAACCTGAAAAAGGTTACAAAGACAAGAACATAGACAAAAATATAAACTCCAGTATTTCTGGATATACACTGCACAGTGTGATGTGATGGCACATTGATAAAAAATTATGTTGGGCCAGTCTAGCAAGGCCATGCTTAGGGCCTTTGTTTTTTTTTTTTAACTGCAATGTTTTTCATCCATCTATCTTTTCATCTTTCATCTTATCTCTGCACATTTATCACCATTTTAGAAAGGCCTTCCCCAATCATCCTATGTGACATAGAAAGTCTACTCTCTTCCACCCCTACTCCTGCCTTTTATGCTCATCCTGCTACATTACCGTAAATGTCCTTAAACCTATCAAGCACATTATGTACTTACACATTTATTTGTTTTATTTTCTATGCTCCTCAGTTAATGATCATTCCATTAAGGGAGCAACTTTGTTTTATTAATTGCAGTATTTCCTACTAGTACCTAGAGCAGTGCCTGGCAAATAATAGGCACTCAATAAAAATTTTTCTTGAATTATTGGTTTAACTTATTTACACATTAATCAAAATTTAAGCATACATGCATAATTACCTACTTTAGTGGACACTTCTTCCCCTTTCCATTTCCCTGGAAAATTTGGATTCCCTTTTCTAGGTTATAGGTTCCTCTAGCACAATCTTCTCTTGTTCACTGCTAAATCCTGAGCATATAAATGGAACATAATAGGCGCTTAAAATATATACGATGAAAGGATGAATCTACAACCATCGTTCCAATGCCTTTGTTGCAGATTCTTCATCTGAGTCTCTATTTTATATGCTTATACGTTCTACTCAGTCATTCCAGGTCTTCTTTAAAGACTGTTCTTCTGAGAAGAGTACTTAATATGCAGAAAAAAAGTCAAATTCATAGAAGCAATAGAATTGTGGTTGCCAGGAGCTGGGGGGTGAGAGAAATGGACAGTGTCAGTCAAAGGGTATAAACTTCCAGTTTTAAGGTAAGTTGTGGGGATCTAGTGCACAGCATGGCGAGTATAGTTAACAATACTGTATTATATACTTGAAAGTTGCTATAGAGTAAATCTTAGGCAAAAAAGAAATAGTAATTATGCCAGATGATGGATTTGTTAACTAACCCTACAGTGGTAATCATTTTGTGATAGATAAGTGTATCAAATAAATCATCATGTTGTATACTTTAAACTTATTCAATGTCATATCAATTATATCTCAATAAAGCTGGGAAAAAGTTATAAATGTATCATATTAGTTGACATATACCTTTGTTTTAAACTTAGTGAAATCTACACTTCAAAGAAATAGTGATTATATCATTGATTACAACATATATTTTTACTACAAATTAAATATAATCAATGATATATATCATATATCATAATACATATGTACCATTTGATATTTTTATGCCAATTATACCTATTCAAAAGTTTTTTCTAACTAGAGGGAAGGAACAATTTTAATGAAAACATGAAGCACCTTCACATTCATATTAAAGCATGCTAGGTATTCTATGCTCTCTTTAAGGAAATGAGTAAGAAACACTTTTCTCTCTCCTTGTTCCTGACCCTCTCCATCCAATTTGTGTTTCTCTCTTTCAAAGAATGCTTCACGTATTGAGAAATAATTTATTCAGTTATTATGTTAATTGCTTACTTCTTTTTTCCTGCATACCAATTTATCCATATATCCAGTTTCAAAACAAAGTATTTTTGTTGTAATGATAGCAACTGTTATATAAAGCTTACTATGCCTGTGTTCCACATGCAGTCTAAGGACCTCATAGATATTAACTGCTTTAGTTCTCACAACAATCTTATGAGGTTGTTAATAGAGAAACTGAGACAAGAAAGATTATATAACTTTCTTAACATCACATAAGCCATTAAGTAGAATCAGGTACAACACTAAGGCATCTGCTCTTGACCTCCACAGCAAACTGCCTCTCCACATGACATGTTCTATCCATATAATTTTGGCTTTTACTACAAAACCCCTCAGTGTTTTTTACTGCATAATTTACCTAATTCCTGAAATACAGACCAAAATTAACCTGTCTGTGAGGTTGCAAACTGAACATAGAGAAAGACGTGGCTGCTCCCTAATATAAATGAGAAATGCTATTCTCAGGAGGTTAATTATTGCAAATTAGGAGCCTTCAGTTGTCTGGAAGCATCAGGAAAGAAATGGTAGATTAGTACTGATAAAGTCTCATGGGCTCTGATGGGAAGCACTTTATACTGGCACTAATGAAAATCTCAGAAGCAACCATGCTTCAGATGCTTAGAAATTTCAGGTTTCAACATATTAGGAATTCAGTCAAATAAGACTCAAAAGAGCTTTAGGATTACAATAATTGAGTGAAAGGATGACTCTTGAATAAGGGCCCCAACTTTAGGAAAATCATTCTATTTTTTTTAATGCATTTTTCTGAGTAGTGTATTTATACCGAATTAGAGCATAAATATCTTTACTGTTTTAAAATTAAAGTTTGATTAGAAAAGAATAATGCTTCATTTAAATGACTATGGATATTGTATATGTCTAGAACTTCTACCCAAGTCAGGTTCTTTGTGATAGTAAAATAATAGTATGCATGAAAGCCGAGGTGCAGTGAAGCGTTTGCTATTCTCTCTCTGTAAACCCTCTCCCCAGCACAAACAAAAACAAAACAAACTAAACTTTCCACACATTGCTTTGTGGAAAATTACCAGTATAAGAAGTTTATTTCTATAATATGAATTTTGACTACCCATATTTTAAAATTGCATGACTTTAAATGTAAAAGTTTTTCTCATGTTGGATAGCCACAAATTCAAACATAAATTATAAAGAAGCTGTTAAAGTAAACTACTAGAAATGGAGAAACACGACTTCATTCATGGTCCTAATCATTTTTTAAGCTTTTTTCTTTTCTTTTTCATAATGAAAAAAGTTTATTGTGATAATTTTTAAATTATGAAGTAATATTCTTATTATGGAACAGGCAGAATATATAGAATAGTAGCATGTAGAAAAAATATTCACCAACCATCTATGATCACTTGTTTTAAAAAAGCTGGTGCATTTTCATCTAGTCTTTTCTCCCTTTGCAATTGCACTTATAAGGTATATCAAATATTGTGTCTCTGTATTAAAGAATAACAATGTAATCTAAGCATTTTATTTTCTGAGAAATTATTTCTAAATTCTAAATTCCTAAATAGTAAAATGGCAACAAGTATCAGATTAGTCCAAGAAAACTGAAAGAAATCTGTGTTAAAAAAGCATAAACAATTAGTCAATGGAAATAATTTCTGTTCCATAATTTTATTAAAATTTAGTTTTCTCTTTTTCAAAAAATGTACAAAATGGGGGAAGGAAAATTAATTATCCATAATCTCACTGTCTGGAACGAATAATCTAAAACTAATACCATTTTTTATTGTCTTTTCTATTTCCTAGAACCAATTATCTAGAATCAATACAATTTGCATTTTGTACGTATTTTATATGTATATATTTCCTTTTTCTCATATTTTATGCATTATTTAGAAAGCTTAACTCAAAATGAGTCCTCATTTAAAATATGCTTCTCTCAACATTATATCATGTTTACTTTTGTTAAATTATTTAATTCAATTGAAAGTGTATTCTGCATGTACAGTTTATCAGATTCTTGACATTTATCAACATTATTAATCTTCACATCAAAATTTTCATTCTCTTTTTCAAATGAGGAAACTGAGGGTCAGGGTGAAGATTGAATTGACTGAGTCACAGAATTGAATGAACCAGAATTCTATAGCAATCTATATAATCTGAAATGCTAACCCTTCCACATCAGCATACAGTGTCCCTATTATGTATCAAATGACACATGAACACTCCCTATTGTTGGATGTTTGACTGATTCCAATCCTATATTAAAGATGTTATGAATCTCATTTAACATTTTCTTTTTAATAGTTTTCCTTATGATAGAGTCATAGAATCAGAATTGCTAAAGTGTATACCTTCTTAATGGTTCTTGGTTTATTGGTTCATGCTTTAGAAAAATAGTGTCCATGTAACACTCCAAGTAAAAACATGCAAGAGGGACCATTATATAGAGAGATACGTAGGCAGCTAATTGCCCTCCCAAAGTCCTCTATTGCTTTCTTCTATAGTAACTAAAGATTTAAGTGACACATGGCTAACTAACTAAACTGTTCATTCCCCAACCTCTCTTGAAATAGGTGTGGCCGTATGACAAGGTTCTGGCCAATGGGTTATAAGCACAAATAAGCACAAACGATGTTTGAAACTTGGGGGCCAAGCTTTAAAAAGAAAGAAGCATACATTTATTCTTTCCCCAATCTGCAGGTTGGAATGCTAAAGTAATGATGAGCCATCTTTAATCACTGGACAAAGGCAGACCCTAGAGATGATAGAACAAACAGATGAAAAGTTCTTGAATTCCTGAAAGCTTCAATTTGGCATACAACCCTAAACCAAACTGCTACCAGGTGTGTGTGTGTGTGTGTATCTTGTTGATCACTCTATTTTTCATTCTCTTGCTGTAGTGATCTAGTCTATATTGTTGCACACATGCACACACACACACACGCACACACTATATGTTTGTAGGTTTGTTTACAATTATTTTTTTTCTAATTTGTCATTATGGCAACCTGGTTATTTATCTGATTACTAATGATTATCTAAATGCTTTTCATTACTTGATATTTTCACTTTTGAATTAATTGTTTTTGAATCTAGCTTTAACATTTGTCTCAGATTTACAGCAAACAAATGTTCTATGTTCTGTTTTTGCTGGTAATTGTTTTTTTTATATTACAATACTACATAGAAACAAAACAAACATAAATTGAAAATGTACACTAATCCTACTGAATAATAACAAATGACTTAAGCTATTTCTCAATTTTAGCCATTCATATATATTTATATTGTGTGGGCGTTTCCAAAACTACATATATTTTTTCTGATGAGTAGCGATATAATGATGGGAGCAAGGACTCCTCATTTTCTTTTCTTTTTTTCTTTTTTTTTTAGTGATCCTATTTGTATTTATTTTTTTAATTTAAATATAGTTGATTTACAATGTTGTGTTAGTTTCTGGTGTACAGTAAAGTGATTCAGTCATATATATACATTTTTTTCAGATTCTTTTTCCTTATAGGTTATTATAAGATATTGAGTATAGTTCCCTGTGCTATACAGTAGGTCCCTGTTGTTTATCTATTTCATATATATTAGTGTGTATCTGTTAATCCCAAACTCCTAATTTATCCCACCTCCTCTCTTACCCCTTTGGTAACCATAAGTTTGCTTTCTATGTCTGTGAGCCTGTTTCTATTTTGTAAATAAATTCACTTGTATCATTTTTTAGATTCCAAATATAAGTGATATCATATGATATTTGCCTTTCTCTGTCTGACTTAATTCATTTAATATGATAATCTCTAGGTTCATCCATGTTGCTGCAAATGACAATATTTCATTCCTTTTTTTTTTCAAGGGAAGAAATAGTAGGCCATATTTGAATTATTTAGAATTTATGTGTCAATTATATCAATGTGGACTTCTTAAAGACACAGTAATATAACTGGGAAAGGCAGTCTTGTGCATGCAGTCTATCTACCACAACTGGCTGCTCGAAAATGGGCCTTGGGCTTGGAACACTTCCTTAACAAGAGATAAAGAGCCCACATGCCCTGAGCCGGGCTTATGACTTTGGACGGGCTTATCTTTCCTATTTCAGGCTCAATTAATGCCATTTGAAGCTTGAAGCTTGTATGTCATATGGCATCTGGTCAAGCCCACTGTTATATCTGTCTTTTGCAGAGAGGAGACAGGGTCCTTTCTACCGAGGCACAAGAAGGGTGTGTGTAGGCAAATTGTCCTGCGTCAGCCACTGGGAGAGACTGGCTGTCCCTGGGGGACCAAAGCCCACTATTGGAGCTGACCCTGACCTGTCTCTTCTCTATGTAAGTAAAGCGTTATTCCATCTAGTGCTTGGCTGTGTTGTGTTTTTCTTGGTGACTGATACCACGGTGCAGTGGGCAGAAGCGCTTGGACTTCGTTTCCTGGTGGCTGGCACTGTGATGATTTTGCTATTCTCCCATGTAGTTCAAATCCTTCCCTGGGATTGGTAACTGGTTGCATAGTGCCCTACTCCTTTGGAATTGATTTAACATGTGCAAGGAACTCTCTCTGCTCACAATTATTAC
Organism: Balaenoptera borealis; assembly: GCF_965194805.1. NCBI lineage: Eukaryota > Metazoa > Chordata > Mammalia > Artiodactyla > Balaenopteridae > Balaenoptera > Balaenoptera borealis. The sequence goes on along the minus strand of NC_138861.1, from coordinate 91,344,860 downwards.
CAAATTATCAGTACAAATCTGACAGAATACAGGATGATTGCTAATATCAAATACAACATGTTGGTAGAAATCACAAAAAATAGTAATAAATATGCTTCTAGTCTCATTGTTTGAAATGCTCAGGAAGTCTTCTACGTCATGCTTGTGAATGATGCCTTTGTGTGTTGCTGTCTTTGATGTTTGGAGCAATGTCCATATAGCTTCTTCACATCATGTTGTACTTCTCATGTAACAAATAGAATGTGTAGTCTTATACAGATTAGCAGTTGACCACTTTTTCATTTGGGTAGTCTAATGAGCTACCTTTACTTCTGTAATAGCCATATTCCCGCAGGCATATGTTTGAAATAAATATTCAGTCCAACTTTACTTTTTATGTAGAAGTTAATGAAGAAAATGCAATTAAATATTGTGCAAATAAAAGGGTATAGCCTAGGATATCAATAGGAGGATCAATATTCTTACATATAGACAAAAAATGGAATATTCTGAGTCTTGGTACAGAAGATGAAAGGACCCCCAATTCTTTAACGTAACCAAGAGTTGAGTGAGTTAACATATACCTTAGGTAACAAACTTTACCTTATGCTATTTTAGTCTTTCTTCAGATCCAGATCCCCAACTCTATGAAACCAGATTGATGTTCTGATCTATCCTAAAAAATTTTATTGTAATCTATTAGGTGATTGACATGGTCCAAGCCCTCAGCAATTATGTAATCAAAAAAATCCAACAAATAAAAAATAAATTTATTACTTTTTAGACATGTGTTGCCAAATATTCTAAAGAGAATGCAGCAAAATTTTAAAATAACTTTACTTTCTTTAAAATCTACTTTTGTCATATCTCACAGATGCTTCTCTGTAATGCTCTTTCATAATCCATCAAAAGTTTACCCCATAGCATTGGCCTGAATGTTTTTCTCATCTTCTATTTTATTTCACCTCTCCATTTTTGTCTCCCTCTACCCATTCTCCCAAATATCCATCACAAAACACAAAGAACCTGTCTAATGTAGGAGAAAATAACAAAAAACCTATGCTGAAGAAAAGACAGAATGCTCTTTAATGGAAGGGAAAAAATTGTCTAGTACAACTCATATATTAGTAACTTTCCTGACATACTGATTACATATATTAATATCTATGTGCCGTGGAGTTTTAATGTACAGAGAGATCTTTATTCTTATTTTATCAATTCTATATGCAAAAAGTTTACAAATTTGAAAACTCTACTTCTTAGTTCCCTTTATTTCAACCTATAACTTCTGTATATCAATAATATATTTAAGTGATTTGCATATAAAATGAAATCACTTTTTAAAATGTGTATTGACTAATATTCAATTAATTGATAAATTTCACATAAATTCCCTTAAATATTTGACCCCATTTACATACTAATTCATTAAATTAGTTTAGCCTTTCAGTTTATAATTGCAAGTTAATATAGCTAATTTTTTTCAAACATCTATTTCTTTTTTTAATTGGAGTATTTTTGCTTTACAATGTTGTGTTAGTTTGTGCTGTACACTAAAGTGAATCAGCTATATGTATACATAGATACCCTCCCCCTTAGACCTCCCTCCCTGCCCCCATCCCACCCATCTAGGTCACCACAGAGCACCAAGCTGAGTTCCCTGCGCTATACATCAGGTTCCCACTAGCTATCAGTTTTAAACATGTCAGTGCACATACATCAATCTCAACCTCCCAATTCATCCCACTCCCCCGCCATGTCCACACGTCCGTTCTCTACATCTGCGTCTGTATTCCTGCCCTGCAAATAGGTTTATCTGTACCACTTTTCTAGATTCCACATATATGCGTTAATATATGATACTTGTTTTTCTCTTTCTGACTTACTTCACTCTGTATGACAGACTCTAGGTCCATCCACATCTCTGCAAAAGATCCAATTTCGTTCCTTTTTATGGCTGAGTAATATTCCATTGTATATATGTACCACATCTTCTTTATCCATTCATCCATCAATGGACATTTAGGTTGCTTCCATGTCCTGGGTGTTGTAAATAGTGTAGCAATGAACATTGTGGTACATGACTCTTTTTCAATTATGGTTTTCTCAGGGTATATGCCCAGTAGTGGGATTGCTGGGTCATATGGTAGTTCTGTTTTTAGGTTTTTAAGGAACCTCCATACTGTTCTCCATAGTGTCTGTATCAATTTACATTCCCACCAAGAGTGCAAGAGGGTTCCCTTTTCTCCACACCCTCTCCAACATTTATTGTTTGTAAGATTTTTTGATGATGGTCATTCTGACTGGTGTGAGCTGATACCTCATTGTAGTTTTGATCTGCATTTCTCTAAAAATTAGTGATGTTGAGCATCCTTTCATGTGCCTCTTTGCCATCTGTATGTCTTCTTTGGAGAAATGTCTATTTAGGTCTTCTGCCCATTTTTTGATTGGATTGTTTTTTTGGTATTGAGCTGCATGAGTTGTTTGTATGTTTTGGAGATTAATCCCTTGTCAGTTGTTCTGTTTACAAATATTTTCTCCCATTCTGAGGGTTGCCTTTTCATCTCATTTATGGTTTTATGGTTTTCTTTGTTGTGCAAAAGCTTTAAAGTTTAATTAGGTCCCATTTGTTTATTTTTGTTTTTATTTTCATTACTTTAGGAGGTGGGTCAAAAAAGATCTTGCTGTGATTTAGGTCAAAGAGTGTTCTGCCTATGTTTTCCTCTAAGAGTTTTATAGTGTCCAGTCTTACATTTAGGTCTTTAATCCATTTTGTGTTTATTTTTGTGTATGGTGTTAGGGAGTGTTCTAATTTCATCCTTTTACATGTAGCTGCCCAGGTTTCCCAGCACCACTTATTGAAGAGACTATCTTGTCTCTGTTGTATATTTTTGCCTCCTTTGTCATAGATTAGGTGGCCATAGGTGCATGGGTTTATCTCTGGGCTTTCTATCCTGTTCCATTGATCTATATTTCTGTTTTTGTGCCAGTACCATACTGTCTTGATTACTGTAGCATTACAGTAGAGTCTGAAGTCAGCTGATTCCTCCAGCTCCATTTTTCTTTCTCAAGATTGCTTTGGCTATTCAGGGTCTTTTGTGTTTCCATACAAATTGTAAAATTTTTTGTTCTAGTTCTGTGAAAAATGCCATTGGTAATTTGTTAGGGCTTGCATTGAATCTGTAGATTGCTTTGGGTAGTAAAGTCATTTTCACAATATTGATTCTTCCAATCCAAGAACAGGGTATATCTCTCCATCTGTTTGTGTTATCTTTGATTTCTTTCATCAGTGTCTTATAGTTTTCTGAGTACAGGTGTTTTACCTCCTTAGGTAGATTTATTCCTAGGTATTTTATTCTTTTTGTTGGAGTGGTAAATGGGAGTGTTTCATTAATTTCTCTTTCTGATCTTTTGTTTTTAGTGTATAGCAATGCAAGAGATTTCTGTGCATTAATTTTGTATCCTGCAACTTTACCAGATTCATCGATTAGCTCTAGTAGTTTTCTGGTGGCATCTTTAGGATGTTCTATGTATAGTACCATGTCATCTGCAAACAGTGACAGTTTTACTTCTTTTCCAATTTGTATTCCTTTTATTTCTTTTTCTTCTCTGATTGCCGTGGCTAGGACTTCCAAAACTATTTTGAATAATAGTGGTGAGAGTGGACACCCTTGTCTTGTTCCTGATCTTAGAGGAAATGCTTTCAGTTTTTCACCATTGAGAATGATGTTTGCTGTGGGTTTGTCATATATGGTCTTTATTTTGTTGAGGTAGGTTCCCTCTATGCCCACTTTCTGGAGAGTTTTTACCATAAATCTTAAGCACCTAAGAAGAAAAGTTACTCATTTAAAAGCCAGAATCTTGCTAAGCCTATAAGAACAAATATGTTAACTCAGGGATAAATTTAGTAGCTCACATATTTAAACAACATAAAAAAATGCACATCACACAATGATTAAATTTGTTTGTTAATTCTCCTGAATATCACAACTTAAAAGTGTTTTCTTTCTAACAATCCTGTAGTTATAAATCTATTCATACACTGAAGGGGTAGTTCCAGAGCAGCCAAGATCACATGATCATAACTCAAAAATAGGAAATGGGTATGAATTAAAACAATTGGTAAAATAATTGCCACAGCACATAGGCTCTGGACAAAAGTGACTCAACAACAAAAGCAACATAGGACTTGAATGAGACCCAAGACTATACCAGAGAATGGTAATATGAGTAATTTTTACAGGTTTTTTCCTGCCATGTAAATTAGGTTTTCCACTAACCATGCCCTTCAACTGGGACTTAGTTAATCATGCTGTTACCCATTTCTCAAAACTTCCCCTTCCATTGAAATAATCCAAAGCTAATATAAAGAATATCAGTGGAGGCTGCCTTGGTCTTCAGATGTTAATCCCGTTTTGTATAAACACTGAGTAATTATGAACAATGAACATAGCAAAGTTTCAGCTTCCATCTTTCTTAACCAATTTGTCAATTTAATGAATATGATATTCTGTGTCTTCTAACAGGCCACAATTGCAATCACTAGTTCTGAGTTATGAATATAATATGAAAGATTATCTTTCTTTCTTTAATTGCTTTTGCAATAATTCTTTAAATAATCTCTTTGAGAAAAATATGCAGTTGCAGGAATTTTCTGATGCCTTGAAGTTGGAGACTTGATAAAGATAACTTTCTTGCTCATTTGTATGGCTTGCATTATTAATTACATCATGAAAATTTGTAATTTTCTGGTTATGTATTTTAAGGGTTATATTTGATACAATTCTACTCACTTTTATTGTTTCCAAATTTTAGAAATGTAAATAGAACACTTAAATATGAAACATGTAAATGTCACACTTCTCTCATACTTGGTCCCAACTATCCATAGAATTTAAAGAGGAACCCGGAGGACTTGTGCTAAGTGAAGTGAGCTAGTCAGAGAAGGACAAATTCTGCATGATTCCAATAACATGAGGTATCTAAAATAGTCAAACTGATAGAAACAGTAAGTAGAATTGTGATTGTCAGAGGCTGCAGGGTGAAAGAAATGGGGAAATGATGGTTGAAAAGGTACAAAATTTCAGTACGCTAGATGAAAAAGTTCTAGAGGGCTGATGTACATAATGCCTATAGTTAATGTTAACCAAGAATTCCAAGAACAGAGACCTGGTTGAAATAAAAAGGCGTTTATTTGAGGTTTGTTAGGACTGCAGCTTAGGAGACACAGATTCAAGAAGCTCTTGAATTGTGTTCCACTGGACTACGTAATGCTGGAAGCTTGTAAAGGCAAAAGAACACAAGGTTACATAAATTGTCAAGAATTAAGATTGGAGCTGGCAAGAAGTAAGGACACTTGTTAAGCAAGACTTGGTAGGGATTTGAAATGATTACTTAGTTGTGAAGAGAGGGAAAACTTTGAAACTACAAGATTGCAGCTAGCAGCTGCCAGCAGATATTGTTTTGAAACAGCTGATGGTGTCCTTGAGTTTGATATAGTTAAGAGAAAATTCATGTTCTCAGCGTTGCAGGGATGTGTCTGAGACCAGAACCTCAATGGCTACCTGACTTCATTTCTGTATGCCTGAACTATGATTACTCCATTATAATTTCAATTTGTCCTTATTAGTAATACTATATTACACATTTCAAAATTTGTTAAGAGAGTAGATTTCATACTAAGTGTTCTTCTCACTGAAATGAAATTGTATTCAAACAAACAAAATTTGAAAACATTTTCAACAATGTAAATTAAATTAATATGAAAATTAAAGTATTTTTATGTGTAACTATGTTCCTCTAAAACACTAAAATTATCTAAGTTAAAACAAAGTATACATTATAAAAAATTATTAAAATTAAATATGATAATTGAGTTGAAATTTTAATTTAATTTTTTAAAATATAAATTATATCATTACATATTATAAGAAAACCATTCACAATTCTAATGGTCAATGTGCCAAAGTTAAGAAAAAATGTAATCATTTATGCACACAAGCCCTATAGATATATAAATATAGTGGTTGTATAAATTATTTAATATTAAAAATATTTAATACCGACCAGGTGCAACTAATCCAAAACCTACAGTAAATCATGGGTATCTGCAAACTGGAATATGAACAAAAGCAAGCAAATGGATTCTCGGTGATATTAGAAAATTATATTTCACTATGCAGGAACCTACTGCATTCAGCCTACAAAGATGAGGGCCTGAAAAGTGCATTAAATTTGTGTTTTTCTTTCTTTCTTTCTTCCTTTTTAGTCTATTTATCCCTTGGGATATTTTTCTTTTTTTTTTTCCCCTTGGATATAATTGAAATGTAACATTGCATAAATTGAAAGTGTACAATGTGTTGATTTGGTAGAATATATATATTGCAATATGATTACCACCACAGAATTAGCTAGCTCCTCCATCAGATCACATAATTATCATTTCTTCCTTGTAAGAACATTTACGACCTAGTCACTTAGCAATTATCAACTATATAATACAGTATGGTTAACTATAATTACAAAGCTGTAAATTAGATCTCAAATTTGTATTTTCCTTTTCAAGTAGAACTCTCTGAAAAGCAGTGTCCTTTTCTGACACTGCTTAGACACACATTAGAAGGAGTGCAATCCACAACCTTCATAACCATCAGAAGCAATTGTCCCTGTTTTGAGAACATAGGGCAAAACTTGTGAGGAAGGGTTTCTCTGGAGCATAAAGCATTTTAGTCACTAGAGAGGTCCTTTTTCAGCACTGAGCACCAAATCCTGAAAGAAAAGATACTGAGAAGATGTGGCACATATATACAATGGAATATTACTCAGCCATAAAAAGAAACGAAATTGAGTTATTTGTAGTGAGGTGGATGTACTTAGAGACTGTCATACAGAGTGAAGTAAGTCAGAAAGAGAAAAACAAATACCGAATGCTAACACATATATATGGAATCTAAAGAAAAAAAAATGGTTCTGAAGAACCTAGGGGCAGGACAGGAATAAAGACGCAGATGTAGAGAATGGACTTGAGGACATGGGGAGTGGGAAGGGTAAGCTGGGATGAAGTGAGAGAGTGGCATGGACATATATACACTACCACATGTGAAATAGATAGCTAGTGGGAAGGAGCCGCATAGCACAGGGAGATCAGTTCGGTGCTTTGTGACCACCTGGAGGGGTGGGATAGGGAGGGTGGGAGGGAGACACAAGAGGGAGGAGATATGGGGATATATGTATATGTATAGCTGATTCACTTTGTTATACAGCAGAAACTAACACACCACTGTAAAGAAATTATACTCCAATAAAGATGTTAAAAAAAAAAAAAGAAAGATGCTGATGTACTCAAATAATTTGAGGGTTGTAACTTGTGGAAACTTCTAAAGAGCAAGCCCAGAGAGGGACTCATCTATCTCAGAATTTAGGGCAGTAAGAAGGAAAAAGTTTCAATTATTGAAAAATAATTTCTAATTTGTGTGTTGTTTTTTCCCTTTAAAATTTTTTTAGTAAGAGAAAATCTTCTATCAAATCCTTGGAGTTAAAGTAAGAAATGAGAGTTGCTCAAATAAAATACTTGGAAAAGTTAATTCTTGGCATGAATGAGGTTTTTTTTAATTTTTTAATTTTATTTTATTTACTTTTTTATACAGTAGGTTCTTATTAGTCATCAAATTTATACACATCAGTGTATACATGTCAATCCCAATCACCCAATTCATCACACCACCATCTGCACCCCCCGGTGGCTTTCCCCCCTTGGTGTCCATACGTTTGTTCTCTACATCTGTGTCTCAACTTCTGCCCTGCAAACCGGTTCATCTGTACGATTTTTCTAGGCTCCACATACATTCATTAATATACAGTATTTGTTTTTCTCTTTCTGACTTACTTCACTCTGTATGACAGTCTCTAGATCCATCCACGTCTCAACAAATGACCCAATTTCGTTCCTTTCTATGGCTGAGTGATATTCCATTGTATATATGTACCACATCTTCTTTATCCATTCGTCTGTCAATGGGCATTTAGGTTGCTTCCATGACCTGGCTATTGTAAATAATGTTGCAATGAACATTGGGGTGCATGTGTCTTTTTCAATTATGTTTTTCTCTGGGTATATGCCCAGTAGTGGGATTGCTGGGTCATATGGTAATTCTATTTTTAGTTCTTTAAGGAACCTCCATACTGTTCTCCATAGTGGCTGTATCAATTTACATTCCCACCAACAGTGCAAGAGGGTTCCCATTTCTCCACACCCTCTCCAGCATTTGTTGTTTGTAGATTTTCTGATGATGCCCATTCTAACTGGTGTGAGGTGATACCTCATCGTAGTGTTGATTTGCATTTCTCTAATAATTAGTGATGTTGAGCATCTTTTCATGTGTTTCTTGGCCATCTGTATGTCTTCTTTGGAGAAATGTCTATTTAGGTCTTCTGCCCATTTTTGGATTGGATTGTTTGTTTCTTTATATTGAGCTGCATGAGCTGTTTGTATATTTTGGGGATTAATCCTTTATCCGATGATTCGTTAGCAAGTATTTTCTCCCATTCTAAGGGTTGTCTTTTCGTCTTGTTTATGGTTTCCTTTGCTGTGCAAAAGCTTTGAAGTTTCATTAGGTCCCATTTGTTTATTTTTGTTTTTATTTCCATTACTCTAGGAGGTGAACCAAAAAAGATCTTGCTGTGATTTATGTCAGAGTGTTCTTCCTATGTTTTCCTCTAAGAGTTTTATAGTGTCTGGCCTTACATTTAGGTCTCTAATCCATTTTGAGTTCATTTTTGTGTATGGTGTTAGGGAGTGTTCTAATTTCATTCTTTTACATGTAGCTGTCCAGTTTTCCCAGCACCACTTATTGAAAAGACTGTCTTTTCTCCATTGTATATCCTTGCCTCCTTTGTCATAGATTAGTTGACAGGTGCGTGGGTTTATCTCTGGGATTTCTATCTTGTTCATTGACCTATGTCTCTGTTTTTGTGTCAGTACCATATTGTCTTGATTACTGTAGCTTTGTAGTATAGTCTGAAGTCAGGGAGTCTGATTCCTCCCGCTCCGTTTTTTTCCCGCAAGACTGCTTTGGCTATTCAGGGTATTTCGTGTCTGCATACAACTTTTCAGATGATTTGTTCTAGTTCCTTAAAAAATGCCATTGGTAATTTGATAGGGATTGCATTGAATCTGTAGATTGCTTTGGGTAGTATAGTCATTTTCGCAATATTGATTCTTCCAATCCAAGAACACGGTATATCTCTCCATGTGTTGGTATCATCTTTAATTTCTTTCATCAGTGTCTTATAGTTTTCTGCCTACAGGTCTTTTGTCTCCCTAGGTAGCTTTATTCCTAGGTATTTTATTCTTTTTGTTGCAGTGGTAAATGGGAGTGTTTCCTTAATTTCTCTTTCAGATTTTTCAGCATTACTGTATATGAATGCAAGAGAATTCTGTGCATTAATTTTGTATCCTGCAACTTTACCAAATTCATTGATTAGATCTAGTAGTTTTCTGGTGGCATTTTTAGGATTCTCTATGTATAGTATCATGTCATCTGCAAACAGTGACAGTTTTACTTCTTCTTTTCCAATTTGGATTCCTCTTATTTCTTTTTCTTCTCTGACTGTCGTGGCTAGGACTTTAAAAACTATGTTGAATAATAGTGGTGAGAGTGGACATCCTTGCCTTGTTCCTGATCTTAGAGGAAATGCTTTCAGTTTTTCACCATTGAGAATGATGTTTGCTGTGGGTTTGTCATATATGGCCTTTATTATGTTGAGGTAGGTTCCCTCTATGCCCACTTTCTGGAGAGTTTTATCATAAATGGATGTTGAATTTTGTCAAGAGCTTTTTCTGCATCTATTGAGATGATCATATGGTTTTTATTCTTCAATTTGTTAATATGGTGTATCACATTGATTGATTTGCATATATTAAATAATCCTAGCATCCCTGGGATAAATCCCACTTGATCATGGCGTATGATCCTTTTAATGTGTTGTTGGATTCTGTTTGCTAGTATTTTGTTGAGGATTTTTGCATGTATATTCATCAGTGATATTGGTCTGTAATTTTCTTTTTTTGTAGTATCTTTGTCTGGTTTTGGTATCAGGGTGATGGTGACCTCATAGAATGAGTTTGGGCATGTTCCTTCCTCTGAAATTTTTCGGAAGAGTTTGAGAAGGATGGGTGTTAGCTCTTCTCTAAATATTTGATAGAATTTACCCGTGAAGCCATCTGGTCCTTGACTTTTGTTTGTTGGAAGATTTTTAATCACAGTTTCAATTTCATTACTTGTGACTGGTCTGTTCATATTTTCTATTTCTTTCTGGTTCAGTCTTGGAAGTTTATACCTTTTTAAGAATTTGTCCATTTCTTCCAGGTTGTCCATTTTATTGGCATAGAGTTGCTTGTAGTAGCCTCTTAGGATGCTTTGTATTTCTGCGGTGTCTGTTGTAACTTCTCCTTTTTCATTTCTAATTTTATTGATTTGAGTCCTCTCCCTCTTTTTCTGGATGAGTCTGGCTAATGGTTCATCAATTTTGTTTATCTTCTCAAAGAACCAACTTTTAGTTTTATTGATCTTTGGTATTGTTTTCTTTGTTTCTATTTCATTTATTTCTGCTCTGATCTTTATGATTTCTTTCCTTCTGCTAACTTTGGGTTTTGTTTGTTCTTCTTTCTCTAGTTCCTTTAGGTGTAAGTTTAGACTGTTTATTTGAGATTTTTCTTGTTTCTTGAGGTAGGCTTGTATAGCTATAAACTTCCCTCTTAGAACTGCTTTTGCTGCATCCCATAGGTTTTGGATCATCGTGTTTTCATTGTCATTTGTGGCTAGGTATTTTTTGATTTCCTCTTTGATTTCTTCAGTGATCTCTTGGTTATTTAGTAACATATTGTTTAGCTTCCATGTGTTTGTGTTTATTACGTTTTTTTCCCAGTAATTCATTTCTAATCTCACAGCGTTGTGGTCAGAAAAGATGCTTTGATATGATTTCAATTTTCTTAAATTTCCTGAGGCTTGATTTGTGACCCAGGATGTGATCTATCCTGGAGAATGATCCGTGTGCACTTGAGAAGAAAGTGTAATCTGCTGTTTTTGGATGGAATGTCCTATAAATATCAATTAAATCTATCTGGTCTATTGTGTCATTTAAACTTCTGTTTCCTCGTTTATTTTCATTTTGGATGATCTGTCCATTGGTGTAATTGAGGTGTTAAAGTCCCCCACTATTATTGTGTTACTGTCGATTTCCTCTTTTATAGCTGTTAGCAGTTGCCTTATGTATTGAGGTCCTCCTATGTTGGGTGCATATATATTTATAATTGTTATATCTTCTCCTTGGATTGATCCCTTGATCATTATATAGTGTCCTTCCTTGTCTCTTGTAACATTCTTTATTTTAAAGTCTATTTTATCTGATATGAGTATTGCTACTCCAGCTTTCTTTTGATTTCCATTTGCATGGAATATCTTTTTCCATCCCCTCACTTTCAGTCTGTATGTGTCCCTAGGTCTGAAGTGGGTCTCTTGTAGACAGCATATAGATGGGTCTTGTTTTTGTATCCATTCAGCAAGCCTGTGTCTTTTTGTTGGAGCATTTAATCCATTCACGTTTAAGGTAATTATCACTATGTATGTTCCTGTGACCATTTTCTTAATTGTTTTGGGTTTGTTTTTGTAGGTCCTTTTCTTCTCTTGTGTTTCCCACTTAGAGATGTTCCTTTAGCATTCACTGTAGAGCTGGTTTGGTGGTGCTGAATTCTCTTAGCTTTTGCTTGTCTGTAAAGCTTTTGATTTCTCCATCGAATCTGAATGAGCTCCTTGCTGGGTAGAGTAATCTTGGTTGTAGCTTCTTCCCTTTCAATACTTTAAGTATGTCAAGGCATGAATGAGTTTTAATACCACATGAAAATCTATACACAGAAAAAATCTGTGAACAAAATATATATATCCCAATGATGTCTGTGTATCTTAGACCTAGAAAAATTATCAGCTCTATCCTATCAAGAACTGGTCTGTGATATTGGGTAAATAATTTAAAGAGTGTTCCTGTTTCTTCATCTTTATAATGAGAGTAATAGTATATTTGTTATCATTCCCATAGATGCAAAGCCACAAAAGATTTCAGGCATGAGGCAAAGCCACAAAATGTACATTCTGCTCAGAAAATAAAAGATGATGATGTTGATGATGATAGTGATGAATCAGTACCTACTATATTGTCTAGTAAAGTAGTAGTAGAGACCTATTCGTTGTATAAGCAAATATTTACTAGTATTACTAGGTGCAGATGATCTAAAACCCAGAAATATCTTTTTCAGAGACCCCAGAACCATCTCTCTGACAGGTAATCATAAGGAAGATAGCACCCCTATCCAGACTCTCTGTGGGAAGATAAGACATAACCTGGGTGGTGTGCCTCACCCTAAGTTGTAAAACTACCTCTTGCCATAAGGACATGAGAATTTTATTCTTCCTTTGGATAAAGCCAGTTAACTAACACAGATGGTCACCCCAATTACCAAATTAATTTAGAATGAATTCTGTGATAAATGGTGCTGTCAAGTCATCTTAGTTGAGGACTAGTTATGGTTTATCTTGAGAACATGTACGTGATGGGATATACCTGGTTGACTATATAAAAGGGTGAGGTATCTTTCCACTTGCAATCCTTTTAGCAGATTTCCTGTGATAGCATCACATTCTGGGTTAATGCTTACCCAATGATACATTTTTTAAATATTCTCTTTTACTTTATGGAGAAATTTTCAGACTTGAGGGGATATTTTGTTTTAAATTAATTTCTCCAACAATTCTGGCAACGGGGAAGGGATGTTGTTTAAGCCACACAGTCTGTGGTATTTCATTATGGCATCCCTAGAAAATTAATACAGCCCTCATCTCAAACAAATGAATTACTGGTATTTTAGAATATCATTCCAAGAAAAAAAAAGTAAAAATAATTTGGATAGCTAGAAGAAAATATCGAGAGGAATGGAAGAGGAAATGCAAGAATTAAAGACACCTTCGTTTTCACAGAAGCCTTCTCCTCCTTTCTCTGCTCTATCAGCTCCCTCTTCTTCGTTTGTCTTTATCCCTCATGGCCTCAGAATGATTCTGGAGAAGGGGGAAGTGATGACCTTTTAGATGGATGGTTCCCTTCATTAAGGCATTTCCTAAAAAGAGTGATGAGGACACAACTTTGTTAGCTGATAATTTGCTCTGTTTGAGGACACAGATGTGAATACCCACTGGCTTAGCCCAGATTCCACCTCCTTATCATACCTACACCAAATAGCTAGGAGAGCAAATGTGATAAGGAGACCTGACCAGGAAGAAATTGTGACCTTAGATAAATGACTGCCCCCTATGAAGGCAACAGGATGAAGAATAGCACTAGTCACTTGAAAAAAAGGCAAACAAACCAGGTGTTGATCAGATGAATGTCAACACAGGAATGGATGCCAAAGTGCCATATAATTTACATTTTTCTTGTCTCAAAAAGCCCTTCCTATTTGGACCACCAACAAAGATGATGCTGTTGAAAAGCTACCCAAGGATTCCTGAGTCATTCCCATGCCTTCCTTATCAGCTGATGTTACTCACTTAAAGGCTTCTTTCCCCTGTGCCCCAGAAGTTTGAATTACTCCAAAGCCTGTTTTCGGTTTGCTGCCCCACATGTGGAGATGTATACTGGCTACCTTATGGAAGTCTGCAATCAGCCAATTTTGCTCTTTTGATGGAGCAAGAACTTTGGGGTTCCAAAGATCACCACATCAAGGAGTTACTGTGACCAGGGAAAGACAATTATCTGTCACCCACACAAGTATGGAAGATCTGAAGGTGTTAGAGACCCAGTGAAAGGAGTGGCTAAAAGCAGTACTTGAAGCCTCATTGTTATGAGCTGGGAGAAGTTGTAGCGTTATACCCAGAAAATGGGTCTATTCTCAGCTGATTTCCATTAGTGGTTTGTTGAGGCTTTCACAAAATTTATTGGCATGGATCCAAGAGCAGATCAAAATAGCCCACTAACCCTAGCCACCTTTATCTTGGCTTTCATGCAGACTCTCCAAAACCAAGTTAAGGAAAATGTGGTAGGATGGCAAAGGCAGACTGGTACTCAGATTTGAGCAGCAGCTACTCAGTTTTGGGATAATCTAGAGAAAGACAAGGAACACATCAAAGATTGCTGGGTTGGCTGCTCAGAACCCTTTCCTAAAGCAAATAGAATAATCCTTGCTCTGGCCAACCTACGAAGGGAATAAAGGAAGAATGGAGAATGAATGCCATTTTTACAAGAAACCAGAATATTGGGAGACGGATTGTAGAAAGAGACGCTGAAGGACGCAGGAGCAAGGGAATCAGGGAAGCCCAGAAGGCTAGGTAATAATTGGCAAACGACTTAAAGTAAACAGATTTAAGGTATCTCATAGGTGGGAACTGGTGATACTGGTTCTACTTAATATGCAGTTTTCTCAAGAATTTCTCACTTTCCATTTGGTGAAGAAAGGACCAATGCAGCTGTCACGTTGTTAGCCATGTTCCTTTTCATTCTTGTTCCTTTTCCTCCTTGGTTCCCATACAAATTGGTACCCAGACTGAGGAACATGCATCATTACTTTTTTCTGATTCTCTTGTAAATCTACTGGGTCCTCCTTGGTCCCCATACAGATTGATACCCGGACTGAGGAACATGCATCCTTACTTTCTTCTGATTCTCCTGTAAACCTACTGGGGAGAGACCTGCTGTCAGAAAGGCTACCATTTTCTGTACTTTGAAGGCCCGACAGTGGAGCATCTTAAGAAAAGGCATTTTACTTAGTTACCATATGCCTCCTGAAAGAAGAAGGATCTGGAGAGAGTGGTAGTCATCCATGCTGGAAGAGCACCCTGAGCTGAAACCAATTGATGTTTGGACCCTAGGGAATAATGATACTGATTTCATTTGAGATATAGAATCAGTAAAAAGCGTTTACCAAAAGGATAAGTCATGGCCATATGTAAAACAGTATCCTTTGTTAGGGGTTCAATTAAAAATAATAAAATCATTAATAAAAATTTAGAAAAACAAAGGATATTTTTTAAAAGGGCACTCAGTCTGTAATACTCCCATACTTCCGATAAAGAAGAAAGAGAAATTTGATAAAGATGACCCTTATATAGATTTGCACAAGATTTTAGAGAAGTAAATAATTTGTAGTTCCATTAATCCATATAGTTTCTAATTCTGCAATTCTTTTCTTCTAACTTCAGTACTATTGTCTACAAAGTTTTTCTCTGTAATTGATCTATGTTCTGCATTTTTTTCTTTCTCCCTCCCTCCTTCCCTTCCTTCTTTCCTTTCTTCCTTCATTCCTTCCTTCTTTTTTTCTCTTCCTCTAGCATATGAATCTTGTTTCCTTTTTCTTGTGAAGGAGTCCAATGTTTATGATACAGGATCTCTCAAAGATTTAGGGACTCTTATTTTCTCTAGTTGTTTACAAACAAACACACAAACAAAAACCTAGAGAAATGTCTTCCTCTGGGGGATCTATAATTATTCAAATTTAGAAACTTTTTGGTAGCCTCAGAAATTAGAGAAAAATGCAAAATTGACACTTTAGCTTTGTGACATTTCTTTGCTTCACAGTAGCAAAGAGGCCTATTAGGCAAATTGCAATATTGCTTAACCGAGGGCATCTCTTGTCAGCTACAGGCCACAGAATGTTACAATCTAGAAGTCAGCTCACTTTGCAGATATAATCGACTACTAACAGTGAAAAACTTTAGACAATTTGGAGACAAGTACAATATTATACAGTGGATTCTAGTTTTTGCAGAGTAGGAAAAATCACTGATTTACATGATAATTCTCCAAATTTCTGCTTTGGCCCCTAGAATATGAAGAGGCTTTTGAAACCTGAAATTGGCTATCACCTTTCTCCCAGCTTTGGGGATTCCAAATTCGGGGAATTTTAACATTTGGATATTCCAAATTTTGACCGGATTTATCTGATGCTCTGACTCACTTTGCATATTTAACAATGCATACTCAAGAGTCTTGTACTCAGGATAAAAGTGGCTCCCTTATATCTTCCTATGCTCTGGTAACTTATAAAATTGTGGAAGCTGAAG
The DNA here is from genome assembly GCF_965194805.1 of Balaenoptera borealis. Lineage (NCBI taxonomy): Eukaryota > Metazoa > Chordata > Mammalia > Artiodactyla > Balaenopteridae > Balaenoptera > Balaenoptera borealis. The sequence continues at coordinate 91,328,778 of NC_138861.1, read as the reverse complement.
TATTGTCTGGAATTAAATCTGCACAAGCAGACAAGTTAACAGCAGTTAGTAGAGCTATAATTCTTGGTTCAGGATTTAAAGTGAATATATTCATTTATATATTTATGTATATTCATTTTCCATGAATAGTTATGGATTTTCATGAATTTGTTATATATATAACTATATATATGCATATAACCAATAACTGTATGTTTGGTATCTGTCATGCTATAAAGCAAATTTTTTAAAAAGATTTTTACTTCAATGGGAACTAAATAATCTCATAGAAATTTGTGGGGAGCTTTACAATTGCACGCTAAAATATCAATAATTCATTTTGCATAGAGAGCTGTGAAAGCTGTTATTAAAACATGACAGACTCCAAATTTAGAAGTTTTACTTTTAATAGAATAAGAAAGGTTTTTTCCATTTCCAAAAACATGCTTCATAGAAAAAATAGGCAAATGGATTATAAAAGGGGCTAGAAGAAATTTGACTGGACCATAGTAATTAACTAAAGAAACAATTCCTATATCACAGCTTGATTAGATGTTGTGTCATAAACAAAATCATCTGAATAAAAGAGGTTTATTGCAAGGGGAACGGGTGGCTTATGCTCAAAAGACTCGAACTCTCCAATGGGTTTCAGGGAAGAAGTTTTTATAGGCAAAATTTGGAATTTGAGGGGAGGGCTGCAGGGTGTGAAACCCTCGTCAGATTGGTTGGTGGTGAGATAATAGTATGGTGTTCCTGGAATGTCAGTCATCAGCCTCCTTGTTCCAACCAGTCTGGAGTCAAGTGCTTGTGTTCAGCCTGAAGTTATCACCCTCCACCTGGGGTGGGGTTGGGGGGCTGCTTAGTTCCCATAGAAGAACTCAGAGATATGTATCAAATTGTTATGTACCTCCCCTGAGGAGGAACCAGGACCAGGTTCCCCATCACTGCACTATTGATTCTTTCTGCATTCCCTCACTCTCTTAATTAGTAACTGTTTGAATCTGCCCTTTGGAAGGTCTAGGAGGCTGAAAGCCTTTTTCCTACAAACAAGAAACAGGGGGAACAGGGGACACTGACAGGCTTTTGTGCCCGGGAGGGCCCCACAGGGTCCTGCATAGTTTCAATACCAGAGCATTTGAATCCAATAATGAAAGTTGTGTTATCTCTACTGTTGTCCAGGAATTATGCAAATGTTTGCAGATTCCTATACGTTATCATACACCCTTCCTCAAATTTGGAATTTGGGGTGGGGGAGCTGCAGGGTATGAAGCCCTCCTCTGATCGGTTGGTGTTGAGGTAACAGTATGGTCGTCTGTTAGACTACAATCAAGTAGAATGATTGAATCAAACTTTAAAAAAAATTCATTGGCTAAGATTCATCTATCTAACTGGTTGAAATAGCCCAGAGTTTTACCATTAGCCTTGCTAGAATGACCCCTACACACAAACACAGAATCTCTCCCTTTGAATGTATGTTTGGCAGGCCTTGAATGTATGAATTCGAGTCTGAGATCATGCCCTCTGTTGGACTTCAGTGAATCCTCTCATAATCACAAATCATTTTCAATACTTAAAAGGGCCTCTTTCTTCCGTAGAAACCCTGAGACTTAAAGCCATAAGGATCTGGAAGGACCTGTCCCTATGGACAGGGATATTTCATCTACACATAGGTGTTCTGTAAGAAAGACAGACTGCTACCCTGCTGAGAAGAGCCTTTCAAGTGTTACTGATCATCCATTCAGCTCTCAGAGTTAACAAAAACTCACAAGAATTCATGCTTCCCCATGTAAAGCCAGCACAACAGGACTGGACTGTGGTTCCCACAAAGGATTTGAAACTTAAGTTTTCAAGAGTAACTGATACTAGTACTGAACTCAAATGAAAACAAGTGTTCTAGAAAACATATTACTTTTCTCGTGGACTGTCTTGCTGTCATAATCACAGTGAGGTTATTTTGATTACTTTAAGAATCACAGTTTACTAGAAAACAGAAATTACTTGTTATTTTTTGTTTTCTTTCTGTCCTCACAGTAATGGCTCCCACAGTCTCATTTCCCATCAGTTCTAAACTGTCCCGCCAGTATAAGCAGGGTCTGGACTTATAAGTCCAACAATCTGATTAATGACAGAGTAAAAGAGAGACCATCTTCATTAGTAATTTTTGATAATAACAAAGTAAAAGTGACTAACATGCCTCCAGCTACTCAATCCTGAAATGTGAAACACGAGTATTTTAACTGGTTTGATTGGAAAGATGATGTAAAAATTCTAATTAATAGAAAAACAGAAATTTGGAATTGTAATATAGAGACTGCAAAAGACAGGGCTAATGTTACTTGGTTAATTTCAGGGTGCAATTTCTCTCCAGTCCCAATATAGGTTGATAAATAAATATTAATGGTTGTTATTCAGGGAGATTTTGTTAACTGTTATAATAGTATAACTATCGATTTAGACCCAAAGTAAGCAAAACAAAACAAAAACACCCACAGGATGGGTTTGTCCTAAAGACTTAAAACAGTTAGAGCCATATACATTACACGCTAGAATTTCAATCTGTACCTTTCAATGGGTGCCTCATAATAAGATTTTTATACTAGATGATGGCCATGGATATCATTGTGTTTCATATCTGGGGAAATTATTTGTAAAGATAGAACAATTAGTAAAGGGCCTAGAATCATATAAATGTGATGGTATTTATGTAATTCTCTAAAACGCAGGAGAAATTTATTAGGCCTTGTAAGAAAAACTTAATTAAAAATTTAGACTTTTAGGATACAGAATTAAGCTACTGCTTATGCTTAGGTGGGGAAAAGACTTCATAAGGATCTACCACACAATATTTAGATAGTTATTCATTGCAAACCCAGGCAACAAAGATATCACAACAATTTGTAAAATTCATGTATGACTAGGAAAAATTGTTATTCATTGCTGACTAAGAATTTTATTTAACCTTTTACCTTTGATATGATATAGTCAAAGGTTATTTCCCAAAAGCAAATAATGTACTGATTTTTAAAAAAATCAGTAATTCTGCTATTCCATCACAATTTTTATAATTACTTTGCTTTATATTTCACTGTGTATTTACTGGATATTTAGATGGCTGCAATTTGCCCAGAGAATGGTAGAAATAGCAATGGACATAATTATAAAATTGTTACTGTTTTATAGTAACACAGGCAGGAGTTGGAAAAGGCAAATAAGAATTAAAAAATAAGAGACTTAATTCTTCATGTTGAAAATAGCAAAGAGACTCCTCTGACCACGACTTCTCTCTTCTTAGAACATTTGCTTGAGAAAACTTGTAATTATAAGCTTCTTCTGTGTCACTTTGAAATGTATATAAGTTGTTTTAAAGCTAATTAAGCTTCTTGCCAGCTTTAAGACCCAGGAATGTCTTTCTCAAGACATGGGGAACATCTCTTTGAAATGTAATCATCAAGGAAGACATCAGCTGTATCTCTGAGTTTTGTGGGAGGGTAGGAACCTAACATCAGTGGGTGCCTCACGGCAAGTTGGGAAGCTAGCTCTCTTGCCATAAGGATACATGATGTTTATGTTTCCACTGGATAATTCCAGTTAGCTAGCACACATGGTCACCCCATTGGCAAGTGAGTTTAGGATGAACTTGGTAGGACAGATGCTGTTGTCAAGTCTCTTACCTGAGGACTAGTTATCATTTATCTTGAGAACATTTATGTAATGGGGAGTATCTGATTAGCTGTATAAAAAGATATTGTTTCTTTCTTTCTGCAGTTTCTTCGGTGGATTACCTGTGATGTATATCACATTCTGGTTTATAGTTTTCTTTCTCTTCTATCTTTGTGGAGAGGTTTTCTAAGGTTGGAAGATTCTGTTTTTAATTATATTTCCTCAACTCAACCTAAATATCAAAGGATATAAAGTAACAATTCTGATGTTCACCCCATCACTGAAATTGGGGATTTAGATTTAACCATGATCTTCCACTCAAAAATAGTTACAAATCTAAAAATGTACCACAGAATGACTACCTTATGATCTGTGTATATAAGAATCATTTTATTCATGAAAATAACTTTTCTCAAAGCTAAAACGTAATTTTTCCTCTATTAAAGAATTTTAAATCACTGAAATGTACTACCAGTATGCTCCTTATTTCCAGTAAATTAAGTTATGGAGGGAAATGGTTGATTGTAAACTTGCAAAAAAGATTTCATTTGAATTGAAAAAAAAAACATATATATATATATCTCCCAATATAATGTTGTTATACTTAAAATCTTATTACCAAACAATCTCCTATAGCAAATTCAATAGTAAAAACTGAACAAAAGTAAGACACAACTAATAAGAAATAATATTGGATAATAATGGACAACATTGCTTACAAATGCAATTGAAATGTAAAAGAAACATTCTGTATATGATCTATTAAAATGTACTTTATGTATATAACAAGTAAGTTAGTCTTGTGATATGTTTTTAAATTAGATTTTCATTTCTTATTTATTTATCCAAAAAATTGCTAAATCTCTCCTTATAAATCCCATTTATCTCATGTATTTTCAAAGTATGTTCTGAAGAAATACTAAAAGGAAAATATATGCCAGAAACCATTTGGTAGATTATGTATTTGACTTAGATATGTGTATGAATAATATTTTCAATGAATTTCAATGTATCATAAGTTCAGAAAAAGTGTTTCAATTTTAAAAATAAATAGGTACTGGTCTCAGCATAATTTAATATAAGCTTGTGCTTCTTTTCCATTTTATTTTAATTATTTCCTTTATGTTTCCAGATGACCTTTGGCAAGTAACTCAATTTTCTGTGCATTTTCCACTTTTTTATGATAAATATTTATAACAAACAAATATCATGCTGTTTTCTTCATTCATTCATTCACGAATTCATTTTTAAGCTACTACATACTAAATGCATATTAAATGCCACATGTTGTCCTGCATACTTTCTCACCTCTTTGGATATCTAATTGGCATTTCAAAATTTATACCAAAATTGATCCTTCTCTAACATTAATTTTTAAAGGGAAATGTTGTCCCTATTTTATGGAATGATACTTCCAAACACCAAGTTTTTCAAACTATAAACCTGAAGTCCCAATTCCCCCACCTTTCTTTCATCACAGCCTACATTTTCTGCATTATCTAGTTCTGCCTATTTTAACCCCTAAATAATTCAAATCTCTTTGCTTTTCTGTATCTCCACCGATACCAGCCTAGACCATTCTACCTAGTCTCTACCTAAGGAAATGCATTCTTTCTTAGTTGTTTCCCTGAGGGCATTCTTCCCTCCTTCAACTTGCTTTTCATACTGCAGCCAAAGAAGCATGTACCCAATGGAAACACGTACTCCCCCCACCAGGACCCTGTTTCAAAATTTTAACAGTTTCCATTGATGTGGGATAAAAACTGCCATCTTAACATGAATTAGGAGAATATACATGATTTGACCCTTGCTCATTTTATTCTTTACAGAGTCTCCAACACAGCTCCTTTTCCACCCTGTATTCTTCCTGACATATTCACTGTTCCTCAAATGATTCATTCTCCCTTCTACCGAAAAACATTCTGCCATGACTTTTCCTCTTCCTGGAATGAATTTTTCCCTCTTCTTCATCTGCCCTATTGCCACAAATCTTCAAAGTTCAATTCATTCATGATCTCATTGAGAAAACTTTATTCAAACTTCTAGACTTAAGTCCTTCCCTGCTATGCTCTCATAGCAACTTGTGATTTTCTCAAATATCATTTATTGGCATTTTAATAAAATAATTGTGTAATTGGTTCTTCAATTTCTGTCTCTTATTCTAAACTTCAAGCTCAAAAAAGTGCTTTCTTGTCTTGTTATAACTGTAAATGCAGCTATGCAAATGCAGCTATGTAAACAGTGGTAAGGTTAGCACCTTGCACATAGTAGGTGGTCAATAAATATATGAAAAATAAATAAATATATAGTATAATATTTAATTTATTCTCATATCACATTTTCTGCCATAAACCTGTATAGTGTAATTTATTATTCCTCAAATAAATGCATTGAGGTATATAGACAAGAGAAACAAACAAATAGAAGAGTAATATTTTCTCACTTTTAGGTTTTTTGTTTCTTATAATTCTTAAATTTGCTAGCATCTCACTTTCTTTTTTTCTTTCCTCTCAATGCCTATATTTATGGTGCACAGCCTCAGGAATACAAAAGAAATGTGATCACAAGAGTGAAAAAGAGAGTCTTTACTTCTGTTTGAGCAGTTAAGTGAATGGTCTAATGCCTTCTAATTATGTGGATGAAACTACCAGCAATAATTGGTTTATTTTATTTTCTGAAGTGAATATTTATTTTACTAAGTAAACCATTTGATAGTTTTAACAAATCAATGAAGTCAAAATATTTAAATGGTGTTTTAATACAGGCAGAATCTAATACAAATAAAGGCTTTTCCCTCACACCTGGGAAAAGTTGGGCCAAATATTGAAATAGGTTGTTCACTCAACACAGCCACTTCAAGATTTTTTAAAATCCAACTAATTATAAGCATGTGTAATGTGACCACCTGGTAATTTTAAAATGCCAGAATTTCTGTGTTGGGCAAAATGTTTCAGCCCAACTTCTGCCAAGGGAATTTTGTTTTTCTGTAAGAAAAGATGGCCTCTGTCCTGAACTAGACAGCACTTTAAAGACGTCCTGGAATTGATTGATGAAAGAGTGCCATTTCACTTCCCTGATCATCCTTGGTACATCAAGATGTGGATTGAAAGAGCTAATAGTTAAGAGAGGGTTTGTAGTCAACTGGGATTTTGTGTCCACTGATATTTCTTCTTCCTTATATTCTGTAACCCCCTAATTTTCACATTTTGAAAGAACTTGGTTGCTTTTCCTTTGGTTCTATTGCTTTAAAGATTTTCCTAAGAATGAGAATGAACAGAGAGCTTAAAAATATTAGGAAGATAAATAACAAATGCATGTTTGGGATAAATGGAATTGCTACTCATCCTAATAGGAAGCAAGGGCATGTTGGGGATGGCGGCCAAGTTCACAAAGGTGGAGAGTGACTAAAGACATGTGCTTTATTAAGAGCTCTTCTTCTCCTTCCACCTTCCTGATAGTTCTGTCTTGGTTTTGTGTTCATTTGGTTTTTTATTGGCTGGCCTATCTTCATTCACATTTAAATATAAAAGTTTTACTCTTTACTTCCTCCTTTCCTTTTAAAGATTTTCTCAAGAAGATTTAGCCTTCTCTGTATTTTGAACTATATCCTTTTTACTTCATTCATATCTAATTAGTATCTCCAGATATTATTTCTCTATTGACCCCAAACATTAGGTGTTTCAACTAATAAATCTAATAAATATATTTTCTTGAATAATACATAGACAACTCAAACTCAGTCAGTAAGTGGTATGACATGACTAGATGATTTCTTTGCACTCCTTGGGCAATCTTTGAAGCAGGGATAAGGTTAGAGAGATTTTCCCATAATCTAGATTAGGGTTTCTCTACCTTGGCACTGGTGACATTTTGGGTCAGATAATTCTTTGTTGTGGGATTGTAGGATATTTACTATCATCCTTGGCCTCTATCCACCAGATCCTATTAGTGCCCTGCTTCTAGTTGTATCACAAGTGTATCTAGACACTGCCAAATATCCCCTTGGGGACAAAACCACCCTTAGCTGAGAACCACTGATCAAGATGATAAAGATCTATATTAGGACCACAGCAGTGAAAATGGAGAAGTAATAAAAGCATCTTGGAGGAAGATGCAATGAGATTAATGACTGAGTATATGAACTTAGGGAGAAGGAAGAATCTCAGGTTGTTTTCTAGTCTGGTTATTAAGGACTTCCTAAATTTCAAAGTCTCATATCTTTGTAATGCTTTTATCTTCTATGCCTTTTTTTCATACTATTCTCTTTACCCAGATTTCTCTTTGATCTCCTTATATATGCCTAATAAAATTCTATTAATCTTTGTGGCCTAACTCAAATATCACTCACCACCATTGTGACTATTTTTCCACCCTTACACTCTAACAGAGAATATTTTCGTTCTTCTTTGATTCATGAGTTATCAGTAATGACCATATTCCCCATGTCTTTACTGGTAGAAACTTGCATCATTTTTATATCCCTTCACAACTTATTATACTGCATGAAATATAATAAGTGCTTTAAAAATGTTGAATGGTTTAGTTAGTGAATAAGATACAAAAAAGAAATATTTTTTTTCAGAGTGAACAATTATTATTGTTTAAATATTCAACATGCCTTAACATTATTATTCATTTTGAAATAATAGGCTAACTCTGCAGTATCTGTATATTTATTTTCAAAAAATTGTTTGGATAGAGCAGGTAAAATATGAATATGAAGTATAATTTCAGGAACATAAAGTATGGAAATATAGAACAATTAAATTTATATCTGTAGAAACCAGAAGTTTATCAAGGGCTTCCCTGGTGGTGCAGTGGTTGAGAGTCTGCCTGCCAATGCAGGGGACACGGGTTCGAGCCCTGGTCTGGGAGGATCCCACATGCCGCGGAGCAACTAGGCCCGTGAGCCATAATTACTGAGCCTGCGTGTCTGGAGCCTGTGCTCCGCAACAAGAGAGGCCGCGATAGTGAGAGGCCCGCGCACCGCGATGAAGAGTGGCCCCCACTTGCCGCAACTAGAAAAAGCCCTTGCACAGAAACGAAGACCCAACACAGCCAAAAAATTAAATAAATAAAATTAAAAAAAAAAAAAAGTTTATCAAGTAACCCAATAGCCATTTCATATATAGCAAAATAGATGGTCAAAAATGAACGCAATGAAGTTAAGTGCTTCTCTAAGAAACAGAAATCTTGCTTAACATTAGTTAATACCATTTTCTTAATATTTTCATAGGTTTAAACAGAGAATATGGAGCTGGACTAAAAAAAATGCAAAGGGGGGCTAGGGATAGAGTCTCTTTTCCATAGCTTCAAAAAATGAGTCTAAAAATTTAATCTATAAGTATACTTCTACATTTTCTAGAGAATATGTGAAGGGTCATACATACACTTAGAAAAATATTTATAAAATAAAAGTGTAAAATATAATCAATTCATTATACACAGCATAAAGGATTAAAATAAACTTTAGGAGCCAGATATTTGAAAGTAACTTTTACAAAGCTTTGCATCCACGTGTTTGAACCAAGGGAATTGTCTTTCTTCACACACCCTCTTATTCAGCATCCCCACTGAGCTATTGTAAATTATTTCACTAATAAACTTCATCTTGAATTTCTTTAATCCTAAAAAATTATGCTCTTCTTGTTATGAGGAATATGATGGTATTTTGAAGTTATGTAATGTCAGAGAGTACAATTTTTGAGTTTAAAAATAGCCCTTCTATTTTTAAAATTTAAAATATAGAGAAAATGTTCTAGTTTTATAGTGTTGCCTAGCAGAATTCTGGATTATCTTATCAATATTTACTAATTAACTGTTATATAATAATATTTTACATTGTTTAAATATCAAAATACAAAAATAATTCCACAAACAGTGAAAATCTGAAGAATTAAATGTCTGTTTTGTCTACAAGACCTCAACAAATGAGCTCATTTGGGATGTTATGCTGAATTTGGAAAAACAAAATATTGCAATGATCTTTTATAGATAAAAGCCTTCTGTTTACTACACAGGCACGTTATTTAAAATGATCAGAAGATAGAAAATGAAACACTATATACTTGCATTAATGGTTAAGAAATAATTTCCTCTAGCCACTTAGGCAGAACCATATTCCCATTATGCTAATGTGGCTGTTGTTCTCCATACTCTATTTATCTGCCTCCATATAAAATTCATTAGATCCACTTCAATGTACAGATTTTAAAATCAGTCATATTGTTATTATCTCTACCATGACATATGTAAAACCCCAGCCTTCCTTATACTCACCCTCTTCTGCTTCTCACAATTCACTTTAACACATAACACACACACACACACACACACACACACATATATCTTGGCTCTGGAATATGGGGAGTCATAAGTTGGTAGTTTTTATGTAATTAAGACCATAGGCTTTATTGTTTGACTTAAGTTTGAATTCCTCCTCAAACACTTGTTATTCATGTGGCCTTGGCAACTTGCATCACTTATTGAAGCATCAATTTTCTCATTTTTGAAAATAAAACTTATAATTCAGTGCTGTGAGGATAAATGAGAGAGATACTGCATTTAAAGTGCTTAGCTTAATAGTTGGCTCATAGTAAGCCTTAAATAAATATTAGTAAAAATTATAATTAGATCACTGGTATAGCAAACTCTGGGGTTATGAAATCTTCCAGTGCCTGCAATTTGGAAATTCTAGTTAAATATTGAAGTCCTACAAAGTTAATGAAAAGATTTAGGCTCAAGAATCTGAAAATATGTTCATCAGATAAATATGTAAGGGACTAGGACCAGGAAAAGGAAATAGAAAAAATCTTTTGAGAAGGGTCTAAAAACCAATTTTACTATATAGAGAAAAGAGTTCTTAACTCTTCAGAAGTAGAGGTTATTAGAACAATTTTCAAAGGTCCCAGAGTATAAAGGGCTGGTGAGAAGAAGAATTAACCTGTACAAGGGAAAGCAAAGCAAAACAAACAAAACACCTCAACTGATCACCTTCCCAACTGCCATTTTTCCAGTTTAGTGTGTTTCAGCTCGAATAGACTAACGCTGCTATTTCCTGACTGCTCTTTTACATTTTTTCTCTTCTCCATTTCATTTTAGTCATTATTGCCTGACTGATCTTCCTAATCCATAATTCTGTTTAAAGAAAAAAAAACACATCAGTTGTACTCCATCACTTACACAGACAATGAAAATTTTCTATCCCTGGTATGCCAGGACCTTTAATACGTGGCCTCAACTTGCCTCTGCAACATTCTCAACTTTCTACCTTCTGTACACGCTACATATTGCTTGCTTTCAGTAAGCTTTCTTTTCTATTGGATGATAAAAATCATATCATTTATAATTGCAATAGAGTGTATACTGTGTACCTATTAAACATGGGTTGTGTTAAAGTCAAAGAAGATGATCATCTAAATCAGATTGGGAGAATCAAGAATGGCTTCATAGGGCTAAAGCTGAGCTGAGGGCTCCTGAGGGACAGTTAGAATCTAGCTGAATTTAAAAAGGTAAGGTGGAATATGATTTCAGGTAAAGAGAATGCTTTGTATAATGGACAGCATGGCCATAGTAGGGGCTGAGGCTATATATGCACACACATAGGAGGCTTCATATATATTATATATATGACCAAGTTCTTAAAGAACATTTTGTGTTAATGTAAGAAGTTTGAGGAGTCTTTAGGATTTTCTATATATAAGATCATGTCATCTGCAAACAGAGGTAATTTTAATTCTTCCTTTCCAATTTGGATGCCTTTTATTTCTTTTTCTTACCAGGTTTCTCTGGCTAGGACTTCCAGTACTATGCAGAATAAAAGTGGTATAAGTGTGCATCTTTACCTTGTTCCCTATCTTAGAAGAAAACTTTCCAGTTTTTCACAATTTGAGTATGGCGTTAGCTGTGGGCTTGTCAATATATGACATTTAGTATGTTGAGGTAAATTCTATACCTAGTTTCTTGAGGGTTTTTAAAAGGAAAGTGTGTTGAATTTTGTCAAATGCTATTTCTGCCTCTGTTGAGATAATCATGTGATTTTTATCATTCATTCTGCTAATGTGGTATATCACATAGATGAAGAGTCATTCAAAACATGTAAAGTTTCAGTTATACAAGATTAATAAGTTCTAGAATCTATTGTACAACATTGTGCCCTTAGTTAGCAATACTGTATTGTGCATTTGTTAAGATGGAATCTCATGTTAAGTGTTCTTACCACAAAAGACACAAAAATGAAAACAAACAAACAAATAAAAACACAAAGGGGAAAAAGGAAACCTTTGGAGGTGATGGATATGCTTATTACCTTGATTGCAGTGATGGTTTCATGGGTGTATGCATATGTCAAAACTCAACAAACTGTATACTTTAAATATGTGCAGTTTCTCATCAATTATACCTCAATAAAGCTGTGTAAAGAAAAGTTTGAAATTTATTCTAAAGACAGTTTTTGAAGGACTTAAAGTGGGGAGTTTTGTGATAAGATTTCCATTTTTAAAAGTATCCTAAGAATAATGCAGAGAATAGTTTGGAAAGGGTACAGACTGATATAAGAAAGAGAAATAGAAATATTTAGTATTTTAGAAAGAAATATCTAGAAGCCCAAATTAAGGCAGCATGTTAGGAATGGAGAAGCTGGTTCGAGTCAAAACAATCTAACAAAAAATGTTGAACAGATGCAACGAGATTTGGTGACTTCATAGATGTGACAGGGTGATGCATGCTGTTCAGAGGAAGAAGTCCAATATAATTCACAGGTAAAATTTGCTCAGGCCATGAGGTACTGACTCAAAGGATCTGGGACTCTTCTGGTATAATCTTTTTTTTTTTTTGTACAAGTTTCAGGATATCCTTCTTTGTGGTGATAGCTATGTACTGGTTTGGCCAAAAAGTTTGTTCGTATTTTTCTGCAACATCTTATGGAAAAACCTGAACGAACTTTCTGGCCAACCCAATATTTGAAATAAGTGGATGATGTTAATTTCATTCCTAGAGAAAGTTCTCACATTAAAAAATGGCAAAAATTTATGGTATTTGGAATTTAACTTTTGTCAGTCGAACTTAAATGGATGAGATTTGCAACATTTCTATAATATTGATTTTTTTTCAGTGATTCAAAATGTTCACTGAATGTTGATTTTCCAGCATTCATAGCTAAAACTTTATTAAACCCTCTTGCACTGTTGTTGGGAATGTGAACTTATACAGCCACTATGGAGAACAGTATGGATGTTCCTTAAAAAACTAAAAATAGAACTACCATATGATCCAGCAATCCCACTACTGGGCATATACCCTGAGAAAACCATAGTTCAAAAAGAGTCATGCATATATACACTACCAAACGTAAAATAGATAGCTAGTGAGAAGCAGCTGCATAGCACAGGGAGATCAGCTCGGTGCTTTGTGACCACCTAGAGGGGTGGGATAGGGAGGGTGGGAGGGAGGAAGATGCAAGGGGGAAGAGATATGGGGACATATTAATAAAGATGTTAAAAAAAATAAATTAAAAAGAAAAAAAAGAAGAGTCATGTACCTCAGTGTTCATTGCAGCTCTATCTACAATAGCCAGGACATGGAAGCAACCTAAGTGTCCATCAACAGATGAATGGATAAAGAAGATGTGGCACATATATACAATGGAATATTACTCAACCATAAAAAGAAATGAAATTGAGTTATTTGTAGTGAGGTGGATGGACCTAGAGACTGTCATACAGGGTGAAGTAAGTCAGAAAGAGAAAAACACATACTATATGCTAACACATATATATGGAATCTAAAAGAAAAAATTGTTCTGAAGAACCTAGGGGCAGGACATTAATAAAGACGCAGATGTAGAGAATGGAGTTGAGGACACGGGGAGTGGGAAGGATAAGCTGGGACAAAGTGAGAGAGTGGCATGGACATATATACACTACCAAATGTAAAACAGATAGCTAGTGGAAAGCAGCCGCATAGCACAGGGAGATCAGCTCAGTGCTTTGTGTCCACTAGAGGTGTGGGATAGGGAGGGTGGGAGGGAGATGCAAGAGGGAGGGGATATGGGGATATATGTATATGTACAGCTGATTCACTTTGTTATAAAGCAGAAACTAACACACCATTGTAAAGCAATTATACTCCAATAAAGATGTAAAAAAAAAAAATCATATACCTCAGTAACAATTTATTTATTGATATTTGACTAACTACAATCATACTAAAACTAGAAGAATAATATTAATATTAATATTTATTATATAATAAATTCCATTTAAAATTACCTTTATTTGGCAGCACTCACCACTCAGTGTTAATATTAAGGATGCTAGTAAATTCATCTAAAAGTCTCAATATTGGGACATCATTCAATGTCCTAAATGCTGTATTAGGCACTTCAAGTAATATATTATGCATTTAATTCATTTGTGAGTTATTTTTAGTGAGTTTTTTTAAATCTCATTTGGTAAGACTGAGTGTACTGAGAGTATGAAATATCAAAAATACTTTCAGACAGAGTTAGCTTCAAGGAGATACAATCTGTGAAGTCGCACAAAGCCTGGCACTCAGAAAGGCCACATGTCTGAACTTTAAAAGTCACCCCCACATTCACATTTTACAATTTAAGATTCTTTGTTTCTTTCTATAAGTTTGATTTTTAAGATGCATTTTGCTTTCTAGGTCTTGAAGTAGCATTAAGAATAAGGACAGAGTTTTGAAAAATTGTGGACAATGCTTTCAGTGAACAGATTTTCCTTGGTATTTTTAAAATTTTACCCTATTAAGTTATAAAATAACTTCTTTCTACTATAGCAGGGGTGGGCAAAACCATGGTCTACACCCATCTATTTACCTATTGTTTATGGCTGTTTTTGAGCTACAACAGCAGATGTTAGTAGTTATAACAGAGACAATCTGGCCTGCAAAACCTAAAATATTTGAAAAAGTTTGCCAGTCCCTGTACTGGAGCATGAGAAATATTATCTATTGTATGTTGATGAATATTCCAGTGGGATTTTTGTTTATTGCAGGACGGGGGTCCACAACACCCCGTACCAGTCCCTGGCCTGTTAGGAACTTGGCCGCACAGCAGGAGATGAGCGGCGGGGGAGCAAGTGAAGCTTCATCTGTCACTCTCCATTGCTCCCCATCGCTCGCATTACTGCCTGAAACATCCCCCCCCCACCCCCATTCATGGAAAAATTGTCTTCCACAAAACCGGTCCCTGGTGCCAAAAAGGTTGGGGACCGCTGTTGCAGGACACCCACACAGCTGGGGTAGTCAGTCTTAGGACTTACAAGAACACGGATATTTCATGTTTGTACTGGGTTGAATAGTGTCCCTAAAAAATCATGTCCATTCACAACCTGTGAATATGACTATTGTGAATGTTGTTGTCCCCCACAAAACTGGTTTGTTGAGATCCTAACTCCCAATGTGATGTTATTAGGAGGTGTGGCCTCTGGGAGGAGATTATATTGTATGGGTGGAGCACTCATGATGGGATTAGTGCCCTTAAAAAAAGACGCCAGAGAGCTCTTTCACCCCTTCTACCATATGAGGACACAGTGAAAGACAGCTGTCTATTAACCAGGAAGTGGACTCTCTCCAGACTCTGAGACAACTAGTGCCTTGATCTTGGACTTCCCAGCCTCCCAGGACTGTGAGAAATAAATGTCTGATGTTTAAACCAGCCAGTCTATTTTATTTTTATTATAGCAGCCCAAACCAACTAAGACAGTGACTTTTTTTTTTTTAAACATCTTTATTGAAGTATAATTGCTTTACAATGGTGTGTTAGTTTCTGCTTTATAACAAAGTGAATCAGTTATACATATACATATGTTCCCATATCTCTTCCCTCTTGCATCTCCCTCCCTCCCACCCTCCCCATCCCACCCCTCTAGGTGGTCACAAAGCACCGAGCTGATCTCCCTGTGCTATGCGGCTGCTTCCCACTAGCTATCTATTTTACATTTGGTAGTGTATATATGTCCATGACACTCTCTCACCCTGTCACATCTCACCCCTCCCCCTCCCCATATCCTCAAGTCCATTCTCTAGTAGATCTGTGTAAGACAGTGACTTTATTTGTACATACGGTCTTTGCAGATGTAATAAGACTAAGATGTAGTCATACTGGATTAAGGTGGTCACAAAATCCAATATGATCAATTTCTTAAGAAGAGGGAATTTGGGGCACAGGCACATACACAGAAGAAAGATGATGTGAAGATATAGAAACAGATACACAGGGAAGAAGGCTATGTGACAAAGGAGTCAGAGATTGGAGCAATGAGTCCACAAGCCAAGTAATACCAAGGATTGATGGCAAACGCCAAAAGCTACAAGTGGTAAAGAAGGATTCCTCCCTAAAGCCCTTGATCTGGCAGAAACCTTGATTTCAGACTTCCAACCCCCCAGAACTGTGAGAGAATAAGTTTCTGTTGTTTTAGGCGACCCAGTTTGTGCTATTTTGTTACAACAGCACTAGGAAACTAATACAATATTTTAAACAATTTTGATAAAATACTCAAGTATACTTGAACTATTGAATTTTTTTCTAAAATTTTACTGGTTTAAAGTAGAAGACTAATGGTTATTAGTATTATAGCAGAAGAGTTACACTTTGAATAGGCTTGTGCCATATGGCAATTTTACAAAATACTTTATTCCTTTTTAATATAAAAATTGTATTGCATTTTAATTATCAACTATGACTTAGTGGGTCAACATAGTCCTCCAAAGATAAAATAGGATGTATAAATGTTTATCTTAATATTCATTTAGTAAAAGACCAATCATTTTTATGATTCTTAAGAGCACACAAATTAAAGTTATGATGGAAAGTGTAGCTTAATTTCTTCCTTTTATTACTTATCTCTGTTAATTTCATAACTATTAAATTCCGTAAAGCAATTATTGCCAATCACTGCAGCTCAAGAGCAATAGCTACTTTATTTGTTAATTAAATACTTATCTAAGGCACTTCATTTTGAGTGTTAACAAATATTTACTTATTTCCTACTAAGAATAAAAAAATTTATTTGTAATTCAGGAGGGCAGCCTGGATATCTAAGCTATTGGATATTAAAAAATAATTTTGACAAAATTACATAATCAAAGAAGGAACATGAGAGCATGGGTAGTAACTATGAGTGTGTTAGCACCCAATATTAGCAGTAATTTATCATCTCTATTTCTCCATAACCATCCTGCTGCATTCCAGAACGTTCTACATATTTTTGTGTTTTAAGGTACAATTGAGTGTATGTTACTACATTTGTCACCATGTAATTTGTGGATAGAAGTATCATTTCAAAACCCCAAACAACATTTATTAAATTTGCTAAGTAATTATATTTACTCCTGATAATTTCAATTCTACAGTGCAAATCAGCACAAGTGTGTCTAGCAGTTATATTTCTTCATCTACAGAGCCCCTGCTGTACATAAAGCATCCACTAGTAACTTTCTTTAATTCTCTTAATTGCTTGGAGCAGCCTGAGCCACTCTTTTCCCCTAATCTGATACTTTCTGTTGTGTTTCATAAGAAAACATAATAGTCTGGAGAGGGGCCACTTATAATCACAAGAATTGAAATACAAGTACACTCATGTCTAATATAGATTTGGAGTCAACTTTGCAGCATTTACACAAATATCTATGTAATACAAACATTTCGAGAAACTCTAATGGCCCAGACTCAGAGAGAGGGAAACAATAAGAGGAAAGAAATGCAAAATAAAACAGATGACTAATGTTTTGAAAAGATTATTATGCATTCTTTTAATATTGTATAATGATACTAAAATTCAAACTAATTTTATAACAAATCTTTTTTGTTTTATTAGGACTTTATAATTATATGCACTTGTATTGCATTTATTTTCCAAAGAATCAGTTATGAATGTACATTCCAATGTTGTTCAACTGGGTGTTCATCAAACATGTTGTTTTTTTCTATCAGTTATGAATGTACATTCCAATGTTGTTCAACTGGGTGTTCATCAAACATGTTGTTTTTTTCTACTGCTCTTAACTTTGACATTCTGTTTCATCTAAATAAAGTGCATGAGACCAGATTTACCTGATGCTCTTAGACATGCTCAGTCTTTGGTGCCTGTGTTTAAAATAAATGAAAGATTGGATGGATGAATATTGCTCTTAAACCTTTAAAATGCTGAAAAGGCAACCAGTAATATTTCTTGCAGTGTAATATCTTAGCTTTATGCACCACAATTAAACGGGAATTATTTAGTGAGTTCAGCTTACTTTACCTGTACAGTATATAATAAAAAAATGTAAGCTAATGTTTTAAAGTGTTTAAAGAAACAGAACTCAATATATTCTGCAGAAATTTTACTCAAGGAAACCTAATAGGAGAAGCAGTTTCCTTCTGAAAAGCTCGATTACCATACAAAGTAAAATGCTGTTACTGAAGAAACAGGTTCCCCTAGAACAAAGCAAATGACTACATAATTTGAAATCTAGCTTGTACCTGCATGAGTGAGAGAGAACTTTTGATTCCATTAGTCTCTGTCACTTTCAGCAACATTGTGGGTATTGTGTAAAATTAAGTGAGGGAGGCAACTTTGGCTGATGGAATGGCGAACACCTATTTAATAAAATCATTTTTCTTGTTTCCATTTACATTTTTAACTGATGATATTTAGACTATGGGCCTGCATGTACCAGGAAGCTGTGCAAGCACAGAGAGATGGCTAAAAATACTACCTATATCGTTAATTGAAATAGCTGAAAAATCACCTTGGTCCAATATAAGAGACATTCTTCTATTAATTCAAACGTGTTTGTTCTTAAGATTTTGGAGGTTGTCAAATCTTTTGAGAACCTGATTAAATCTAAACACTCTGACCAGAAAAGTACATACAGATACAAATAATTTCCATATTATTTTAGAGGGGCACGTACTTCCTAAGCTCTCCTTGAGAGTTGATACATTCCAAATAAAGATGCCTATTCAAAATCTACCTCATGAGCAAAGTGTTTATTACTGTGTCTCTAGTTCACTGATATTTTATATCTGAGATTCACTCTTCTTGAGCCTTCAAAGTCATTCTCTGCTTAGATAATTTCTTTCACATGGTTAGGATATGGCCATAATAAATCTCTTTCTACTCCCAATTGGCACTAAAAATACGACAGGATAATGAATGCATATTATTAAATATCATTTGCCAATGTTATTTTATACCTTTATAACAATTTTTCTTTTGGATATGCCACAATTTACTTAACCATTATTTCATTATTCAGCATTTAGAAATATTTTCATAAATAATTGTACAAATCTCTGTCTTTTCCCTTAGTGTAAATTCTTAGGACTTGGAATTACTTGGTTAAAAGTGTGAATGTGTTAAAATTATTGATGTATATTACTAAATGGGTCGACACAAAATACAAACAATTTATACTTCCACCAGTGTTTTAAGATAAAGACTATTTCTATATATCCTCAGTAACTGGACAATATTCAGTTTTGCCATTGAAAAAACAATAAATAAAAAATAAAATTTACTGTTACTACCTTATAAAAGGCATTATCTGGGACACAGAATAATAAAACAGATAATAGATTTTATAACAATTACAAGGCAAATGAAAATCCAGTTTATGTGACTACTTTTTCTGATGATCTGTGCCAAAGCAAAAATTGTACCTGACAAAGTTAAACAGGTAAGACTTTACTCAAGGTTATAGGTGATAGAGACCATAACTCAGTTTGAACTCAACTCCAATAAAACAAAAGGCAATGGGTTTTTTTCCTGTTTTTTTTTTAAATTGAAGTATAGTTGATTTACCATGTTGTGTTAGTTTCAGGTATACAGCAAAGTGATTCAGATAGATAGATATATATATATATATATATATATATATATATATATATATATATATTCTTTTTCATATTCTTTTCCATGATAGGTTGTTACAAGATATTAAATATAATTCCCTATTCTAAAGCAGGACCTTGTTGTTTATCTATTTTATTTTTTTAATTTAAAAAATTTTTATTTTATATTGGACAATAATTGATTTACAATGTTGTTTTAGTTTCAGATATATAGCAAAATGATTCAGTTATACATATACGTATATGTATTCTTTTTCAAATTCTTTTCCCATTTAGATTATGACAGAATATTGAGCAGAGTTCCCTGTGCTATACAGTAGGTCCTTGTTGGTTATCTATTTTAAATATAGTAGTGTGTATATGTCAATCCCAAATCCCAGTTCATCCCTCCCCCCCACCTTTCCCCTTTGGTAACCATAAGTTTGTTTTCTATGCCTGTGAGTTTGTTTCTGTTTTGTAAATAAGTTCATTTGTATAATTTTTTTTAGATTCCACATATAAGCAATATCATGTGATATTTGTCCTTCTCTGTCTGACTTACTTCACTTAGTATGATAATGCCATTTGAAGCAACATTGGATGGACCTGGAGATTATCATACTGAGTGAAAAGGCAATGGGTTTTTAAGCAGAGGTGAAAGTGTGAAAAAAATATGGGGGGACTTTAGGAGGGGTTGATCAATGGGAGGTGTGGAGCAGATTGAGTTATGCCTGAATATGCAAATATTTTTCTTGTTTGTTCCTATTTGCATAATCATTAGTCTTTGGGACTCAGATGTCTGAACACAGTGAAACTTCAGGGAAGAAGTACAGAATCTTTCCTCAGTTGGATTCTTAAGTTCAGAGACCTTCTAAGTGACATCTGAGGCTTAGTTCAGAAAACATTCCCAGACACTTTATACTT
Source organism: Balaenoptera borealis (assembly GCF_965194805.1). NCBI lineage: Eukaryota > Metazoa > Chordata > Mammalia > Artiodactyla > Balaenopteridae > Balaenoptera > Balaenoptera borealis. The sequence continues at coordinate 91,308,377 of NC_138861.1, read as the reverse complement.
GTGGGATCTGGATGTCCAGACAGACTCTAGCTAGATGATGAAGTTTCTCTTGTCCAACATTTATGTTTCTGAGATCCTAACTCTACACTAAGCATTTGAACAGGAGATGTCAGTAATATTAAATGAACATATCACAGATTATTTTCTCATGTAGTATACAATCAGGCAGAGGTGATAAGATATGCATATAAGCAGGTGCACTCAAGAAGCATATGATCTACAGATGCTGCAAATAGTCATGTATTTGTTTATCATTTTAACATTTTAACTTGTGTTTCTTATTGCCGTCTTGTCTTTCCCTTTTCTATTTAACTCATTAACTTTCATTTTTTTTCTGCATACATCACTACTTTTCATAGTAATTGCTTTTTTGTGAATATTCTATTGCTTCTCTCCTCAAGGGAAAACATGCTGTTGTCTATTCATATATTTTTGTCCTTTCCTTCAGTTAATTTACTCAGTTCTAGCTGCTATTCAATCTCAAGGTGAACTTTCTGCATTCAGAATATCCACTCTTTATTATAAAGTGACATCACACAAGTATTCAACTTTTCTGGGTTATAAAAGACACAGATTTTGTGCTATTATGAGGCAAGTGCATTATGCCCTTCGGCAAAAGTGCATGCTTTCTTCCTGTCCAAAGAAGGTTGCTACCAATTAAAGAAAAATGTCTTAAACATGGTAACTGCATTCAGTTGATATTGAAATACACAAAGGGACAGAGTTTTGGCATCATGCTTTGTTTCCTATTTTTATTTCCCTTAATAACTTCTGATAACATTTTGAAGTAATTCTATTAATATACACTTAAGGAAAAATAATTGGCACCGTGGATATGTTTCAGTCTTTCTAGCATTTGAGTGAAATTCATTATAATGCATGTATAATGTAACTTTTTATTATTAATATAAAACCTACCTAAAATTATGTACAACTTGCAGCTTATGCATCATGGATTCTTCAAGCAAAGGGGAGACTTAAGCAGTGACCAGCCCTGATGAGGAGAAAAGTAGATTTGGAGAGAGAGTGAAGCCAAGACAAGATGCAGGGGGCTCCTGCATCTCCCTTTGCTGGGCAGGCAAAATTGGCTGTCACTGTGCTGAGCATAAGCCTGGCTAAAGTGGAACCATGGAAATATGCTATGGAGGGGACTTTCCTATTTTTCCTGCCAAGTAAAAAAAATTTTTACTATCTCCCTCCAAACATGAAGAGAAGAGTCTAGTCAAAACGGCACCAGATAAAATGTTGTTAATGTTTGCAGGTCAAGAACTCCTTTGAAAAATTCTCCTAAAAGTGGGGGGAATAAATAAAAGAACATGCATTGATAAGCACTGATAATTGTTCTATCATTTTTGTAGCTAAACAAGACACCCTCTCCCCAGCAGCAAGTCATGGACTCTAAGTTAAAACTTTCCTCACATCAGAAAATAACATGTTAAAAATGAAAATCTTGTTATTTTCCCCCCAGACCTGGATCTTTAGTGAGAGCATAAGAAAAGACTGAAAGATTAAAAGGACTTTTTGAGAAGAGATTTTTCTCACTGAGTCACTCAATTGAGAATTTCGATGACAATATGAGCCCAGAAGTTCTGTTTAAAGACTCCTTAAGTTCATTTGTTTACAAAATAATTCAGCAAAAGTACAATTTAAATCAGAATGTTATTTTCAGATACCTCAGTTGTAGAAGAATTTGTTTGCTAGAATTTAGGTATTCAATGCGCAAACCCATTTCTACTCACCTCAGCTAGGATTTAGGCTGCTCTTCGCTTACCTAGCCAAACTGCCTTTCTGCTTGAGAGGAATTAGGTTACAAATCTCATCTGCTTGCCTCATGCATGCATTTGGCAGAGAAGTCACCTGCTTCTTCCACAAAATGTATCCAGAGAAACATTTTTTTTCTTTAAGCTTGTTTACAACCCATTATTTATGTGACAGTACCAGGGGAAGAAGTTGTATAATTACTAGTTTCTTCTCTGCTTCTTTAGGCAGAATACAAATAGGTGCTAAAAACTTATCCAAAATTTAACATGCAATTAAAAATATCCTCTCTATAAGATCTATAGTTAGGTCAAATGTGCATAAATTTTAAAAAAATTAAATACAACTCATTTGGATGATCACGTTAAGGAAAAACATGGTAAACTAAATGAAAGCATCCTAAGAGAAAGGAAGCTCTCAAAACTGGAGTGATTTTTGATGATGATGTCATTAATGATTTTCCAATAAGTAACACTAATTATTTTGGCACTAAGTTCCTGGTTTCTTCAAAATTAAAAGCTTATGTTGCCTCAGGGACATGAACTAAGCAGAGAGAAGTTCATCCTCACAACAGCTGAGCGGGCAAAATATGTCAAAATGTCAGACTGTGAAACTGGAGTAAAAATGTAAGAGAGGGAAATTGCCAGTCCTTGTGCTTTTGTGGCCATTAAATCACATTTGGTATAAGAGTTGACATTCAAGAGTTCACAAATCACATATGATATACAGAAATATCTTTATAAAATAATAGAAGACTCCACCCAATACTAGACCAGAGTTTCTTAATTATTTTTATTGTCCCCCTCCCAGGAGACTTCTTATTTTTTCCCCAAATCATTGCCCTTTTGAAATTTTGTACTACAGATATATATCTGTCTATTTACTATATGTACACTTCTGCTTTATACATAAAAAGATTAAGGATTTTTTTTTCCACACACCCTCCACATGGGCAATTTTTGGCCTCATGGGGGCAATAAACCCCCGTTCCAAAAGCATTCATTGACAGACGAAAAAATTAATGTCTGGAGGAATAAATTTTTTTCTTCAGATTCTAGATAATTGCCCTCTCATTCAATTTATCTTAGCTAAGGATGACTTTCATTAAAAATCTATTTCTCCAAAAATTCATTTCTGATTAAACACAAAACAGGTACTTCTGTGAATTATTGATTAGTTTGTTTCCTGCAGTGTCGTTAATCCTAATGTTAGTATACAATCTGTACCATGTACCCCCTCTACTAGTAGTAGTTCTACTACTACCTACGCATTAACAATTGTTAATTTTATACTTGTAGCCCAGAATCTTTCTAGGGCTGTATATTTTACTGAATGCTATACATCTTCATCTGAAGAACCCACAGGTACCCAAGGTAAAAATGTACACAGTACTTCTACTTTTATAAAAAGTTTTTAATCAAAACTTTTTTCTTCCCTTATCTGCCACTTCTATTTGTTCACTAATATCTATTGAACTCCGGGATTATAATCTCTCACATTTATTATAATCTCTCATGTTTATTCTTTAGCCTAATCATTCACACTATTCCTGTATTAGATCAACTCTCATCCTCCCACATCTACACTATTCAGTCACTCTAACATTGTCTCTCTGCCTCTAGTTTTGCCTACACCAACTCAGTCATTTTCACTGTTACTTGGATAATTTCACTAAAACAGAAATCTAGCAATATAATTCATTTTCTTTAAAATGACTCCTCATTCCTCAAGAAATAATGTTAAATCTCTTTATCTGAACATACAAACCTGACACTTGTCTAACATATCTAGCCTTATTTTTAGCCACTTCTGTCCAATGTTAAAGCCATATTAAGTTCATTAATTATACCAATTTCTGCAATTACTCCATGTGGTTTTGATTTTCTGAGACTTTGTACATGACTGCTAACCCATGCTGGCCTCCTTAAGTCAGCCTCCTGAACCTTCAAAATCCACTTCATGTCTCTGCTTTTGTAAAGTCTTCCTCTACTCTCTAACTGGAGTTTATTAATCAAGCTCATTTTATGCTACTTTAATATTTAGTATTGACTTCCAGTATAATAGTAATCATATTTTTCAAATATTTTTATAGTCTGCCTCCTTGATTACACTTGACAACAAGAATAATTTAATTCATTTTTGAATCTAGGTCAACTGATTCAACTCAATATATACTTAGATATGAATGAATGGATAGATCATCAACAAATGAATGAAACAAGTTGATGGGAGGCAATATGGCTGGAATAAAAGAACTCATGAAAATAAACCAAATTTCACTAGTCACTGAGAGCTTCAAATACAGTTATTCATATGCAATAAAATTCATTTTGGGGAAATGATATTATAAATTAATATAGTTTCTGGCTTTTTCAAAAGGAAAAAAAAGCCAAAGTATACTAATCAGTGAGAAACTAATCATGTTTTCCTAATGAGGAACATAGTAACCTTGTAAATGTTTCAGTCCATAAGCCAGTGAGCCATTTCACAAATTTTAACAGTGTATTTGCTGGTTTTCTGTATCCTTTTATCATATGCTTAACACACATGAAAACGAATTCCTTAAAAATGACATCCCTTAAAGATGTACTTGAAATATTCAAGTAAAATCAAAGTATTTTCTATTTTCTAGAGTTAATTTTAGCATCTCATGTCACCCCAGAGATAAATGAGCTAATTTTCTGTAAAATCTATTATTAATCCTACCAATTATCCATAAAACACCAAAATATCTGATATCATGCATTATCCATTTAAATTAGGATAAGTATCTCAGTCAAATAAAAGGACTTGCTTTTTTACTTGAAGTTTGTCACTGGAGTACTTGGGCCTGATGATGTTTTTTTTCTCTTAACCAAAGTCTGTCTAAAACATATTCTCCCTAAGCCTCATTTTGATAGTTATGAGATATTTAATTCTTCTTTTGGAAGTAAAAAAGTATCTAATGCCTGTCAAATCTCTAAAGCTGTAGTCTGGTGTGAGTTTCAGAAAAGAGCAGAATCTCTAGGTGTACAGATGATTAATGAGAGAAGTCTGAGCGCTGAAACACAGAGGAGAAAAAGGTTAACGGTGTGTATATGCTTAACTGGAATATTATGGAGAAACTGGAATATGTCAAATATTGAACAGATATAGGATTAATTCAGGTTTCCTTGACAGTTATTTATATGGCATCTCTTAGGTAATAAAAACATATATGGCATAAATTGAAAGTAAAGCGATAAAATTTATAAATAAGATTGGTGATAAAGGGAAAAAGAGAAAATGTGTATTAGTAGAATATATCAAGTTTTCCTACCTAGTAAATGTAAGTAAGTGGCTCAATTATTATTTATAACACATAAACTTCCATCAGCTTTGAATTCAGAATAAGAAGAAATTTTAAGTAAAAAAGTAAAAAACAGTTGTGTGGACATAACTATCCAGTCTATGTGGTCTAATTAGTTTAAGTTCTTTTTATTTAATCTGAATGTCAGAATCTTTCACTCCACTAAATCTCTAGTTCACACATGTCACAAATCACTCCCCTTTCCATTATGCCCAGAAAAACTCTGCTCTGAGAGTCTGAGTCATGAAGAGATAAAAAGTAAAGGGAAATGAACATTAGGTTTTGACCCAATTAGTGATTAATTATTTTGTTGATATTTAATACTGCCATGCTCAATTACTCCTCCCATTTTGTGCTTCTCCATTTTTGCAAGAATTTATGTTCTCTAAATTTTCAACTTATTTTTGTTGTCCTTGTCTTTCCTGTTCTGTTTTTAGAAGTGAATCATACAGCAGTGAACATAGCCAAATGTCAGGACAATTTAAAAGTAAACAAAAACAAAAACAAAAAAACCCAACTGAGATGTATAAGCAATTGATTAAGGTAAATGTAGATGTATTATAGATATGTATGTATGTATGTGTATATATATATATATATATATATACACTCTGTCTTCCAGTTATCTTTCTGTTATGACTGTATGTAAAACTTTCAAGCTACAGTTTATTTTTTAAATGTTGAATCAAATGTATTTCCTCTGGAACACCGTGGCTTACCTTATCCACTTTCAATATAAAACTAGACTTGACTTAATATACAGAAAGCTATGATAGGAAATATAGTAGAGCTGTATGTAGGAAGGGTTAACAAAAATGCCCACTGTTTATAAGATTAAAAATGCATCCAAGGAAAAACAGGAAGATTGCAAGTAATTAGGCAGTCCAGGGTTGATTTCCTTCCTGTACCAAACAATCTACATGATTTCTAAAATCTCCACAGCAAATGTGAACAAAATTATGAGGCAGAGAAAAAGATAAGAAATAATTACACAAACACATCTGCTAGTGTATTGCAACACAAAGTACCTTAAAGAAATTCAAAGGAACTGAAACCAATATGCAATATTGTGACTAAAAGAAAATGGAAGATGACTGATATAAGATAGTGGATTGCACATTAATAATTAAATACAGGCATTGCATATATACTTAACTCTTGAAAATTTTAAATATGACAAATTTATGTGAAAAATATGAAATAAAATGCATCATTACATTAACTAATGACATTAAATTATATTGAGATTCATTTTCTCTAGTGATAACCTAATTGGTTAAAATGCTTCCAGTTTGGTACTGAAATTCCTGAATCATATCTGGAGATGTTATACAGTATCGGCTTTGAGGAAGGTAGGATGATCTTCTTTAAAATAGAGAAACAATCTCACCCATTGGATTTTAAGTCAAGTATACAAACATATAGTCAAAAAGTCATTTTAGGGAAAGTGAATTCCAGACCAAGAAAAATGAAACTATGTCATCAATCAGAAATGGTGGGTGGGGGAAGTGAATATTGGAAAATTGAGTCACTGACATAATTGTTGGACTTCCAGTGAAGAGGTCAATTATTAAATTTTCTTTAATTATGTAGATAACTTGATGATGACAAAATACTAAATTCATACAACTAAACTTCCTTTGATTTTCTTAAAAACTACTTTATTGAGGTATGATTGACATGTAAAAAGCTGTACGTATTTAGTTTATAGAATCATATATAGACTCACCACCATTAAGGCCATAAACATATCTATTACCTCGCAACATTTACTCCCATCACCTTTCTTATTATATTTTTTGTGTGGTAAGAACACTTGACATTATATTTACCTCCTTAATAAATTTTAAACAATAAAATATTGTTAGCTATTGGCACTATTCTATATAGTTGGTCTCCAGAACCTACTTTATCTTGAAAAATGGAAACTTTGTACCTTTTGACCATCACTTCCCATTTCCCCACCCCTATAGCCTCTAGCAACCACATTTCTATTCTCTGTATCTGAGTTTGACTAATTTAGATTCTACATACGGTGAGATCATATAATATTTGTACTTCTGTGTTTGGCTTATTTCACTTAGCATAATGTTCTCCAGGTCCATTCATGTTCTTGTAAATAACAGGCTTTCCTTCTTTTTTAAGTCTGAATAATATTCTATTTTATGTATATATCACATTTTCTTTATTCATTCATCCATTGTTAAGCATTTAGCTTATTTCTATACCTTAGCTATTGTGAATAATGCTTCAATGAATATCAGAGTACAGGTACCTCTTCTAGATATTTCCTTTGGGTAGATACCCAGAAGTGGGATTGCTGGATTACATGGTAGTTCAACTTTTAATTTTTTTAAAGAAACTCCATGCTATTTTCCATAATGGCTATAATAAATTATATTCCCACAAACACTGTACTAGGGTTCACTTTTCTCCACATGCTAGCCAACACTTGCTATCTTTTGTTTTTTAGACAATAGTTATCCTTACAGATGTGAGGTGATATTTTCTTGTAGTTTTGATTTGGATTTCCCTAATGGTTGCATCCCTGATGATTTGTATTTCCACGATGATGTTGAGCACCTTTTCATATACCATTGGTTATTTGTGTGTCTTATTTGGATAAATGTCTTTTCAGGTATATGCCCATTTTAACCAAGTTATTTGTTTTTTGAGTTTTTTGTTTCTTTGTTTGTTTTTTGTTATTGAGTTCTATCAGTTGCTTATATATTTTGAATATTAATCCTTTGTCAGATACGACTTACAAATATTTTCTCTCATTCTCTTGGTTGCCTTTTCATTTTGTTGATTTTTTTTATTGGAGTAAAATTGCTTTACAATGTTGTGTTAGTTTCTGCTGTACAATGAAGTGAATCAGCTACATGTATATATATGTCCCCTCCCTCTTGAACCTCCCTCCCCCTCTCCCCTCCCATCTAGGTCACCACAGAGCACCGAGATGAGCTCCCTGTGTTATACAGGAGGTTCCCACTAGCCATCTATTTTACACATGGTAGTGTATTTATGTCAAACCTAATCTACCAGTTTGTCCCACCCTCCCCTTCCCCTACTGTGTCCACATGTCTGTTCCCTATGTCTGTGTCTCTATTCCTGTCCTACAAATAGGTTCATCTGTACCGTTTTTCAAGATTCCACATATCTGCATTAATATACGATATTTGTTTTTCTCTTTCTGGCTTACTTCACTTTGTATGACAGAGTATAGGTCCATCCACATCTCTACAAATGACCTAATTTCATTCCTTTTTATGGCTGAGTAATATTCCATTGTATATATGTACCACATCTTCTTTATCCATTCATCTATCATTGGACATTTATGTTGTTTCCATGTCCTGGCTATGGTAAATAGTGCTGCAATGAATATTGGGGTACACATGTCCTTTTGAATTATGGTTTTCTCAGGGTATAGCCCAGTAGTGGGATTGCTGGGTCATACGGTAGTCCTATTTTTAGTTTTCTGAGGAACCTCCATACTGTTCTCCATAGTGGCTGTATCAATTTACATTCCCACCAACAGTGCAAGAGGCTTCCCTTTTCACCACACCCTTTCCAGCATTTATTGTTTCTAGATTTTTTGATAATGGCCATTCTGACTGGTGTGAGGTGATACCTCATTGTAGTTTTGATTTGCATTTCTCTAATAATTAGTGATGTTGAGCATCTTTTCATGTGCATCTTGGCCACCTGTATGTCTTCTTTGGTGAAATGTCTACTTAAGTCTTCTGCCCATTTTTTAATTGGGTTTTTTGTTTTTTTGATATTGAGCTCCATGAACTATTTGTATATTTTGGAGATTAATTCTTTGTCCATTGTTTCATTTGCAAATATTTTCTCCCATTCTGATGGTTGTCTTTTTATCTTGTTTATGGTTTCCTTTGTTGTGCAAAAGCTTTTAAGTTTAATTAGGTCCCATTTGTGTATTTTTGTTTTCATTTTCATTACTCTAGGAGGTGGTTCAAAGAAGATCTTGCTGTGATTTATGTCCAAGAGAGTTCTTCCTATGTTTTCCTCTAAGAGTTTTATAGTGTCTGGTCTTACATTTAGGTCTTTAATCCATTGGAGTTTATTTTTGTGTGTGGTGTTAGGGAGTGTTCTAATTTCATTCTTTTACATGTAGCTGTCCAGTTTTCCCAGCACCACTTACTGAAGAGGCTGTCTTTTCTCCATTGTATGTTCTTGCCTCCTTTGTCATAAATTACTTGACCATACTTGTGTGGGTTTGTCTCTGGGCTTTCTATCCTGTGTAATCTCATGTGTTTATTTTTGCTTTTGTTGCCTGTGCTGTTAGTGTCATATCTGAAAACTTATTGTCAAGACCAGTGTTAAGGAGACCATGGATTCATTCTGAGTTGATTTTTGTGTATTGTGTAAGAAAAGGTCCAATTTTATTCCTTGGTAAGTGGTGTTCAGTTTTCACAACACAATTTTCGTAAGAAACTACTTTTTTCAATTTTGTATTCTTGGCACCCTGGTGAAGATTAATTAAACATATATGCATGATTTTATTTCTGGGCTCTCGGTTTTTTTCCATTGGTATATATGTTTGTTTGTATGTCAGTACCATGCTGTTGTAATTGCTACAGCTCTATAATATAATCTGAGATCAGTGTGAGGGTTCCAGTTTTGTTCTTCTCTCTCAAATGGCTCTTTGGAGTCTTTTATGGCTCCATATGAATTTTAAGGTGTTTTTTCTATTTCTGTGAAAAATGCCTTTAGAATTTTGATAGGGATTACATTGAATCTGTAGATCACTTTGATATATGAAATTTTAATAATACCAATAATGAACACAGGATAAATTTCCAATTATTTGTTTCCTCTTCAATTCCTTTCATCAGTGTTTAATACTTTTCAGTGTGCAGTTCTTTCACCTCCTTGGTTAAATTTATTTGCATTTCATTGTTTTTGATGTTATTGTGAATGAGATTCTTTTCTTAATTACTTTTTTGGATAGCTTATTGTTAGTGTATAGAAACACCATTGATTTTTGTTTATTGATTTTGTGTACTGCAACATTAGTGAATTCATTGATTAGGTCTAATAGTTTTGGTGGAGACTTTAGCATTTTCTATATACAAAATCCTGTCATGTGCAGAGACAGTTTTACTTCTTCCTTTCAAATTTGGATGCCTTTTATTTCTTTTTCTTGCCTAATTGTTCTGGTTAGCACTTCCAGTACTATGTTTAATAGAACTAATGAGGGTGTACATCCTTGTTTTGCTCTTGATCTCAGAGGAAAAGCTTTTGTATTTCTGGATATCAGTTGTAATGTCTCGTCTTTCATTGATAATTCTATTTATTTGAGTTTTCTCTTTTTTTTCTTAGTCTAACTAAGGTTTGTCAATTTTACATATCTTTACAAAAATTAATGTTAGATATGTTGGTCTTTTCTATTTTTTTTTCTAGACTCAGTTTCATTTATTTCTACTCTGATATTTGTTATTTCCTTTCTTTGCTAATTTTGGGCTTAGTTTGTTCTTCTTTTTCTAGTTCCTTGAAGTGTAAAGTTAGGTTGTTTGTTTGCAATCTTTCTTTTTAATTAAATTAGGCATTTATCTCTGTAAATTCCCTTTTTAGAACTGTGTTTGCTTCATACCACAAGTCATGATATATTGTGTTTACATTTTCATTTTTCTACAGATATTTTTTGATTTTCCTTTTTGTTTCATCTTTTACCCATTGAGTGTTCAGGAGCATGTTGTTTACATCCACATACTTGTGAATTTTCCCCTTGTCATTTATTTTGAGTCTCAAAGCAATGTGATCAGAGAGGATACTTCATATGATTTCCATCTTCTTAAATTTGTTAAGAGTTGTCTTGTGGCCCAGTATATGATCTATCCTGGAAGATGTTCTGTGTGCACTTGAAAAGAATGTGTATTATGGTGCTGTTGGACGAAATATTCTATGTATGTCCCTTAGATCCCTTTGGTCATTAGTGTTGTTTAACTCTGCTATTTTCCTTATGGATTTTATATCTGGATAATCTGGATAGATGATTGCTGAATTGAGCCTTTTATCATCATAAAATGACCTTTTTGTCTCTTCTGACAGCTTTTGACTTACAGTTTATTTTGTCTGTTCTGAGTATAACCATTCATTCTCTTTTGGTTATCATTTGAATGAAATATTTTTCCTTTCTTTCACTTTCAGCCTATGTGTGTCCTTAAGGTTGAAGTGAGTCTCTTGTAGGAAGCATGTAGTTGAGTCTTGTTTGTTTTTTCTTTTTTAATCTATTCAGCCATTTTATATCTTTTGATTATAGAGTTTAATCTATTAACACTTAATGTAATTATTAATAGGTAAGGACTTGCTATTGCCATTTTGTTAGTTTTTTGTTTTAAAATTCTTTTGTACCTTTCATCCTCTCTTGCTGTATTTCTTTTGATTTGATGACTTTTTGTATTGGAATGACTTGATTCCTTTCTCTTTATGTTTTGTGTCTACTACAGATTTTTACTTTGTGATTACCATGAGGCTTACATAAAACATCTTTGGGTTATAAAATCTACTTTAGGCCAGTAATAACTAACTTCTATCACATATAAATACTCTGCACTTTTATTCCCCCCTCCACATTTTATGTTATTGATGTCACAATTTACCCCTTGTTTACTGTGTATCCATTAACAAAATTTCTAGCTATAGTTTTTAATAATTTTGTGTTTAACTTTTTATACTAGAGTTGTAATAGTTAATTGTCAATTTTGTACTAGAGTTACAAAATCAGCAGTGATAGCAACTTAGCTTTGGATTTCCAGTTTCTGATTCTGAATGTGAAGAGCTTGGAACTTGCTACTTGAACCTAACAAGTAAAATTCTGAGAAGAATGAAAAGTAAACAACTCTTCTTGGATTCTCAAAAGCCAGGAGGATACTCCTGGCAAACTACTGTCCCCAAGATTGAAGAAATAGGTCAATACCAGCAGTTGAGGCTTACTAGAGCAGACTCTGGTGCGGAAACTGCCAGAGTAACAAGTACCAGGGTAGGAAAACCTAATTATAATTGATGAATTGCTGGAAACTCAGTGGGGGCAAGTGTGAGAGTTAAAATCTCCAGGGGGACTTAGTCATCGGAGGTGACTTTTTGTGTGATTTATAGTCATCGGAGGTGACTTTTTGTGTGATTTACCTCCAGAGCTTGTTCGGTTTCTCACAGTAAATATCAGGGAAAAAATATTCATGTTTCTGGCAGGGGGAGGGGAAAATAAAACATTTTAAAATAGGTCAGAGCACTTGGTTCTTATTAACAAGGACTTCCCTTAGGAGAAACTAGTTAACAAGAGCCTAACCTGCTGGGGTATTATCAGAAACTAACTTGGGGAAGGGAAATACCCAACTCCAGGCAACTCTAGCCATCCTCTCCCACCAAAAGGGAAAACAAAAAACAAACAAACAAAAACACTGAGAAGCACTTGTTAAGTTCATAATCCAGAGGCATAGACTCAGTAAAAGACTGAGATGTCATTATAGGACCATCGAATGCCTTCCTTTCCACCACATCTCACCACCACTTTACAAAAGGCCTATTTACAGCAGTTCCTTTTACCCAATATGTCATGTCCAGCTATCATGGAAAAATAACAAAGCATATCAAAAGGCAAAAAACGTAATTTAAAGATAGTGCAAGCATCAGAACTAGACATGGCAGGAATATTGGAATTATCAGATGAAAAATTTGAAACAACTATGATTAATATGCTAAGAACTCTAATGGATAAAATATACAGCATAGAAGAATAGATGAACAATGCAATCAGAGACAGAAATCTTAAGAGAGAACTTAAAAGAAATGCTAGCGATAAAAACCACTGTAAAGGTAATTAAAAATACCTTTGATGCACCTATTAGTAGACTGAACAGGGTTTGGAAAGAACCTCTGAGCTAGAGAAGATATCAATAGAATCCTAAAAAAAAATACAAAAGCAAAGTGAATAAAGACTGAAAATAAGATAGAACAGATTATCCAAGGACTGTGTGGCAACTGCAAAAGGTGTAACATATACATAATGAAACACAAAAGGAGAAGAAATACGGAAAGGTATGGAAGAAATACTTAAAACAATAATGGCTGAGAATTTCCCAAATTAATGTCAGACACCAAATCACAGATCCAAGGAGCTCAGAGAACACTAAGCAGAATAAATGCCAGAAAACTATGTTGAGGTATATCATTTTCAAATTACAAAAGTCAAAGATAAAGAACAATTCCTGAAAAAAGTCAGAGGGAAAAAACAGCTTACCTATAGCGGGACAAAGTCAAGAATTGCATGTAACTTCTCTTTAGAAACCATGTAAGCAAGAGGGTGGAGGAAAATATTTAAAGTGTTGAGAGGAAAAACAAACAAACAAAAAAACACCAGCCTAGAATTCTGTTCTCTGTGAAATTATCCTTCAAACATGAAGGAGAAATAAAAACTTTCTCAGAAAAACAAAAATTGAGGGTATTTGTTGTCAGTAGATCTGCCTTACAAGAAATGTTCAAAGACATTATTCAGAGAGAGGGAATATAATCTAGATCAGAAACCAGAAACTCAGATATACATAAATAAAGAAAGAGCATGTGGCATGGACATATGTACACTACCAAATGTGAAATAGATAGCTAGTGGGAAGTAGCCGCATAGCACAGGGAGATCAGCTCGGTGCTTTGTGACCATCTAGAGGGGTGGGATAGAGAGGGTGGGAGGGAGATGCAAGAGGGAGGAGATATGAGGATATATGTATATGTATAGCTGATTCACTTTGTTATAAAACAGAAACTAACACACCATTGTAAAGCAATTATACTCCAATAAAGATGTTAAAAAAAAAAGAAAGAGTATTTAAGAGATTTGGGGTGATTATGATGTGTCAGTGTAGTTTCATCCTCGGTAAGAAATATATGATAGTGATGAGTGATGTTGATAATAGGGGAGGCTATGCGTGTGTGGGGGCAGAAGTTATATGGGAAACTTCTGTATTTTGTTGTGAGCCTAAAATTGTTCTAAAAAATAGTCTAAATAATACCTTAACTTTGACAGTTCTTGATAAAAGCTCTACACTTTTACTTCTCTCCCAAATATCTTACGTTATTAATGTCACAATTTACATCTTTTTATATTGCATATTTATTAAGAAATGATCATAAATGTAGATATGTTTAATACTATTGTCTCATATTAGAGTTAAAAGTGATTTACACACCACCATTGCAGTATTAGAGTATTCTGAATTTGACTATATACTTACCTTTAGCAATGAGTTTTATACTTTCACATTTTCATGTTTCTGACTAGCACCCTTTCATTTCGACTTGAAGATATCCCATTAGAATGTTATATAAGGCAGGTCTAGTGGTAAAAAAATTCTCGGCTTTCTTGTTTGTTTGTTTGGTCTGGGTAAGTCTTTATCTCTCCTTCATTTCTAATGGATATCTTTGCCTATTTTATTATTCCTGGTTGGCTGTATTTTTTTTCTTTCAGCAGTTTGAATGTATCTTTCTACTCTCTCCTTGCCTGCAAGGTATCTGCTGAAAAATCCACAGATAGCCTTATAGGGGTTCGCTTGTCTTTGAGCTTCTAAAATTCTTTATTGTTATTAATTTAAAAAAAAATTTTTTTTTATTTATTATATATTTATTATGTTTATTTTTGGCTGTGTTGGGTCTTCGTTTCTGTGTGAGGGCTTTCTCCAGTTGCGGCGAGTGGGGGCCACTCTTCATCGCGGTGCGTGGGCCTCTCACTATTGCGGCCTCTCTTGTTGTGGAGCACAGGCTCCAGACGCTCAGGCTCGGTAGTTGTGGCTCACGGGCCCAGTTGCTCCGCGGCATGTGGGATCTTCCCAGACCAGGGATCGAACCCGTGTCCCCTGCATTGGCAGGCAGATTCTCAACCACTGCTCCACCAGGGAAGCCCTGTTATTAATTTTGATAATTTGATTTTAATATGTCTCAGTGAAGACCTCTTTATATTCAATCTATTTGGATTTCTTTGGACTTAATGGATCTAGATGCTCATTTCCCTCCCTAGATTTTGGAGTATTTCTTTCACTTTGTCTTTAAATAAGCTTTCTGCTCCCTTGTCTTTCTCTGCTCCTTCTGGGACTTCCATAATGTATATAATGACTTATTAAATGGTATCCCATAAGTACTGTAGGCTTTCTTTCCTTTCTTTTTTAATGTAGGCTTTTCATTTGTTTTCTTTTTTTTTCTTGACAGGATAATTTCAAATGATCTGTCTGAGTCTGCTGATTCTTCTGCTTGATCAAGACTGCTGTTGAAGTTCTCTATTAAATTTTTCAGTTCAATCATTGTATTTTTCAGCTCTAGAATTTGATTGGTTCTTTTTCATGGTTTCTATCACTTTGTTAAATTTTTCATTTTGTTTATGTATTGGTTTCCTGATTTCATTTAGTTGTCTGTGTTCTCTTGCAGCCCACTGGCTTTGTTTAAGATGATTATTTAAAATTTTGTCAGGCAATTTGTACCTCCATTTTGAGGATCAGCTACTGGAGCTATAATTTTTTCTTTTGGTGATGTCATATTTCCTTGATTCTTAGTGTTGCTTGAAGCCTTGTTTTGCATTTGAAGAAGCAATCACATCCTCTGGTCTTTATTGACAGGCTTCAGAAGAAAAAGACTTTCACCATTCAGCCTGGCCAGAGATTCAGGGAGCATCTTAGACTTTTTCTATGGATGTGCCTGCTCCTGTCCTCTTGCTCCCTCTTGGGAGAGAAGGTTTAGGATTGTGTCTGTTTTCAATCCTGCAAAGCTGAGCTGGATGTTGAGAGACTCGTATTTATTTTTCCTATGGCTGTACTCAGAAGTGTCCAAGGTTCTGTGCCTCCTCCCAATCCAACAGAATTGGGACTGATGCTGATATCCCTGTGCTTTCTGTGGGGGATCCCATGCACTGTCTGTGGGGGCTTGTGCCGCCACCCGCAGGGGAGCATGGGCACTGACTAAGAGGGGAAGTACAGAGTACTGGGGGTACACATCAGCTAGTTGAAGGGGTGTACAGATGAGGTGGCCTTTGGAGTTCATGGGATGCTGAGATCCGTGCACCAGTTACTGTGAGCCTCTGTCCTTTTCTTTGCTCCTAGCTGTCCCCAGACTATTCAGTCATGCCAATGCCCTCAGTATTCTAGATCGGGTGAGAAAGATTTGGCTCTCTTGATCAGCAACCCATTGGTCTGGGGAAGCTGCAGGTCACTTCACTCACCCTTTTGTCCATGGGAGAAACTGTGGGCTGAGGGTCTCTTTTGGCACCGAACTGTGCCACCTGCGGAGGGGCATAATGTAGGTAAACTAAAACTGTTTTTCTTACCCTCTTCAATGTGTCTATTCTTGAATTTTTGGCTCTATTGAGGTGCTGGAACCTCTCAGCTGGACACCTAGACTTCTATAAAGATTGGTCGTTGCTAAAATTGTTGTTTTTGTCAGGATATAAGTGTTGGAACTTCATATAACACTATCTTGCTGACATCACTTCTCCTAAACTCTCTTTTATTAATTCAATATACATTAAATGATTTTCTGGTGGAAATCTGTGTCCTCATGTAGCTTTGTCTGTATAGAGAGAACACTTTCGTCAATTTCAAGTGAATATTTCAGTTCCTATGGCAATTATCTTTGTTTAACAGGTTTGAATATTAATCTCTCTGTTAGTTAGTGCTAGTTTGCCCCTAAGAAAACTAAATGATGCTTAGGTATCTGTGCAGGAAATGCTGGCACTCAGGATCTACTAGTAGTAAAATAACTAAGGAAATGATTTCTTGTGTTTCTTGACAGTCAGGACTTCACAGCTCCTGTTTTGCAAAGCATAATCTTAGCTTCCAAGATTTTGGAGCTATAGATCATCAGTAAAAGGCTATATTTATGTGCACGAACATTAAATATAAAAAGTCAACATTTTAAGTCTTTATTATTTTATTTTCTGTCATGATCACATTTCTAATTAAATGGTATTCGCAAATACTGGTATATACAGTAAAAGCAAATAATTTTTAAGAAACAGCCTACATTTTCATTCATAGCTTGCCTTCTTTTCATCAAATTTGTCTCATATAATATAAATGTTTTCTTTTAGGTATGCAGTGTTTCTTTGTTTTCATAACATCATCACTCAAGATGCTAATTACCATGGTGGACATTTATGTCAATAGAATGGCTTACAGTTTAACAGATTGTTATAAAATTGGATCTTGTTCTTAAGCTCCAATGTCTGTATGGCCCTGATAATTTAGAAAATGCGGTTACCATTGTACCTAACCTGAGGAAATGAATAAATGACTGTCTGCAGTCCTGGCTTTATTTGCTCTTTTATATTGCTGAGGGCATGGCTTTGGTATAGTTCACAGAATATGTCAAAGACTAATTGTGAAATATTTGGCTGTAAGGTGATTTGGATGTCCCTGCTTATACAACATTTGCATATGAGATGATCAACTATTTTCAATCATAATTTTGTGTATAAGTCCTCATTATTTAGGATTGACTTTTGACTGGAACTATGCCTATGTGCTGGCATAATATTTTGAACTATTCTCTTACATTTATTCTGCATATGAGAAAAGGATATTAATTAATTGAAAGTTATTTTCTTGTCTTGCATGTTTTAGATTTTAAAGAGGTTTACTTACAAATATGCTAGATAACCATTTCACAGTTCTTAAAGTGAGACATTATTTTCCTTTATTTATGTCTACCAAATGGTAAAGATCATTCTGGTATTGCTATTTTCTAAAAAGTAACATTCCTTAAATGAAATACTTTTGCTAAAATTTTAGTGAAAAGCCATACATATATTACTGTATGATTCTGTATGTGCATGATTTTTTTCTTTCCAAGTATAGAAGAGTGGAGATGTAGTTGACATAAAGGAATATCTCCCTAAGTCACAGAAGTATGCCCATGAAAATAGAATGTCTTTGATATCCCCTCATTGTGGAGCTACTGATTCCTCACTGAAACCTTGAGATTCTAATGTCAGAGAAGATTATAGTATTTGATTCCATGTGCAGTGATTTTTGATCCAAGTAAAATATCCGTGATCTGAGGATAGTCAATCAAATTGCACCTCTTAAATTTTACAAAAGTGATGGAGGATGTTTTATTTCTGATGGTAAAGATGGGAAGAATGAGTTTATATCTGCACATGCCACGTGAAATAAACTGGAATAAGAATAAAGCTGATGCTTAGAGAGGGAGAGATGAGAGTCTAAGATACTATAAGCTGCCTTAGAATCCTTTTTAAAATCTTTCCTGAGGTCAGATCTACAAATGCCTTTTCTGCTATGTGATTTTCTATCCTGGTAAAACCTTCCATTGTTGCTTAGTTCAAATTAGGCTTGTAAACTCTCAACTTAAATAAAAGGTGCAAAATAAAAGTACTAATTATCAATCAAACAGTATAATTAAATAGAATTAAATAATCACCTTATCCTTTTGAATGTATTACTCTGAAGCTAGATTGATATTTAGAACACCAGAGGTCAACCTAAAATGGTATCATTTTACCCACAGCTCATTTTTTGTTATATCTCTCTGGCTTTGACAAATGGTAAAAACATTCACACTGAAGATGTTACCTTTTCAAGATTGCCTTTAGTCTTGATAGATACCTGGGGTGGGGGATGAGGAGGGAGAACACATTGGGAAAACTAAATAATATGGCTCAGAAGAAGTACTTTAATATTTTGAAGCCTAGCCTCAGTGTAACAACTGAATACTATAATGAAAAAATTAAATTGTATTATTTTAGATTATGACAATGACTTAAGAATCATTGTACCAATTACAAAGACTTAAAAAGTTGAAAGGATTTACAAGGCTCCATAGAGTTAACTCTTGTTCATGTTGGATAAAGGTTAAGTACATAGTGCAATAGGAAAACATACAGGAAATCATTGAGAATCCAGCTATTTCAGGCACAGTACTGTCTCCCACCCCCCTCCCCACCAGGATCCCTTCTCAGTCTCACAAAACTTCATAGGGTTTCAACTTCAGCTTATGAAATCCCAAGACTTGAGCCAGATATCATTGTGATTTCAGGGAAACCCAAGCAGATACTTATAGTAGGGTATTTCATACACAGTCATACACAGATGGTCACATAACTCAAGCCCAGTTGTGCAAACTATCAAACTGAACATCCCCCAACAAGTAGAACAAGCTGTCACCAAGCTTTATACAGCACGTTATGATTCACAAGTCATTCTTTTTTTTTTTTTTTTTAAGAAATTCACGTTCTTTTATTTATTTATTTATTTATTTATTTATGATTGTGTTGAGTCTTCGTTTCTGTGCGAGGGCTTTCTCTAGTTGCGGCAAGTGGGGACCACTCTTCATCGCGGTGCGCGGGCCTCTCACCATCGCGGCCTCTCTTGTTGTGGAGCACAGGCTCCAGACGCGCAGGCTCAGTAATTGTGGCTCACGGGCCCAGTTGCTCCGTGGCATGTGGGATCTTCCCAGACCAGGGCTCGAACCCGTGTCCCCTGCATTGGCAGGCAGATTCTCAACCACTGCGCCACCAGGGAAGCCCTCACAAGTCATTCTTATCTTGCTCAAGGGTCAGTCATCACTTCCACGCATCTTCAGAGATAAGCATCAGCTGTTCCAGTCTGACTACCTGATAACCCCATCTTACACAAGCATCAATTATATTATATGACAATATAAGATGTGTGAAGGAGGAAATTTGAAAGTAATGGGAAAGCGACATTGATTTAAGAAAGAATGAAGAGAAGACCAGGCTATACTTGATGCCATCAAAGATGATTCTCTGGGATTGTCATCATTTTCTCTTCACTTTACTTTCTGTTATTTTTGATTGCTTCTCCCCCATCCAGTAATTTTAATCAATTTTATTGAAGAATAATTTGCATATAACAAGTGCACACATTCTAAATTTCAAGTTTGATGGCATTTTTTCCTGATTTAGGTTTTTTTAATATGTTGAAATATATTTGGCATATAACATTGTGTAAATTTAAGGTGTACAACAAGTTAATTTTATACATTTATGTATTGCAATATGATTGCCTAGTAGACTTAGCTAAAACCTCTATCGTGTTACATGATTATCTTTTCTTTTTCTGTGATGGGAATAATCAAGATGTAGTCTTTTAACACGTTTGATGTTTGTAATACAGTATTATTTTCTATAATCACTGTTCTGTGCCTTGGATCTCTGGGATTTTTTAACATTAGTTGCAAATTTGTTTCTTAAACAAAATCTTTCATATCCTCCACCCCCAGACCCTGGTAATCATCATTCTACTCCGTTTTTATGAGCTTGGCTTTTTTAGGTTCTATACATAAGTGTTATTATACAGTATTTCTCTTTCTCTGTCTGACAAATCTCACTTAGCATAATGTCCTCAAGGTCTTTGTCTTAAATGGCAGAATTTTCTTCTTTCTCACGCCTAAAAAATATTCCATTGTGGGTGTGTGTGTGTGTGTGTGTGTGTGTGTGTGTATATATATATATATATATATCTCACATTGTCTTTGTCCATTCATTTGTTGACAGACACTTAGGTTGACTTAGGTTGTTTCCATGTCTTGGCTATTGTGAATAATGCTGCAGTAAACCTGGGAATATGTATACCTCTTCGATAGCCTGTTTTCAGTTCCTTTGGGTATACATCCAGAAGTAGAATTGCTGATCATATGGTAGTTCTATTTTTAACTTTTTGAGGAATCTTCATACAGTTTTCCATAGTACCTTCATCAATTTACATTCTCACCAACAGTGTACAAGGGTTCCCATTTCTCCACACTCTTGCTAGCACTTCTTATCGTTTCTCTTTTTGATGATAACCATTCTATCTGGTGTAATGTTATATCTCTTTGTGGTTCTGATTTGCATTTCCATGATGATTAGTGAGGTTGAGCATCTTTCCATGTGCCTGTTGGCCATTTGGATGTCTTCTTTGGAAATATGTCTATTTAGTTACTCTGCCCATTTTTAATTGGATTGTTTGGATTATTTTGTTGTTGTTATTGAGTTGTCTGAGTTCTTTATATATTTTAGCTTAACCCCTTATCAGATATAAAGTATGCAAATATTTTTCTCTTATGCTGTAGGTTGCCTTTTCATTTTGTTGATTTCTTCTGTTGTAAAGAAACTTTTTTTGATGTAGTCCCACTTAATTGATTTTTGCTTTTGTTTCTTTGTGCTTTTTATGTCATTCAGAATCATTGCCAAGACCAATGCTGAGGAACTTCTTCCTTGTTTTCTTCTAGAAATTTTATGGTATCAGGTCTTATGTTTAAGTCTTTGATACATTTCAAGTTAATTTATGTGAGTGATATAAGATATGAGTCCCATTTCATTTTTCTGCATGTGGTTATCCAGTTTTCCCAATACCATTTGTTAAAGAGGCTATTCTTTTTCTACTGGGTGTCCTTGTCAGGTATTACTTGACCTTATGTATGGGAGTTTTATTCTAGACTCTTTTTGCTTCATTGGCCTTTGGGTCTATTTTATGCCAGTATCATACTGTATTAATAACTATAACTTTGTAATACAGTTTGTAATCACAAAGTGTGATGCCTCTGACTTTTTTCTTCTTTTTTATCATTGCTTTGGCTATTTAGGTTCTCTTGTGGTTCTGTAAAAATTTTAGGATTGTTTTTTCTATTTCTGTGAAAAATGCCATAGTAATTTTGATAGAAATTGAGTTGAATATAGAGAACACTTTGGGTAGTATGGACATTTTAACAATATTATTTCTTCTTATCCATGAACACAAAGTGTCTTTCCATTTGTTTGTGTCTTTCCATTTGTTTGTGTCTTCAATTTTTTTCAACAAGTCTTATAGCTTTTGTTGTATAGATATTTCACTTTCTTAAATTTATCCCTAGGTATTTTATTGTTTTTGATGCTATTGTGAATGTGATAGTTTTCTTTATTTCTTTTTCAGATGTTTCATTGTTAATGTTTAGAAATGCAACTGATTTCTGTATATTGTTTTTATATCCAGCAACTTTATTGAATTTACTTATTAGTTCCACCAGGTTTTTGGTTGAGTCTTTGGGATTTTCTATATATAAGATCATATCACCTGCAAAGAATGACAATTTTAGTTCTTCCTTACCAATTTGGATGCCTTTTATTTCTTTGTCTTGCCTAATTGCTCTACCTAGGACTTCCAGTACTATATTGAATGGGAGTTGTGAGAATGAGCATCCTTATCTTATTCCTGGTCGCAGAGGAAAAGCTTTCAATTTTTCACCATTAACTATAATGTTGGTTGTGGGTTTGTCATATATGTCCTTTATTATGTTAAGGTATGTTTTTTCTATACCCAATCTGTTGAGGATGCTTATCATGAAATGATGCTGTATTTTGTCAAATGCTTTTTCTGCATCTTTTTGATGGTCATATAATTTCATCCTTTATTTTGTAATGTAGTATATCACATTTATTGATTTGCATGTTGAACCATCCTTCCATCCCAGTGATAAATCCCACTTTGTCATAGTATATGATCCTTTTAATATGATCTTGAATTCAATATGTATTTTGTCGAGGATTTTCCATCAATGTTTGTATAGGATATCGGTCTGTAGTTTCTTTTCTTGTAGAGCCTCTTTTTGGCTTTGGTATCAGGATATGCTGACCTCATATAATGAGTTTTGAGTTTGTGCTTTAATTTTTTGGAAAAATTTGAAAAGTATTGATGTTAATTCTTATTTAAATATTGGGCAGAATTCACCACTGAAGACATCAGGTCCAGGGCTTTTCATTGTCAAAAGACTTTTGATTGCTGATTAAATCTCCTTACTTGTTACAGATTTATTCAGATTTTTATGTTTCTTCATAATTCAGTCCTAGCAGGTTTTGTGTTTTTAAGAATTTGTCTACTTCACCTAGGTTATTTTGTTTGTTTGTATACAATGTTTTCATAGTGCTCTCTTATTTTATTTCTGTGAAATCAGTAGTAATGCTGCCACTTTTATTTCTAATTTTAGTAATTTGAGCCTCCTCTCATTTTTCTTAGTCCATCTAGCTTAAGATTTGTTAATGTTCTTGTTATTTTGGAAGATGCAATATTTTTTTTTGAAATTTGTTCTATCTATTCTCTATTTTGTTTATTTCTGCTTTAATCTTTATTTTCTTTTATCTGCTAGATTTGGGTTTAATTTATTCTTCTTTTGTTACTTCCTTAATTTGTAAAGTTAGGTTGTTGATTTGAGTTCTTTCTTATTTTTTAATGTAAGCATTTATAGCTATAATTACCCTCTTAGCACAGCACAAACACACACACACACATACACACTTACCAACACTAGTCATATTAATAACAAAGTTAAATTTAGTAACAAAGATGATATTTTATGACAAAAATGTGTGATTATTTTTTGTATAGTAATTTATGTCTCTCTTTGCATTATTTCAGGGTATTTTAAAACATATTTTTAAAAGTCTCCCCAATCTTCTTTTATATATGTATATGTAATTTTACATTTAAAGTTTTAAATCAATAGGGGATTTATTTTGAGATACAGGATCCAATTTTATTTTGTTGAAGATAGATAGCCAATTCTGTCTTCTTTGTTTATTTAATTATTGCATAACAAATAATTCCATAATCTAAGACGTTAAACAAAAGGTATTTTTAAAAGATATTTGAAAGAAAAAGGAAAGTGGAAATATTTTTTTTAAATATTTGAAAGAAAACGAAAAGGAAAGTGGGAATTCACCAATACAAAATGTCTGAATCACCTGTTGATATATTACAATATAAACTGGCAGGCAGCCATGAACTATAAGTTGACTTGGGTCAGTTGCAAAATATAAGATTAGAATAAGGAAGGTGTGTAACATTACTCAATTTTTCTTAAACAAGCAATAACAGTTTCTAATTCTATATCACATATGCATGCATTGTTTTATGATTATGAGTGTGATGAATGCCATTGCATACAGTGAAAGAATAGAATATATCTGGTATACTGGTTAAGATTGTTAAGACTGGTGAATGCATGAATGGAGAAGAAGAAAAGAATACAATGTATAATCTGACTTTACTGGAGTAAAGTTCTGTGTGTGTGTGTATATAATGAGATACATGAAATATAGTCATGGAAAAGTTACTGTTTATATCATAAAGTGGGGTTTTAGGTGACTTCTACTTTCATCAGTACATTTTTACATATTTTTACATAATTTAAAAAACTCTCCAATAAATCTATTTATTTATGCAACTAAGAAACCACTTTCATTGGAGAAAAGGAAAGTAAATATATCACTTAATTAACAGCTGTATATATACATCTAAAACTGGTAGTCTATTGCAACAGACAGTTCTAAAAGGAGACTTAAATTTCTTATTATTTCTGTCTCCCTTTACTCACATCAATAATGACTACTTTACTAGTTTTAGACATCAAGAAATTAGAGCAAAGACTTTCTAATGCCTAATTGCTTTTAATTTTAAAACCAAAATTCAAGATGTAGTATTAACAAATTTATGAACAAGTTTGAAGTTGTACCTCAATTACTAATGGGAAAATGATTGGTTAGAATGATTGAAAACAGCAACAAAAATCTGCTTAAATGTGGTCGTATATTTTTCTATGCTGTCCCATTATCAATAGAATTAAAAAAAAAAAAAGAAAGAAAGAAAGAGAGGCCTTGGGTACTGGATTATTAAATCAGTAACTTAGTTGCATTTCCATAAATTGTCTCATGTGTTTTTATTGCTGGTAATACTAATGAAGCTATGACAGATGTATTTCCTCAGAACCATCAAAAAGGCAGTGCAGAGAGTAGGCACACATAACACCATGAAATTTTCTGCATTAAATATATTTTTTTCTCATGAAATGTTCAATTTGATATGGCACAGTGATTCAGAAATTAAGTTTCTGAATGGCTTTATGTAATTTTTTCTTGCCCTTTTGGACCTTTAACAAATAAGGAAACAACATGTGAAAATGATTGATAGGACACTTTCAGGTACTCCATGGAACTTTTGGTATACACAGAGAGTGCAGCAAAAACTGATTATCAATAAATGTAATTGGAGATCCATGCCTTATTTGCACACACAATGAAAATTTACATTACTAGTGTCCCATGAAACTTGAAAAAAAATCAGTAACCAGAAATGTTAATATAGCCCACATTTAGGCTAAAATTTAAGTAGAGTGGCCTAGATGAACCAGTCAAGTGTAAAATAATATTTCAAATTTTGTAATTTTTTTCAATAAATGAACTCTGAATGAAACCTATATTAACAATAGCCTTTAATTTGTGAGTATCTCAATAAACATATCTCCCTTAAACAAAATAAATCATTTTTATAAAATTATTTGTAAGCATCTATAAAAGTATAAGCTGAGAGTTCCCCCTGCTCTGATATAATTGCTTTTTATATTATACATGAATGTGCATACTAATATTATTTTTGAATGACATTTAACATGATTTACACCAACATTTTAGGAAAGAGCAAATTGCCTATCAAAAAATAATCACAATACAAATAAACTGTATTATTAATGATACATAACATATAATAAATTTATGGCTATTTTATTAAGTCAAGAATATAAACAATTATTAGCAGTTATTAAGCACATTTACATATCAACAATTGTAATTGATGACCTCAGCACTATTAGGAGGTAGGTGCTATTCACTCTCCCAATTTGTAGATGAAGAGATAGTTTATCCAAAGTTACACTGTTAAAATTCAAACCCCAGTTCAGTATGACAAGAAAGTCTGTGCTTTTACCTCATGATGCACAAACTCTCAAAGCCACATCTTTTATAGCTTCTTTTTTTCATATGCAGTCTAATTAATATATCTCAGATGGAATCTAAATAGTGAAGAGTTTAATTACGTGTTTAAAGATTATTACTGGAAGAGATATTTCTTCAGAAGCTTGACTTTCCATAAATGATTGCAATTATAATTATGGACATTATTTAGTCCCTTTGAGTACAAGAGGACACTAGCTATGTGATCTTAGGCTTAATTTATCTTTATTATGTTAATGTTGCACATTAAAAGTTGTATTTATCTCTGAATCTTAGTCATTGTATTGATAGGGCATTCCTGGAGAGAAGAAACAACATCTTATTAGTTTTTCTTTATTTCCCACTAAGGGTTCGCATAGTGTCTAGCAGTTAACATTCAATAAATGGTTGAATTGACTTGTTAAGTGGATGGACAAAGAGAATGCAGAAGGCATAGGCTGTCTGAAATGCCCAGATATGTATTCCTTACCTCATCCTTCTTGAATATTAACCTTAAGAGATTCTTACTGACAAAATAAACAAGTCAAATTGCTGTGTGATATAGCTCCCTGTGGAAGACTCACAATAATAATAAACACGTTGATTCTCTGAGAAGCCCTATCACAAACTTGGTCAAATCCAGTGTTTCCCACACCTATATTAACTGCAGCACAAACTCCTCCTCTTTCATACTGTGGGAAATATGATAAGTACTATGCAAAATTTCAGTAAAAATCATTTCATATTCTAGTCATAGTGGTTTATCATCCTAACTTAACTAATATAAGTGAAAAATTATTAGTTGAGTGAATACTAATTTGTCCTTCACACTTTATCTTGGACAGCAGTGTCATAATTTTGCTTTCACTCTGAATTATAGGATTAGATATTATTGGCTTAAGGTTTCCAAGAAGTGCCTTAGTCATATCATCAGTGACGGTCAAGAATTTCTCAGTATTAAATTGGAAAATACATTCATATATGTATATATCAATTAAATATTCTAAAGAAATCTAACAATGATCTTTGAAATTTAAGCCGGTTTATTTTCTGCCTTACTTTAGGTGTTCATTAGAATACCGGAAGTTGAAAAAATGTGACAATCCCTTGTGTACCTTCATGTTTATTTGTGTTCTGTACAGACTTTTATTGTGGAATTAGCACATGCTGGAGTGTTTTTTGATGAACAATATTGATAGAGAGATTTGCCACCTTAGTTTCTAGTAATGGGCTCTGCAGCCCCCGCAGGACCTTATTGAAGTGGCTTTCCCGATGAAGTTAATTTAGAGACAGAATTTTGATATTAGAGTTTTGACAACACTGTGACTTGTCATTGTGGCTTTGTAAAAGGTACAGTTTTCTACCAGAGAATGTTTTCTTTGTATTTTTTAATTCACATATTTTCAGAATTATTCAAAACTTGTTAAAATGCCCTAAACATCTTTATTAGACAAAAATGTATAACAAGGAGCTATTGTACATTCATGTTTATCAAGAAAATTTGAAAGGAAGCAGCAATGGTGACATTGTTTTCCTGTGGCACCATGTACAAGAAATACTACTGCAAGGTAACCTTTTCATTTGCAAACTTTTCTCTATTTTCATAAACCTTTTAAAACCAGTCTGATATGTAATGCCAGTTGTAAAGAACACTTCCCTGATGTGGACTTAACATTCAAATCCTTAAAAAGTCGTTGATAGGAAATGGGGTTGATAAAGCTGAACGAACAAGAAAAGGTTTTTATGGAATTGGTGATGTATTTTTCCTGATCTACTCATAAGTTCTCTTCCAATATTGTACATGGCCAAGGATGCCAGCTTATTCTGGTGGGTCTTAGCCTCTTCTGTTGCACTGGTCAGAGAGAAGCTATGTGGTTTTCACCAGCATAAAACCCACTGGTATAAAGCCTTCTCTTCTGGAGCTCACTGAAGATCACCTGATCTATCTGTTAAGGTTATGTTTCTGTAAACAATTAGCCATTTTTAGCTTCTAACTCCTCACTGGATCTAAATTCTGCTAAACAATTCCACTACACAAAAGTGCTAACTTAATATCATCCTCTGTCTTAAAGGCATTCAAAGCAATACTTTGCTAACTTTATGATCTGTGTATAAATTTTTAAAATATCTTTTACCTTTATCTAAGTTATAGGCATAGCCAACATATTTCACCTAAAAAATTATACTGTGACATTATTTTTCTTTAGTGTACTTTAAGACATTGACAGATTTGATGAGAAATTATTTATTGGGCACCTAATTTTACCCAGACTTGGATAAGCACAGAAGCTCAGGTCATTGTGTGAGGACAAAACAGGGAAATAAAATTTAAATTGAAAGCTGATATGCCATAATAAAGATGCATAAACGTATAGAGAAGTGTTAAGTCTACACTGGGAATGGGACAAAAAAGGGACCAGGGAGTTTTCAAAAAATGGCAATGCTTTGGCACTGTTTTGAAAGATAATTATTTTTTTCAAGTAGCAGGGTGGACCAGGTATTTCAGGTGGAGCCAATAGTTCAGGCTAGAAGAGACAAAAATAGTTATTAGCTAGATATTGTTACATCATAATGTGTCAAAGAAGCAGAGAAAGACTAAGATAGAAAAGCGAGCTGGGGCAAGAACATGGAGGACATGATGAGGTGTTTGAGGTATTCATTTTGGGAAAACAAGAGTAGTTAGAATGTTTCAATCAGTAGAAAGCAAGGGGAAATGTACATTTATATAAGCCATTCTAAGGGTAATGAGAAAGTTACCCAGAATGAGTACAACTCATGAGACAGTATAACACATGGACAGCTGGTGCAAGTTTTTTTTTTTTTTTACAGCATGTTCTTATTAGTTATCTATTTTATACATATTAGTGTATACATGTCAATCCCAACCTCCCAATTCATCCCACCACCACCACCCCACCACCCCACTTTTCCCCCTTGGTGTCCATATGTTTGTTCTTTACATCTGTGTCTCTGTTTCTGCCCTGCAAACAACTTCATCTGTACCATTTTTCTAGATCCCACATATATGTGATAATATACGATATTTGTTTTTCTCTTTGTGACTTACTTCACTCTGTATGACAGTCTCTAGGTCCATCCACATCTCTACAAATGACCCAATTTGGTTCCTTTTTAAGGCTGAGTAATATTCCATTATATATATGTACCACATCTTCTTTATACATTCATCTGTCGATGGGCATTTAGGTTGCTTGCATGACCTGGCTATTGTAAATAGTGCTGCAATGAACATTGGGGTGCATGTGTCTTTTTGAATTATGTTTTTCTCTGGGTATATGTCCAGTAGCAGGATTGCTGGGTCATATGGTAATTCTATTTTTAATTTTTTAAGGAACCTCTATACTGTTCTCCATGTGGCTGTATCAATTTACATTCCCACCAACAGTGCAAGAGGGTTCCCATCTCTCCACACCCTCTCCAGCATTTGTTGTTTGTAGATTTTCTGATGATGCCCATCTTAACCGATGTCAGGTGATACCTCATTGTAGTTTTGATTTGCATTTCTCTAATAATTAGTGATGTTGAGCAGCTTTTCATGTGCCTCTTGGCCATCTGTATGTCTTCTTTGCAGAGATGTCTAGTTAGGTCTTCTGCCCATTTTTTGATTGGGTTGTTTGTTTTTGTAATATTGAGCTGCACGAGCCGTTTATATATTTTGGAGACTAATCCTTTGTCCGCTGATTTGTTTGCAAATATTTTCTCCCATTCTGAGGGTTGTCTTTTCATCTTGTTTATAGTTTCCTTTGCTGTGCAAAAGCTTTTAAGTTTCATTAGGTTCCATTTTTTTAT
Source organism: Balaenoptera borealis (assembly GCF_965194805.1). Taxonomy (NCBI): domain Eukaryota; kingdom Metazoa; phylum Chordata; class Mammalia; order Artiodactyla; family Balaenopteridae; genus Balaenoptera; species Balaenoptera borealis. Next base: position 91,278,723 of record NC_138861.1, on the reverse strand, counting down.
TTTTTATTTTATTTTCATTATTCTAGGAGGTGGGTCAAAAAAGATTTTGCTGTGATTTATGTCCAAGAGTGTTCTGCCTATGTTTTCCTCTAAGAGTTTTATAGTGTCCGGTCTTACATTTAGGTCTTTAATCCATTTTGAGTTTATTTTGGTGTATGGTGTTAAGGAGTGTTCTAATTTCATTCTTTTACATGTAGCTGTCCAGTTTTCCCAGCACCACTTATTGAAGAGGCTGTCTTTTCTCCATTGTATGTTCTTGCCTCCTTTGTCATAAATTAGGTGACCATAGGTGCGTGGGTTTATCTCTGGGCTTTCTATCTTGTTCCACTGGTCTATATTTCTGTTTCTGTGCCAGTACCATATTGTCTTGATTACTGTAGCTTTGTAGAATAGTGTGAAGTCAGGGAGTCTGATTCCTCCAGCTCCATTTTTTTCCCTCAAGATTGCTTTGGCTATTCAGGGTGTTTTGTGTCTCCATACACATTTTAAGATTTTTTTTCTAGTTCCGTAAAAAACGCCATTGGTAATTTGATAGGGATTGCATTGAATCTGTAGATTGCTTTGGGTTGTATAGTCATTTTCACAGTACTGATTCTTCCAATCCAAGAACATGGTATATCTCTCCATCTGTTTGTGTCATCTTTAATTTCTTTCATCAGTATCTTATAGCTTTCTGAGTACAAGTCTTTTACCTCCTTAAGTATGTTTATTCCTAGGTATTTTATTCCTTTTGTTGCAATGGTGAATGGGATTGTTTCCTTAATTTCTCTTTCTGATCTTTCGTTGTTAGTGTATAGGAATGCAAGACATTTCTGTGCATTAATTTTGTGTCCTGCAACTTTACCAAATTCATTGATTAGCTGTAGATTAATTTGGCACCTACTCCTTTGTCTCAGGGATTAACTTTGAAACTTCAGTTTTTTGTTTTGTTTTGTTTTGAAAGAAAAAGCACATTGTGTAACAGCAGAGCTATTCCAACAGGACATGAATGATAGCACTCATCCTACAGATTCTCAGTATGTGAGTGTGCTGTGTAGATGATTTATGGTAAGAAATATTCTTAATACTAGCTTCCATGTGTTGAGCACTAGCCGTGAGCTAGAACCCACTATAAATGCTTTTCTTGTGTTAACTAATTTATCTCTGAAAAAGTACAATGAAGTAGATACTATGATTATCTACATTTTACAGATGAGAAAACTGAGCCCTAGAGGGAGGGATTAAATAACCTGTTCAGAATCACAAAATAGTAAGTAAATAAAATGTGGCAAGATTTTAATAGGCTTTTAACCACTATACATACTACCCTACAAATGTTTTATTACATGAATAAATTTCGTTATAATTATAGACGTTGGCTCTTTTCAAATTATAGGAAATGGGATGTTCTTTTCTACCTTTTCAAAATCAACTTATTTACCTTTTACAGCTCAAATCAAGAGCCATCTCTTCTAGAAAGTTTCTTTGGCACTGTTCTCTAAAACTCACAGTTAATTTCTCCTTCTGCATTTGCAGATTGCAATGCATTTATTTTTTAAATTATATTTATTTATTTTATTGTGCATTGCAAAGATTTTGTTATTTATTAAATAGACATTTTTTAGTGCCTTTTGAATATGTGTTACTATGTTAGGTTCTAGCTTCTGTGGAAGAAATACAATTAGCACTAAATGGGAGGCTTATCCCTTTCTGCCACAGGAATGTAAGTGCCATATTTTATATTATATTCCTTTAAGTAAGAGAAATTTATGTGTGGTAATAAATGTGTAAATAATAAATTTTATTGAATACATAAATTCAATTCATTCCATTAGCCCAGTTACCCAGTGAGGGAGGATGACCTCAAGATTGGCCTTGGATTAACTCATAATAGATGATGTTGCTTTGGTCTGTCAGACTTTTTTCATAGGAGAAAAGCACATCAGAGAATTGTAGCTACTTGGCTGTATCCACTTTCTTATAAAATATTGATTTATTTCTTGATCCAATTCTTATTTTATCAGTTATGTCTTTATGCTTGTATGAACATTTTCAGTTCCCTTTTCATATTATGGTGAATAATGAGGTACTATCTTGTATTGCAATCATGTCTAACAGAATTTTTAAAGCAGGCTCAGACACATGTACTTGACCATCTATGACTATTGCATTATCATATTAACAGACCTATTTAAATTACTGAAATTTAATATAAAATTTTAGTAGGATTTTTCTCCTCAAGAAAGCTCACAGATTAGAGAAAAACAAGTACACATAGAGTTTGTCCTTTGTCTACATCCACATTGGGCAACTTACCTGGGTAAGTTTTCTGTGTAAAATTATCACATTAACTTTATTTATATACTTGACTTTTAAAGACTTACAGTTTGGAATAATAATCCCATGAAGAGATTCATTTATTTGACCTAAATATTTTCAGCAATAGATGAATCCATCTTTTGAGTATGTATGAAGAGGTGAGGAGAAAGAAATAGGCTGTTTGAGGCTAGTGGGAAGTTTGTCACCGCTGCATTAGAGATTAGGGCTTGGAGTAAATAAAAGAAGAATAAAAATGCCAAACAATTTAAAAGCCCAGCTATTACAAATACCAAATATATGTATTCTATCTTCTGTGTACAACTTCATCACCTCCTTCTAGTTAAAGAAGACTAGTTGGTCATAAAAAAGACAACTCTATCTCTCTGCTTGATGTACTACAACATAGATAAAATATGAGTAGCAGCTGGGATTTTATGATAAAATTGGTCTAAAGAAAATAGGGAGGAAATAAAATTTGATGCATTAGGATAGAGGATAATAGCCAATGGTTTCATCACAAACAACAAAGGGCATGATACAAGAACACTAAAGTGATGATGACTATTCATAAATTCATCATGAATTTTAAGCAACTGCCATATTATCCAATACTCTGATAAGTCTTGTGACATATAAAAAAAAAATAAGACAAAGTCACAGCAATCAGTGCTGCTACTAGAAGAGAGGTAATACAAATGACTAAGATTCAGAGCTGAAAGAAATAAATTTTAATCTTCCATTAAATTTTTAAGTCACAGGATATGAGACTTAGATGAGTACTTACTTGTATATCTTTCAGAAGATCTTCCTTGAGTGTAATTCAATCATTCATCACACATTTTAAGCATCTGTAATACGATTGAAAAATCTGTGATGAGTTTTGTTGATATATAAAAGTTATCAAAGTTTGAAGGAAGTAGTGAATAATTCATACTGGAGAGGATGTAAAAAATTCAAGAAGTAGGGCATTTCAGCTCAGCCTTGAAAGATGAGATATAATTAGAAAGAAAAGAGGAAAAGGAAATTCCATGATAAGGGATCAATATGGACAAAGGCACAGAGGTTGTCTTGAAAGTTCATGCCATGGTAAGTGGCATGAAATCAGAGGGCACATGGATGAAAGTACCTGTAGAAGATATTAAAAAGGAAGTCTGGACCCAAATCATGAAGAGCTTTGTATGACATGGAAATAATTAACAACTTTATTCTGTAGATAAAAGCCTAATAAGATTTTCTTGAAATCAGTGTGGTATTTATTAAGTTGTCTCTGTGGACTGAGGCACAAATATAAGGGTAGATACTAATGCAAATAATAATGGCATCAGGAAACTGGTTGTGGTACTAAGGGATGCTGTCCTGAATTTCTGTAACTGTATGTCAGATCCTTCATAGATCTATACACAATCATATAGAATACTATGATTTACTGCAGTGGCAGGCAAACTTATATATGCAAGGGGTTAGATAGTGTATATTTTAGGCTTTGAGAGCCATAAGTTCTGTGTTCTTACTAAACTGTCATTGTAATGCAAAAGCAGCCACTGTCAATATGTAAATGAATGCCTGTGGTTTGTGGCAATAAAATTGCATTTACAAAAACAGCCAGGAGGTCTTATTTGGCCTGTAGACCATAATTTGCTGATTACTGATTTAGTCCAATGAGAAGATCCTCTGGAATCTTTCTTCATCCAGTATTATAAAAAAGCCAACATAGTATAGGGTCTATCTGTAGATTTCAGGAAATCTCTAAGGCCACCCTCACTTCTGAAACTACTGCAAGTTTAATGGTTTATGAAACCACCATCTTGTTTAATAATTCACTAGAGGGATGAACAGAACTCATTGAAAGCTGTTATACTCATAGTTATGGTTTTTTACAGCAAAATGATACAGATTTACATCAACCCAGGGAAGGTGTGCAAGTGGCAAAGTCCAGGAAGAGTTCCCAGTGTGAAGCTTCCTGTTCTCTCCCAGTGAAACCATAAACAGCACTAACTCCTCCCATCCTGATGTGTGACAGTATTCACAGAGTATTGCCAGTGTTCTCAGGAAAGCTCACCTGAGTCTTGATGCTCTGTGTTTTTACTGGGGCTCAGTAATACAGGCATACCTTACTTTATTGCAATTTGCAGATACTACTTTTATTACAAATTAAAGGTTTGTGGCAACCATGAGTTGAACATGTCTTTTTAAACAGCATTTTTTCAGTTCATGCCTCTGTGTCACATTTTGGTAATTCTCACAATATTTCAAACCCCCCACCAGCAAAAAGATTACAACTCACTGAAGGCTCAGGTGATGGTTAGCATTTTTTAACAATAGAGTATTTTTTAATTAAGGCATGTATCTTGTTTTTTAAGACATAATATTATTGCACACTTAATAGACTACAGTATAGTGTAAACATAATTTTATAGGCACTGGGAAACCAAAAAATTCATGTGACTCGCTTTATTGCAATATTCACTTTATGGTGGTGGTCTGGAGCTGAACCCACAATATCTCCAAGGGATGCCTGTGTAGACATGGTTGACTGCTCACATAGCTGACCTTAGTTTCCAGGTCTTCAAGAGATTGAGCTGATATTATGGGGCCTAAAGGACCCCCAATAAATCATATTACTAGCATAAGCTATCTGTCATGGCCCAAGGCTCCCAAGTAAACAAAGATACTTCTTATCAGGCAAGACATTTCAAGAGCTTAAAGATCATCTTCCAGGAATTGTGGGCAAAGGACAGACCTCACCTTGGACAAGGTTAATTCTTTACTACATACTACCTTTTATTAGCTTTCTGTCATGACAAAATACCACAAACTGGGTGGCTTGGAACATACAGACATTTGTTTTCACACAATTCTGAAGACCTGAGATCTTCCCTCAACTTCTTCCGAAGTCTGAGATCAAGATGTTGGCAAGACCATGCTCCCTCTGAAGGCACTAGGAGAGGACTGGTCCTGCCTCTCTCCTAAATTCTGGTAGCCTCAGGCATTTTTGGTTGCTAAATGGCCATGTTCTCCCTGTCTCCTTACACCATTTTCCCTCTGTGAATGTCTCTGTGTTCAAATTTCCCCTTTTTATAAGGACACCAGACACATTGGATTAGGGCCCACACTAATGACCTTATTTTAACTTGGTAGACTCTGTAAAGACCTTTTTCCAAATAAGGTCATGTTCTGAGGTGCTGAGCTTTACGATTCCCACAGATCTTTTTGAGGGGACACAAGTCAACCCACAACAACCTCATTGATTTGTTGTGAGGATTACATAAATTAATATATGTTAAAAACAAAGCAGAATGCCTGGCAAATAGAAAACAGTTTGTAATTGAAATCTTACAATTAGAACAAACCCAAGAGTATTTGAGGCCTCATAAATGTTAGTTTGTCAGAGAACTGAGTGGAACACACACCAAGGTAATAGTCTTTGATATGGATGTATATATCACTGAGTAGATGGTCATGGATTGATAAAGTAAATTATAATAAAATAAGTGCTTCAATCTTGGAGGATAGTACAAGTGCCCTGGAAATCCATGGATAATAATAAGGATAAGGAGATTATGTCAGATGGTATTGACTTAAAAAAAAGCCAGATTTTTTTTGTGACACATTTCTTCAGTTATATGAACTTTTATCACATTTTATTATAATACTATATTTTTTTGTTTACCCAGGATATGCCATGTCTTCATAAGCATCAGGAACCAGGTCTGTCTTGGCTACTAATGTATCCCCAGTTCATGGTAGTCACATAATTTTGGCTTTTTTGAATGATTGATTGAATAAATGATAATCATAGAGCCTTGGATATGACAGAGAATAATCACTTTTCTTTTGTAAAGTAGGAGTTAAAAAGTATTAATTGCTATAGGAAAAGGTGATTAGGTAAATTATATAAAAGTCAAAACATGCTTTAGCAAAAACATGGAGGTGGGTGGCTCCTTTGTAGAAAAAGTCATGGAAAACCATGAGACATAGAAAGAGAAATAATTTTGTCTGTCATCAAGTCAATTTTTTAAAAATTTTATTGATATTGAAATTTAGAAGAGAGGACGTAAGGAATTTGTTCACGTTTATGCAACTAGTTGGAGGTACCATGATTCCCTGCTCGGTTTCAAATAAATAAATTTTATAAATGAGAAAAATGCATGCAAACATAGTTTATTTTTGCTCTGTGGTATCCACCTCCTATTTAATTTTAACCATATGTTTTGTTTACATGGATTATAATCATCATTTTAATTGAATATCTTGGCATGAGATTTCCCTGTTGGCAATTACCATTCAGCCTATAACTTGAACATTAAGATTGCTAAAACAAGTCAGTTAAAATTTATTGTGTCTTTTATTTGCAAACCACTATGCTAAGCTATTTGATGAGATAATCAGAGGGAAAAATAGCCAATCCTGTACTTTAAGAAATTTAAATACATTTATACATATGAAACATACCCAAAGTAGACAATTCATTCAGTGTTAATCTAGATAGAGTGCACAGAGAGCAACCATATACATTTGAATATATTTCAATATCCCTGAAGGTCACATGATCCTAGACCTTATTCCTTGATCATGAGTGATATAAGGCAAACTGTCTAAACCTAGATTTGAGAGCCCATAAGTCCAGGTACCTCTCTCTCAAGTCCTCAATTACAGTGGTCCATTGAGTTTTTGAACAAGTAGACAATGGTTCCATAGACAATAAATGATATGCATATGGTAGAGTCAGATAAGGAAAATTTCAAGAAGAAAACAATGTAAGGACTAGTTTTGCCGACTGTAACAAGGACTAGCTTTGCAGACTGTAAAGGGAAACACAATTTTTGGTACAGTTAATTCATTGATTTTCAGCCTTATTTTCTCACCTAAAAGTTGAGGAGTCTGATTATGTGATGTCCCAAGCAAGAGTCTTCAAAGCCAAAATGTGATGTATATACTCCTGTGAATATTTAAAATCTCTCTAGGAGATACACACACATAAATAATCTTTAGGAAACTATTTTTCAGATATCCAACTTCCTACTTCAAAAAACCTATGGTCTCTTGGCTCTGCTTTCCAATATTTCTTTTTACCATGACCTGTCTGTTCTCACTCCGCAAAATTAAGACAAATTTTCTGTCTTGAATCACATTACAGAGCCATCCTAGCCATATCTTGAATCTGATTGAGGGTCTAGTAAGAGCAAAACAAGGCATATTGAGGGGGTCAGTGCCTTATTTCACCCCCAGTATAAACTCTTAGTAAATTTCCTGTTAAACCTATCTAGTATTCTATTATAGAAATTCAGAGGAAGTGAGATGAATCATGGAAGCATGCATTAACAGGCTTTTAAGAAATAAAAAATCAAATTAGACATTTTTCTGACACAAAGTTTGCTTTGACTGATTGACTTTACGAATTGGCTTTTCTAATTAGATTACAGTGGTCATTGTCTATAAAAAGAAAATCCACAGTTCTAAGATTTGATGAAAATATATTTAAAGCACATAAGAATGTGCATTATGCTTTATGAAAAATCTACAGTTATGATAAAATATTTAGATTTCAATTCAAAATGTTCTATGGCTATGTATTTTCCCAGGATTATTTTAAGGGGTGCAGAAGCAAAAAGGTTTGAAAACCATCCAGTTCCTTCTAATATGAATGCAACTATTATTGTATCAGGCAGAGAGGGAGTGGATAAGAACATACTAATATCTTTTATGTTAAAGAGAGGAAACAGAAATGTAGCAAACACTTTAACCTTAAGACTCTGCTTTACCTCTCTCTCAATGCATGTGATCCTTTTCAAGTGTAGGAACCACTGTGAATTATCCATTTCCTGGGTGTCTTTATGTTTTATATATTTATATTTTTCCTCTACAAAAACATTAAAGCTAGCATTTTCAGGTGAGCATCCCAGCAAGCACAGGTAGACAGTTGTAGTTCAGAAGGCAAGGCTAGGTAACTTGTGATCTATAATCAAGTATATCAAAAATAATAATCAAACATCAGACAGAAACCTTCCTTTGGGGAGAGGGGAAATGTTTCAAAAAGTTTCTGTGAAACGAGACCCGACCAATCCACCTATTAAGACCCAATCAAAAAGCATCCTCTTCTTTCTTTCTGAAATGTATTGATGTTCTTTCAGTGATGTAGACTTAGAGGAGCAGTGATTACATAAAATTTCTCTTTGAAAGATTTTGAACTATGCCACACAGGCTGTGTTAATAATGAAGCTGTAGCTACTGAGGTGAACTCATCTAACTTATACAAGAGCCTTAATGTAAACAGCCTACCAAGAGAGATACACAGACATGAAAATATTTGCAGGGGAATTTATTACATTCTCTATGGGAAAACAGATTAAAGTGGAGGAAAATGTACACAAGCCTTTCAACAGTGAAAAATATCAACTAAAAGACAAAGCTGTCAAAAACCATATTCCCAAGAAGCTGGAGGATGATTTCAGGTTCCCAGAGCTGCAAAGTGAATCAAATAAATTTCATTTTGTTATTTAGTTGCTGAGAATGAAGTCTTTCTAGCAGAGCAGGAAATATTTCCTTCTCTATGTTTTATTTATTTGAAGCAGCTGTTGGGAAACAATGAAATTTGGCGCCTAGTTGAGGATAATAGATTTTATTAACCACAAATTTATTTGCATATACCAGCATAACAGACCCACAAGGGAAATTAGTGAACTAGAAAAGCTTGAACAAAAGAAGCGTGTGTATAGACCGCATGGCCTTGAGATGGTTCATTTCCAGGTATGATACTCAGCTTTATCATTATTAACTTTCTTGCTAATGTAATGATTCAATTTAATTCTGAATTTTCAAGTGAGATGGATAATTTAACTGAGCTGGTTGTTGCCGTCACTACTCTGAAAGACAGCCTTCTGCTTGTGCTGATCAATTTGGCTACATTTTCTTAAATTCACATTTTCATGTAACATCTGATACTAAGACATGTCTGTACCAGTTTGATCATTCCAGGACAACAGACAATATTTCAATGCCTAAGTAAAACAGATTTAATTGCTAAACAAGATTTCAAGGAACTGAACTTCATTTTAATCACAAACAAGCTGCAAGGCAATTTTCAATTACAGCAAGCTTTTTATTTTTCTCCAGCTGTGTATCCCTGCTGATTCCTGAAATTACATGTAAGTTGTCCCAGATTTTGAAGTAGTGTACCTACTGAGGTTTTTCTTTTGTCAGTTGATGAAGTATCTGTGATTAGAACCTAAATAAATTGGCATTTATAAGATGCATTACCCCACCCTGTATATTTCAGGACATGATGATTGAGCATGAAGAAGGTCTGCACTATCCCCTAGTGACAGGAGTGTTCCTAATTAGGCTGCTGGTGTTACAAGTACTCACCTCTTCCGCAGGAACATCAAAAGATAATGTGGGAACTAAGCCCTTGAAAAAGTAGTCTGTTGGGTATTAGACAATCAGGTCAATAATGCATTGTATTTTCAAAGTTCTACAAAGTTGCAGCTTTTAGAGAAGTTTGCTGTGTGAGGCCCAGAGTTTATTAATTATTATCATCTTACTACAAAGCCCGACTGTAGGGGAAGTTGAAACAGATGTCCTTAATTTTGGAGGGTCAGAAGAAAATCTGGCTTTTAAGAGAAATTAAGGATAGCATCATTTAAAGATAGAGGAGAACAATGCTAATGGAACACATGAAAGAAAAAAATGTTTTATTTCAACTTGCAGGATTTATTTGTTTTCCTTACTAACCTAATTACCATTACTATTACTAATTACTATTTTTTCTGTTGCTTCTTCTTTGACCCTTTATTTATTCAATAGTCACTCACCAAATATGTAACTGACAGCTATGATATGAAAATTTTTACTGCTTTTGCTAAGTACTGATTCACACAAAGATATTTATAAAGACATAGGGGGATTGCAATAAAAGGTGAGATCAAGAATACCAAACAAGACAAAAGGTAAGAAAGATTTCAAGTAGAAGAGAAAAATGATATCAGATAACTCCAAGTCAAATTTGTATAATTTTATGAACAGATGTAAGGGGGTAGCTTATCCTAGAAATGAGAGAATAATATAAAGGCACAAAAGAAAAAAGAAATCAGCAACTGGGTCTCAGGATTATAAGTAATAACTTTTGGATCCGTTTTAGACTGGTAAAGATAGATCGATGTAAAATTGTGAAAGACTATTCTCTTGGCAATGAAAGCCGTTGGAAAGGATTAACGAGAGCACTGCATTAAAAAAAACAAACAAAAAAAGGTTTGAGAAAATTAATGAGATGAAATATTTGAATATGTTTACAAGAGTGAGAAAGTGGGGGCAAGAAAATCACTTGAGGGAATTTTGCTAAAATTAGAGATATTTAATGGCTGAGGTGGGTGTAGACTCTAAGACTTAACTCGCTGCTGGAGGTGTTGACTGTGAGACTTGAAGATAAGCTTTGAAAATTGGAAAATGTGTAAAGAAATAATGAACTGGAAAGATATGTTGACAATGCAAGTTAAATGCAAACAATGCAAGTTAAATGAAATTAAATTTTAAAATTGGCTTAAACTTAAAAATCCAAAAGTATTGTTTTCTTTGTAATAAACTGCTGTGACTGAACATTGTGATTTGGGGCTTCAATAAAAAGCATACAAACATTTATGTAACATATATGATCTTTCACAAGTTATAAATTTGGAGATGCAAAACACAGTAACTATTTTTCCCATAACCTAACTTTCTCTATCAAGTTTCTCTACCCATTAACACACCATCATCACTGACAACAATGACAATTTAAGAGATACCTATAAGAACATTGATAGAAAGATTGTGTGAAGATTTACACCTTTTCTAAAGAGGATTTCTTTACACTGAAGTCAGCTCAACTAATTTTGCAGAAATGCTCATCAGGTATGTGAATTTTAATTTATGGCAAAATTTCTGATCTTCAAAGTGACCACCGATCCTGTTGCACAACTGCTCTGTTGTATAACTTTATTCTAATTTCCATGTAACTCTGAATCCTATTCCTTTTTAATCGCTAACTTGTGACATATAGTTTCATATCTCACTATCTAGTGAACGTCTATTATTTCTTAATAACCATTTCTCATTTCATTTGATAATCTTATGGATTTAGGCACACAACCGTATCACATATATATGTGGGTATGTGTGTAGGTAAAATCCTAGTGGGATGACACAGGAAAGAGTGCCTAAAGAAAGGGAAGAAATCACTGACCACCTGCCACACAGTAGAATATTTCCATTTAGCAGAATACCTATTAAAATATCTTTTTTCCTTATAGCCCAGTTAGTTCCTCCTTGTCTCCCTAGATCTTTTCAAGTAATCTCAGTTATTGTGTATTAATTCAGCTCACAGGCAAATTTAAACTGAATGTAAAACCTAAAAATTATTATAAATAATTATTTTAATTTATAATTAATACTTTAATTTAAAACATAATATAAACTGTGATTTGTAAAATAGTGCTCATGGATATTTTATTTTAAAAACATTGCCCTTTGACATTACATGACTCTCATTTCTTTATTCTACACTAAACCACTAAATATTTAATACATATTTAGATATTCATGTTTCTCCCGTTTAAAAAAAAATTTCAACTGAGTAAATTTGAAGATCTAATTGACTTTATTCAACAATCCATGAATCAGGAAGCATCCCATCTAGTAAAGAGAAAGGCCCTGGAAGGAACTATACAAAATGGAAGGTTTTTATAGAAAAGGGGCTGGACAAGGAGGTTATTAGCAAAAGAAAAGGGAAGATTGTTGAGCCAAGGTCACCTTCCCTTAGGAGAAAGGGCAGGAGGTCTTATCATGTAGATTACCTCACCATGGCTGACTGGGAAATTCCAGAGTGATTTATTCAAAATTTCACTCCTGGGAGAGGCAGAAACTGCAATTAGGTTATGTACTAAGTCTTGGTGATGTTTCCCACAAGTGGCTTCATTTTGTGCTGCTTATTTCATTTTTAACACCTCAGATTGAAAACCAACAAAAAATAATTTAATAAAATAAATGTATTTTAACTAGGGTACAGAGATTTTTATTCAAAATGTTTTCTTCCTTCATTAATTTCTACTTTCTATGAATCTATCAATTAGATATTTTACATTTGTATAATATATACATAGAAAAGTCAATCTTTGTGTATCTATGGTGTATGTGTGAAATAAATCTCACAAGAAATAGCATTACCTTGAAATGAATATCAATTTACTATATTTTAGAAGTTCATATTTCACTGACATACTTACTCTGTTAGGTAATATTTTAATTATACATTTTAATAACTAATTCTAGTTATAACTTCCAGTATAACACTTATTGTTGGCATTAAACTTTTTTCTTATTGGAGAAAGGGTGAATCATGAAAAGCTTAAATTGTAAATTAACTTCCATTAGGTCACAGTGCTTTGTGATATACTCAATAAATATTACATTTTTGGTACTTAACTTGTATTTTTCCTACTGATGCCAAAATCTCAGCCTCTGTGCACGGGTGCCGACTGAATCTCAGAGACAGAGTTTTGGGTGAAGTAAGAAAGAATAGCTTTATTGCTTTGCCAGGCAAAGGGGGACACAGCAGGCTTGTGGCCCTCAAAACTGTGTGTCCCAACCTGGGAGGGTTTGGTGAGCAGTTTTATAGCAGTGGTTCAAGGGCAGCATTAATGATGAGATTAAGGGTGTGCAGGGTCTGCACTCCTTTAATCTAGACTCAGGTGGTGTCTTGAAGAGCTTCTCTGGTTCCTTTAATCTGGAATGAAGAATGCTAACATCTTCCATTTGTTGGGGGTTTTAGTTCTGCAAAGAGCTCAAAGATATTGTTATGTGTATCCCTTGAGGCGGAACCAGGACGCTGCCCCAAGACTGCACTATTGTTTCCTGGCTGCTCCTCCTTTTTCTCTGCATTCCCTCCCTTCCTGGATTATCAACTGTTTGGATTTGCCCTTTGGAACTCAGGGAAGGTCATGAAGGCTGGAGTCTATTCCCTACAAACAAGAAACTTGAGACACAGAAAGGCTTCCATGCCCAGGAACCCCAAAGGGTCCTGCTCGGTTTCACTATCAGAAATGTA